>NC_045804.1:9967601-10292879 GCF_009873245.2 Balaenoptera musculus | reverse complement strand
CTTTGTCCTGGTAGAACTCTCATCTGTGTGGGCTGATGGTCGGTGTGGTCTTTGGGGTGAAGTCATTTGCTATCAGACAAACCCTCTGGTGTCATGGCACGTTCTTTTCCCAAGGATCTTTCCTCTTCTCATTCTGCCTCCCCTCCAGGCACTTTTGTCCCATAGCCAGGAGACAGGCAGAGCCAGTTGGGTGATGCTAAGGTTGGATGGTTCTGAGCAGGAGTTTTGCTTGCAGCCTCCTAAGCAGTGGTTTTTGCCTTCTCTCTCTCTTCTTTAGACTGTACTCAGTCTCCATTTTTTTCTGGTATAAAAATAATGGCTTTGGATGACATGACATCAGGTATTGATTTAAGGGATGAGAATTAAACAGTTCTGTGTCTCTGGAACAAAAGGAATTGAAACCATTGCAGCTCACAATGCCCGGGGAGGCCAGCGTGGGCTTCTCGATGAGAAGAGCCAGGATGGCAACTTCTTAAAAAAAGAAAACACTTTTGGAGAAGAAAAAAACATTCTTCCCAACTCCTTGATGATGGACAGTGCCCTTAGTGAGGCTGTGAGATGATCGGCCGCTTCTTAATGGGGCTTCTGAGGGTCATTTTCCTCCATGATAGGGTTTGCAACCCACCGCCCTCCTCTGTCTCTGTGTCTCTGTCCCTCTGCCTCTCTGTCTCTGTCTCCTTCTGTCTCTCTGTTTCTGTCTCTCTGACTCTCCCTCCCCTCCCCCACGCCCTCCCCCTACTTCTTCCTCATTTTAACTTAGGGACTCAGGTGCTGGCCTCGGGCCTGTACCTGGCCTTTGTCCCCAGCGCCCTGGACTCCCTGTTCATCCCCTTTCCTCCCCGCCTTGGGCTCTGTGTTGATTTATCACAAAACACCTCCCAACAGCTGTGCTCTGCCTGATCCCTGCTTTGCTCAGCAGCGTAAAAAAACAAAAGGGCTACAAATGGCTCCTTCCCGTCCTGAATGGCTGGAGGATTTCCAGTTCGGAGACAGGATTCAAACCTAGGTGGCAGCAGATGAGGATGAGGAGGTGGTCCAGGGGGTTGGTGACGGGTGGTGGGGACAGGCCACTGAGGGTGCTGGTTTTCCCCTGCTCTGGGCTTCGGGTGACCATCTACTCCCTCGCCCTCTGGGGCCAGGGGTCCGAGCTGACTTTCCCAGAAGCCCTGAGCCTGCTCCTGGAGCTGCCCATGAGCGGTGGGCATCTCATGAAGCCTACAACCCTGTCTGGGCACAGGATTGCTCAGACCTGAGACAGAACTGAAAACAGACTAGTCTAAGACAGCAGGGCGTGACTGTCAGTCAGGGGGTGGATGTCACTATGGAGGGGACCAGGCCAGGTTGGGCAGGACCAGCCCGGGATCCCCTCGGGACTCTCCATACTGTTGTCTTGGACCCTCCTCCCTCACATGGGCATTAGGAACTACGGTTGAAGTGAAATGGGATTCTGTGATCGTCCCTGCAATGCCCACGAAGGACCACAGCTAAAATGTGTATGGTCTCCAGCAGATAGACACCGGGGAACCATGGGAATGGCGGACAGGCAGCCACACGAGCTCAATTCAGAAAGCCTGTGGCACCATGCCTGTCTTCTGGGGGCTTCCAGTATCTTTGGAGATCAGGAGTCTGCAGTTTGTGAAAACGTCTAGTCATAAGCTGAGCGGGTGCGTGGTGAAACCCCAAGCTGCAGGCAGGAGGAAAGGGACGGGGGAAATGTTTGCATGGGCCGATGGGGGTGAGAAACCCACCCTCTGACTCCAAGCAGTGAAGCCCTCCAGGCTCTGGGGCAGGGAGAGCTTGCTGATGCGGGATGATGGGGACAGAATGGCATGGCCAGAGGCAGGGCCACTGTGGGGACTAGGGTCCAATTGTGAGGAAGGAGGTGGAATTGAAGAGGAAAGTAAAAATGCAAAGAAAAGACTTTGAGGTTGAACTCAGGAGGAGATGAATGGGAGTCCCGTGGCAGAAACAGGAGCTCTGCACGCAGCTCTTGCTTTTTGCACATGGTGAGCTGGGTCCCCTGGGACAGGGTGGGGGGTGGTCAAGAGGCCGTCGGGTGGACACGCCCCGTATATATTCGGAAATAGAGGCTTAGAGCCTGGGTGATACAGATGTGAGGTATAAAAACATTTCTCTAAAAGTTTTTTAAAAAGTATAAGTAGACAGGTTAATGAGACAAGACACACACTCATGGAAAGAAAAAAAACAACCAATCAAACACTAGATTGAAATAGCCCAGGGACCCGAGAGATAGCATGAGTGAAAACAGGACAAAGTGACCAGTGACAGTACCAGCTGTGAGACAGTGGGCTCAGAAAGGGGCCACAGTGGGCAGGGGGCACCGCAGCACCTTCAGGCCCAGAGAAGGCTCCCCGGGCACAAACCTACCACGCAACTTCATGACCCCAAAACTGCACGGCAGCCACCTCCCCGTGGGCTGGGCTTTCCCCGTCTGAGAACCAAGAACTCGTGAGAGTCAGGGGGCTAGAGAGATGCCTGACCCCTCCTTCCTCCCTGAAAATCCCACCTATGAAAGATGGAGGAGGACATCAAGCCTGAACATCCCCTGAAACCCCCTCACCCTGTCTATTTAAAGAATCTATGGGGACGATCCAAGATTCTGTGGAGTTCAAAGGAAACCACGGCAGGGGGCATCTCTGTGCACACAGAGGGGGTTTTGGCAATGACAGTTGGGGTCTGTGTGGGGAAAACCAGGCCGAGCCAAGGGGACTTCTGGATGGTCTTAGGGCAATTCCAGAACCATCCAAGGCAAGGGGTGAAACCCCAGCCCAGCAGCAGAATCAGCCTGACACCCTAAATAAACTCTTTACTTTCGTCTAAATGAGGGTAAACCACTTGGCCCCTCTATGGGATACCGAGGGCAGGGATGGTGGGGGAGGTGAGACGGGAGGAAGGGAAGGCAATGGTCCATCCCAAGGTGGAGTTGACCTCAGGTGGGCAGACAGTGGACACACACATAGACACACGTGAACACAGGTATACACATACGCACACACAGAGAGTTTCTGGGGTTCATCTGAAGGCCCATTTTTCAGGACAACCTGACTCCTTAGCTGTAAATGGAGAGGAGAGTCAGAGGCCCACAACCCTCTGAGTGGGGGCAGGTGTGGTAGGGGTGGTCTTCTGGCTCTGACTTAGGGGTGTGGGCAGAGAGGCTGGTAACATACCTGCCACTTCTTTAAAGGAGGAACAGGGGTGGGAGGGCAAAGATGGAGACTTCTGGGATGAGCAAGGAGTGAATCTAGAGCAAAAGTGGGCAGGGGCACTTGAGTTTTCATTCTGATTCTCTGCATTTCCCAAAGATGCACCCAGGGGATGGCCATTGGGCCAGGGTGGCCTCTGGCTTCCCTGGCTTTGTGAGTGAGAGTCAGGGACCAGAAGCGGCTCTTTAGAGCCCCCAGGGGTTCTGTAAACCTTCTTGCAGGGAGAAGGAGGAGAGGACACCGGGTTTGGAGTAACTGCTGGACTATATAGTGAGGGTCGTAATGAAACAAGTTCTCAGGGGTGATTTGAGTTTACGGCATGACCATATAATATCATTGGCAGTAATTTTTACTGTGTGAGAAGAGGCACAAAGGATGAGGCACTTTAGTCACCCCAACTGCCGTCCCCCCGCCACTGAGGAAGAGATCGCCTGCAGGAGTTTGGCTGGGGTGGAGGGTGGGTTTGGGGAAGTGGCCCTTTATGGGAGTCCTCAGGATGGCCATAATGGATGCTGCATTCTGTCAAGCATTAATGAAGATAATAATAATAATAATGAAGCAGGAGGGGAATTGGTTTCCATGGAGAGCAGAGCTGAGCTGGAAACAACAGGGACCCATAAATTCTCCTGTGTCTGAGGCAGGAGGAGCTGGGTGGGAAGGTCAGAGCTGGTGTGAATGTGCCTTGAAGAGACCTGCGGTGACAATGTCCTGGGGGCCAGGGTCTGGGTGACGATGGGCGGACGTGGGTACTGTCCCTCCCTGCTGCATGGCTCCTTTCTTGCACTAGCGTTCCTGACTTCTTCCCTGCTCCCCTCCAGCCACTGCCTGGGGCACCTGCTGATGCAGCTGTCTGCCCACCTTGCCCTCCCCCTGGCCCTCCTGTGGCAACCGCCAGGGCCAGGATCCTGAGCCCTTTGCTGCCTAGCACGCTGGTGCCCTGTCCCTGTCCCTGGGCAGCCATGGTTATCCCCATGCTGCCCTGTCCAAGCAAAGAATTTAATTTCACAAAGTGCAGGCACTGGCCATCCATCAATTGGATGCTGTTTTCACAGGTGAAGCAAAATGTCTCAGGCTGGAAAGAGATACGTGCCCCTCCCATGGCTCAGGCTCCAGAACAAAGCTTTAGAACATGAGGGTCTTGGCCACACCTGCCCTCAGCCAGTGGCCAGTGGGGTCAGGCAGCGTGAGACCCTGAGGCTGTCTGAGCAGCTCACCCTCCAGAGCTGGGCTATTTAAAACAGTGGCCATTTAAACTCAAATGAATTTAAATGAAATAGTTTAAAATTCAGGTCCTCAGGCACACTGGCCACCTTTCAATTGCCCAAAAACCACGTGTGGTGGCGGCTATGAAACGAGAAGTCTCAGCCACAGAGCATCTCTGTGATGGCACCAACTATTGGACATACTGGTCCAGAGGCAGATCCTCCATCAGATCTGCTGTGATGGACAGAGGGACCTGCACGGGGGCAGCCCTGGGCCCTGAATGCTCAGCAGAGAGTAGCTAACTCTACAGGGCAAGAGGCCTATGGGAAGGTTTTATATTAAAAAAAAAAGGGGGGGTGCTTGCCTTTCTCACCAATCCGAACTTATCCCCTGTCTGCTCCATACACGGATGGCATGCTATGCTTCCTGCCCACATTGCATCACAAGACATAGCCCTCCCACCCTCCTTCCTCACCTGACTACCTTCCATGCCCTTTAAGATCCAGGTCAGTTCACATTCAACCTCCCGCAAAATACTTTTCCTGACGGCCCAGTGTGAGGTAGGGTCCTGCCCTCAATGTCTGAACGGGCGTGTGAGTGATGGAATAAATGCGAGACTGGGATGCAGGGGGCTTGGCAAGAACAGAAGGCTTTTCCAGGTGAAAAGGCCACAGCTGAGTTCCCAGGGTGAGGCAGGTAGAACTGTAGTTTAAAAAAACAAATAAATAAAAACAAAAGAACAAGCTGAACTTTTGCTGTTCTCAGAGGCAGCCTGATTTTATCCCAGTTAAGACCTGACTCCAGAACACTTGGCAGCCGGTCATACTGCTGAGCTGGGCATCATTGCATGGGTCCCTGATCTGCCCTCTCAGAGAACGACAGGGTCCTGGCAGGAGCGGGGCACTGCCTGATATTCAGGGTCTTTGTTTAGAGTCTCAGAGCCTATACCCAGGGTGAGTTCTCAAAGGCTCTGCCAGTGAGCTGGGTGATTTAACCTTCCCCAGAGCAGGTGGGATCCGGCAGAGAAGCTCAGAAATTACAGAGGGAGAGCCTGAGAGAGGGCAGGTCCTCATGGAAGGAAATTCTCAAGGGTGGCTGTGCTCAGTGCAGCCTCCTGGGAAGGCAGGCAGAGGCCAGAAAGGCTCTGGACACAGAGCCAGGAGATGAGGGCTTGATTCTGGCTTGACTGCTGTTTAGCTGTGTGGCTTCAAGAAAGCCACTTAACCTCTCTGGGCCTTAGCTGCCTCATCTTTAAAATGGGGATTAAAAATAAATGTTTTTATCTAATGCAAAAGCTGTGGTCAGATTAGGTAAGTGTCAATGTGCTCTGTGAATTCTGAAGCAGAAAGAAATGAACTCTGAAGTAGAAGAAATAAGGGGGCTGTTTGTCTGTGTGTAAGGGTCTTTTCTTGGGAGCTGGGGCCCAGTGGGTCAGTTCACTTCCTCATTGCAGGGCCATGTGAGGGAGTGGGAGCTCACTGGAGAAGCAATAGGTGCTGTCCTGCTGGAGGGGCACTGGGGGGTGGGGGCGGCCTCAGAGGGCCAGCAGCCTCTGGCAGGGAGAAGTTCCCTGTGCATCTCTGCCTTGCCGTCTGGACCTTCGGGCAGCAGGCTAGGGAGGGTCAGATGGACCTGGGCAGGAGACCTGGCCCCGTCATGCACCTCCATGGGCTGTAGTTCTCTCACCTGTAAAACAGGAATAAGATTGCTGTGAATCAATGTACAGGAGGCGTCCAGCTCAGCGCCTGACCCAGGGTTCCACTGAGGTACTCCTTTCCTGTCCCCTATGCACATAAATATCGAACGGCATGGCCTACCAGGAAGATCCAGATATGTTTGCTGCGCCCATGCATGATTCCTGGTTGTCAGTAAATCTCAAGTAGGTCCGTGCAGGGGCTGAGAAAGGAGAGACATACTGGCCTCTTCTATCTTTTCAACACCAGTTGCAAGAAATCAGGAGCCGAGGTGAGACGGAGACCCCTGGGAAATGCAACAGGGAACCTGCTTTTGACAGGCAAAGGGTCCTTCCACCAGCGGCCCCCCACCCCAGCCTTCTGACACCCTTGCCCCCAGCACCTTTGACAGCCTTGCTCTGGGAAGGAAACACCCCAGAAATATGGAATTGATTTCACCTCTTGCCAGTTCTTAACCTGGGCTTTTCGGCAAGAGGAAAGGATGCCTGATTAGAATATCTCTGAAGAGGGTAGTGAGTTATAGTAATGGACACTCTTCTAGCTGTCTCTCCTGCTTATAAATCTATCGCCCTCTGAAAGTGCAGATGGTCCATAATCGTCCATCACGCAGGAGTTCAGCACCGGACAGCTCCCGTGTGGGTTTTTCCTAGGAGGCTCCTTTTTCTGCAAGCTAAACGGAACTGCGGCTCCGCACGGCCCCTCCTCGTGATGGAGTGCAAGCAGTCCAGCCGTCAGGAATGATTTAGGGGGGAACGAACAATAAATATCTGCGAGGTTGGAGCTCAGGGCAGGGAGGCAAAGAAGGCACCTCTGCAGCTGTACTTATATTTTTGTTGTTCTTTTCATTTATTTTTAAATTTTATTTTATTTCATTTTAGAGGGACAGCAGGTGGTAACATCCTGGGAAGGGGCCAGTCTTGAGTGACCTTTCTAAGGAGCTCCCTCTCTGTCCCTATTACAAGAACGAGAGGAGGACTGAGCTCAAGGGGCCGTCCTGTTGGGGGAAATGTAAATGACTGGGTAGTCGACATTTAGGGATAAGTAGATTCCCTGAAATCTTACTGGGCTCACTGATAAGTCCCTCTGAGGTTAAAGCTGTATCTTTTGATGAGATGGCCCAAGTTGTCCCTGAACTTCCTACCATACGTGGGCCCAGGAAGGCCCAACCCAACAGGCTGCCCAGCCCCACCTGTGGAATTCCCAGTGATGAAGCCATCACTCTGTCTCCCCTGGGGAGGCTCACGTGAAGCAGCTCACCTGTCGCCAGTTCTTGGTCAGTGTCTCCTGCCTGCTCCTGCCCTGTGCCGGAGCTTGAACAGAAGGGATGGGCAGGAGGGCCGTTGCCCGTTGCCTAGGGTGGGGGATCGGCTGAGGCTTCAGCATTCCTGAAAGGCTTCATTGTTGTCTACAAAGAGCGGTTGTACCTGGTGTGCTAAACATGACGGCTGCGTGTCCTTCTTCCTTGATACAAGCCTTCACTATGGGGCTTGTCCTCTCTGCACACAGAGGACAGTCCCTGGGACCATGACCCTGCCTTGGCCCATGGGCAGCATTTCACAGCTGCCCAGCCCTCCCCACTCCTCTCTGCCTGCCCAGAGGCAGAGGAGCCAGGACTGGGCTGCGAGGGTGATGAATGAGCATCTGCCCCCTACAGGTGCCGGGCTCGCTCTGCCAGGTGGTGCGTTATAGCTGCGCGGCAGCAGGAAGACTGCCTGCTCTCCCCTCTCCACACCCCTGACTCTCTCCAAGGGCCGCCCTTCCTCCGTCCACCCAGACCCTCTGAACTCCGGGTGGGGGGAGGCTTTCAGAGCACAGAGCTGAGGGCACAGGTCAGATATCTGCCAGCATCAGCTGCCTGCCCACCACCAGAGGGGCTGCCCCCAGCAGGCGGGAGGTGAGCCACATGCTTTTCTCTCAGGAAGGGGAGGGGTTGCCAGGGGGAATTGCCAAGGGGAGGTCCAGAGAGGGACCCCACCACCCATCAGTCCCCGGGCTGGCCCCACATAGTTGGATGGCATGGCGTGGGTGGCATGGAAGGTAGAAGGACGCAGCGGAGAGGCCAGCTTTGTCACTGCAGCAAGCAGCATCCCGCCTGTGAGGGGCTCAGCAAGAAGTGGGCTTCCTCTCCCTGCAGCTCCCACAGAGGCACTTGAGTGATTCAGCTCCTCCTAGAAATGGGCACCTGAAGATTTGCAAATAGCCTGGAAATGCAAGATCCTGAGTTCTCATCCTGTCTCGCCAGCTCAACAGCAAACTGTCCAAACAATTGGCCTCCCTTCGCTGTTTGCATCTGTGCACTAATGAAGCCTGGCTTGGGCTCACGCTGGCGTATCATTCCATGCACCACCAGCCACGGGCTGAATGCGCCTCTCTCACCAGCTCTCAGCAAGCAGTCGTCTCTGGCCAGGGCAGAAGAGCACTGAGTAGGGGCACTGCCCCTTCTGCAATCCTGGCAACATCAAGCGCAGGAAGACGACGAGGTGTGAACTCCCAGGACAGGGAGGCTTGGAGAGGGGGTCCAGGTGGGCGGGCACATGCAGCCACAGGGTGCCAATGTCTGTTGGTGGCCACGCAGCTGCCATTACAGGCTCTTTTCTTGGCTGCAAAATGTGCTGCCCTCACCATCACTCGACTTGCTGGACTAGGAGAGGGGTTTAAAACCTCAACTCATGATATGGTTGACACCTAGCAAACAGTTCTCAGATCTCCATCCCAGGGAAACCTGCCCTGGGGTCAGTGGTGATAGTGGGAGAGGGACTGTCCCACATCTGTGCTGCAGCAATGACTTAACCCAAGTACTAAGAAATGCTGTCTACTGGAATCAACTCTGCATGCCTGTGGAGCCTCTTTGAAAAGTCCTGGTCCAATATTTCTCTTACCAAGATCTTGATATCACCATCTTCTATTGTTACACACCGGTGTTCTGTGTCTTTCACACACATTCTTTCCAATCCCAATGACAATGGGATGGGAATGACAAGAATCCCCGTTTGACACCTATGGCCCCGTGGTTTAGGGAGCCTGACAGCTTTGCCCAAGCCCCACATTCAGGGAAGGTAGGGCAGGAAATGGAACTCAGGCCTGCCTGGTTCCCAGCCCCAACTTCCCGCCCTCCAGCACACTACCGCCTCCCCTCCCCCCCCACACACACCTTGTTTCTTACTTTCAAACTAATGGCTTCGACAAGTGAGCGACAAGTGAGCGTGGGGCCAGTTGTCCACACCCAGTGCCAGCCAATCTCATATGCTTCCCTGAGTGCTTTGCAATTGCTGGAGCTGGGAAGGGGGCTTCCAGGCAAAGGACTTTAGAAACACAGCACTGCTGGTTAACTCACAAAGCATCCCAGACCCCCTCTAAGGACCCAAAGACAACCCTGGATATTCTCTCTCCAGAAGATGCACGTGTGTACACAGGTGCAGTCGGGGCTTTGAGACCCGTGGACCCTGCTTAAGAATGCTTGTCTCAGTGGGTGCTTACCTGGGCCCGTCTCCTTTCCATCCCAACCCTTGGGCTTCACTCTCACCTGCCGTTGCCTTTCGACACAGTGTGACGTGCATTTCATCATTCCCGGGAAAACAAGTTTCACTTAGAAGCCAGGTCCTTAACTCTCCCATCCACTGCCCCCAGTCAGTTCAGCTCCACGTGGGAAAGCGAACTAACTTTTATTAAGAGCTTGCTGGGTGCCAGGCTCTGTGCTGGGAACTGTGCCTGGGCACGCTGCCCGCGCCAGCTCATTGAATGGATTGGATGTTCCGCCAGCCCTTCAGCGTTGCAGTCTCGGTGAGACCATACCTGCTTGCCTTAGCTTCACGGCAGTGGCTCTGTGGAACCGCTCTCCCTCTCCCTCTCCTTTTCTTGGTCGGGTGCCCTCTCTTCTCCTGCCCCCGTATTTATCACTACTTCTGAGGCACACCTGGAAACCACCCTTGCCAGCATATCCCCTGGTATCTCTCTACCTGTACCCTCCTCTTCTTTCCTTACGCCGACATTCTTCTGTGTCACCTTTTGCATGTTTTTAATAATTGTAGACACGTATACAAAGTTGAGAAAGTCACGAAGGTAAGTTCTGGCTCCTGAATTAGAACGTAGATTCCTAAAGCCTTTGGCATCCTCTAGCCTTCACCGCTTGGGTTCTCTGCGCCTGGTAAATGCTCATAACTCTGTTTTTCCTTCTCGCCTCTCTCTCTCCCTCCATCTGCCTGACGTGTCTTCTCCGTGAGCACACGGGCCAAGGCAGGGCCCACACACAGCACATTTCTGATGAGAACTTACCTGCTCTCCATGGGAAAAGTAGACATGGAAGTTTCTACCTCTTGCCTTGAAGTGCCTTTGTGTTCTGGCTCGGCTGAGGAGGTGTGTCTGGGTGGGGTCCAGAGGAGGCAGGGGCCCGAGCTTCAGCTCAGTGGCCGTGACCTCCCTAAGACCTGCTGCAGTAGCAAGAGAGCCTCTTGGCTTTGTGTTTGTTTTCTTTCCCTGACGTTGAGGAGTTGGCGTTTCACACAGGGAGAACGCGAGGTGGGCCCCTGAGGTCCCTGGACCTTTGTAGGTGGGGATGTGCCTTTAGAAGATGACGGGGCCCATCTGTGCCCTGAGCTCCAGCACCTCATTTGAGCACGATAAGTTTGGGTTTTTTTTGTTTGTTTGTTTGTTTTAATTTTATTTATTTATTTATTTATTTATGGCTGTGTTGGGTCTTCGTTTCTGTGCGAGGGCTTTCTCTAGTTGCGGCAAGCGGGGGCCACTCTTCATCGCGGTGCGCAGGCCTCTCACTATTGCGGCCTCTCTTGTTGCGGAGCACAGGCTCCAGATGCGCAGGCTCAGCAATTGTGGCTCACGGGCCTAGTCGCTCCGCAGCATGTGGGATCTTCCCAGACCAGGGCTCGAACCCGTGTCCCCTGCATTGGCAGGCAGATTCTCAACCACTGCGCCACCAGGGAAGCCCCTGAGCACGATAAATTTTAAGCCCACCTGTTTTTTCCACTCATTTGAATCTGAAAAACAAAGGCCATGAATCAAATGTATGCGTGGTGTTTCATGGCACCTGGATATTGGCAGTGTCACTGCTGGCCTGTGAGGGCTTCCTCTCCGGGGACCCTAGTGCCTCTGGAGATGGCCTCCCCCAGCTGTGTCACCAGTTATATCTAGGACCAGATGGTGCTGTAATGGGGGCTCCTGGCAGAACGTGCCAAATTCCCTGAACGTGCCTAGAAGGCGGCTTCCCAGGACTGTGAGGAATCCATTCTCCACTTGCCTGTTAGTGCTGGCGAGAGCCATGCTGTGACACAGAGAAGTGGGGCAGCTCCTCAGAGCCGTTCCAGCTGCAAAAACAGTAGCAATTCTGCTCCAAGGTTTTAGGGGGAAAGACAGATATGCACAGAACAGGCAGGCAGAGCTCACAGCTGTGAGGTGCAGTATTTTCATGTCGGAGGCTCTATTGGCAACTCAGCAGAGAGCGGCAAGCAGCTGTTCTCCAAACCCACCAAGGGTAAGATGTGGGGAGTGAACTCAGGGTTCATCGTGCAGGATTTGGGATAGATCAGAGGAAGGACTTTTCCCGGCAGTGGGGTTGGTTTGCCAAGGGAGACGGGGCATGGGGAGCTCCTTACTGGGAAGCATTTAAAAATTGTACCAATTCTCATGATGAGGACAGTCAAAGAGGGTTCTGCCTGAAGGCAGGAGAATGACTGAATGAGCATTGTCAAGTCTGTTCTCCAAGCAGGAAGATCTGGGGTCCTGCTGGACAGCTGGGGCAAATGGGGCCCTGATTCTGGTGACGGGCTGGGCTGCCAGCAGCGCCTCTTTGTCCTGTGGCTTTGGGTCAGAGTCAGCACCAAGGGGGCCCTGTGGGGGAGTGAATCCCAGCCACCACCCCCCAGAGGCCACACTTGCAGTGGTCAGACAGCAAACCCACCACAGCCTTGTGGGAAGTTGCCCACATCTCAGGAGCCACAGGCCACCTAAATGGTCCAGCACCACAGGACATACCAGCCAGCCCAGGCTGCTCTTGGCAGTAATTTGCCCAGGGCCCTACAGCGAGCTGATCTTCAGCTTTGTACCCAGAAACCGGGCAGAGGCCTCCTGGGTAATCGCTGCTCTGGCAGCCAGGCGTTCTGTACAGGGAGGTTGCCGTGTATCTTCTGAGTGGCCCGGAGGAGCCTCCCTCATCTGCCTCTCTCACTTCCAGCCTCTTACCTGTTTCGTCTCTTTCCTACTTCTCTCACTTCCAGCTTCTTACCTGTTTCATCTCTTTCCTACTTCTCTCACTTCCAGCTTCTTACCTGTTTCGTCTCTTTCCTTCTGCTGAGGCCTGCCAGGCTCCCAGGTTCCCTCCTTTTTTGGGGTGACACAGGTTTGACAGTTCTTCCTTTCTGACTCCAGTATGCCAAAACTTTGTGGCAGAAATGAAATGCAGGGAAAACCATCTGGGAAGTAGGTCACATAAAAAAACAACCACCTGCCTATAATTAAACCAGCTCCTTCCAGGGGGCTGTCTCCAGAAGAGCCAAAATCTAGCGGCAGCTTCCCTCCCCCGACCCCCTACACATTCCCTCCTTACAAGGGAAATCTCAAGATGCAACACTTGACACAAATTTTTCCAATAAAACTCCATCAGGCAAA
Organism: Balaenoptera musculus; assembly: GCF_009873245.2. NCBI lineage: Eukaryota > Metazoa > Chordata > Mammalia > Artiodactyla > Balaenopteridae > Balaenoptera > Balaenoptera musculus. Next base: position 10,280,140 of record NC_045804.1, on the reverse strand, counting down.
TAATAAAAACATCACAATATTAGTGCTCTGACTGCCTCTTGACTGCATTATTGAGAAGGGAAACTGGAAGGGGTAGAGGTGCTAATCGTGGAAATGAAAGCAGGAGGCATTGGCTGTATTTTCAGGTAGAGACCTCCCTGTCTCGTTTGCCCTTGCAGTTTTGTTTTCTGGATTTTAACATGTGATTGGTGGTGTCCTCTGGGTTGGAGTTTTGGATGATCCACGATGGTCTCCTCCTCTTCCTTGTGGCCTCCTCAACCCCATGCTGGGTTTCTTCTTGGCCACTGGGTAAGCAAATAACACCTGGACCACCCAGATCTTCAGGCCCAGAATGCTTTTATTTCACTCATGACAGGAATTAGTCCTTACAAGGACCTGGCTGACAGCTCTCAGATAGGACCTTCTGTCTCTCATAAACTTTGCCAACAGTAGGCAAGCAGTTCACAGGAGGGGGACTGACTAATGATGTGCTGGAGGTTTTTCCAATCCACGAGACAATTGTTTTTAAAGAAGGAGGGGGGAGAAATTATTTCTAGATATGACAAAGTGGTAAAGCTTAACCTTCATTCTCAGAAAAATCATCATGAAACCAAGTGATTAAGACTTGGGAGTTAGTGTGTGGTGTGATAACTGTCTTGTAAAGGGCGAGATTTGTCAGCCAGATCTAATCTCTTTCCCTGCCAAGAGGGCGGCCCAGGTAGATGACGAGACAGGCCACCCTGTGACTCACCTTGGCCTCATCAAAGATTGCAATTCTTCTTCTTTTTCTTTTTTTAAAGGATTGCAATTCTAACCACATAGCAAGGTTCAAAACCACTTACTGGGAAGCAACGAGTTGACAAGGGGAAGTCGAGGGTTCAGGGACACCTTGGCAATTTGCAGACAATCTCAAGTCTATCTTTTCAGCCCAGGAAGGCACAAGTTTTGTCCCCTCCTCGGTATCCAGGGGAGAGATCCTCTTTTCTAGAACGCTCTGCCACACACACCAATGTTGCTTTCCATACTTGGTCGGGCCGGGATTGCCAGCAGAGCTCTCCGGGTAGACCCAAACCACCAGCCCTCTGAAAGGAAGCCAGGTGTGCTCACCCACACCACGTCCTGGGCAAGTTCCCCACCAGGTGCCTCCCAGGATTGTAACGGCATCTTCAGATGTCAGAGCTTGGCATGGGCCTGAGCCAAGACCTCAAATGCTGTGCATTGGCTTGACTGCAGAATCAATAGCAGCTTCCTTATGGCCATTTTGTTTGGAGATAAACATCTAAAATATGACGCATTGGGTCTGGTTTAGTGGAAAGAGTGCAGACTTTGGAATGAGAATGACCAGGGTCTGCAGTTTCAACCAGGCTGCCTGCTGACCATGCGGCCTTGGACGAGTGACAATCCCAGTGTCCCAGTCTCTTTGTCTGAATGATGGGGCAGCTGTGGTGGGGGGGGAGGTGGATGGGAGGAGGGCTCAAGGAGAGAACAGAGGGGAAGCACCAGGCAGGCAGTTGATCCCTGTGAAGTGTTAGCTCCTTTCTTTTTTTGAAGGATGTGCGTGTATACGTGTGCATGTGTGTGCATGCCTGTGTGTGCATGTATGTCAGTGTGTGTGTGTATTTAGGCTGGGCAGTCAGACAGCTGGAAGCTAGTGTTTCCAGGTAAAAATACAGGATACCTGGTTAAATTCTAATTTCAGATAAACAATGAATGATCGATAGTATAAGTATGTCCCAAATATTGCATCATACATACTTATACTAAAAAAGTGTAATACATTATTTGTTGTTTATCTGAAATTTAAAATTTAACTCGTCATCCAGTAATTTAATTTGCTAAATCTGGCAACCCTAGCTGGAACAAGGTTTGTTATTCTGGTTGTAAAGCTTGACTGACAGAAGCAGGTGTGCCAGGAGACGGTGGTGGCCTTGGGGTGTGGCGCACCTCACCCAGCCCACACTCCTTGAGTCTCTGTTTGGCCCGGTGACTTCTTTTCCTTTTCTTGTTTTGGGGGTCCTTCAATTGCATCAGGCAGAACTTTGAGCAGTAGACAGTCTTAGCTGGGAGCCAAGGTAGCAGCCAAAGTCTCGGCCCGGTGGGGTTGCCCCTGACTCAGGGCTGACCCCGAGTTTACACTGAGCGACAAAGGACCAGCTTGGGCTGCTCACCAGCCTCCATCTACTTGCTGACCCGGGTGCTGGGCAATGTTCTCTGGAACCTTATCCGTTTGTCTCATGGGTGACATTTGATCTTCCTGAAACAGGACCCAACAGAGCTCAGAGCAGCCGCCAGATAGTGTGACCCCCGCACAAGCCAAGCCCTCAGTAAAGCCTTTCTGCCTTCTCAGCCCCAAGACACCCCCGCCCCTGCAGCTCTGTTCCAGCCCCCCAACCCTCCACCTTCACTAAACCACTGCCTGCCCCTCTGTGCCCCAGCGCGGCAAGTTACACTCTGGTTCTCCCAGCCTGCTCAGTGGGTGCTGTCACCCTGGCAGATTCTGGTGCTGTCGGCAGGGGTCACATACACGTGCAAAGAGGAACTAATGGGAAATAAAATAGTTTTGCTCCCCCGAAGACCCCTCCCAGCTCTGCCAGCAGACCCATCCCTTGCAGAGTGAATTGTTTTCAATCCAATCTCGTTTTTATTGAAGTTTCCTCCAGGGTTAGCTCAGAAGACTTCTCCCCCAGCCTCTTCCATGTGGCCTTATTTACCAGAATCCCCTCGACGTGGCATTTAAGTGTCTCCATTAACATTTCGTGCATCTTACTCATTGCGAGCGTGGGCTCTCCGAAACCTCGGGGGTGGCGGGCACGGCGGCAGCCCGCAGAAACGCCAGGCTTATTTTAATTGGTTCAAAACTATCGCTGGTGACCACAGAAGGGTCCCTTTCCTTGAGTAATGACCTGGAATTTGATCATGCAGCTTTTATTAGCTTGTAAGTGGAACCGTGTAAGATCAAAGCCAGAGCCGGGGGCACATCTGCCCACCGTGGCACACTCAAGCCCCGTACACACCTGCCCTCCATGGCATACCAGCCCTGGAGGACCTGGGCAAGTGTGTGTGTGCAGCCCAGTGGATGACAGATGGCAGCTCTTGGGGGAAATCATCTTGAATGGGTTTCTGGCCATGGGCTGGCCTGTCTCCAGCTCTCTTGCAGACTTGGCCCCTCATAACAGAACAGATACCTTGCTGACCCCTCTTGTGTCACTCTGGGTTCCTTGCCTGCTTGAAGACGTTTGCTTGCCAAGGAGCAGGAGAAGCCCTCTGAGCGTCCAGGACCTCATGGCACCCTTCTCAGTGTGGGGAAGCTCTGCTCAGAAGTCGGTCGCTGGATCCCCAGGCTCTGTGCCCTCCCCTTGCATTTTCTGGGGAGAGGAATGTGAGAGCTCGAGTTCTTGGAAACACGGATGGTCTAGACTCCAGAACATTTGGGGGACTTAACGTCCCCACACCCAGGACCCTCGTTTAGAATGCAGCAGCTTCTGCTTCCTGCCTACTTAGGCTGGTGGTTTCTAAAGAAAACCTCAGTGGGCAGTTGAAGAAACAACTCTAGACTACTTTATTGTCCTTTAAATGGAGGGAGAGTGGAAAGGGCAGATCTGACTCTTCCAGACTCACTGCCACATGCGTCATTCATCTGTTCAGCCATCCAGGCCGAGGAATTCTACTGAGTCACTGAGGGTGTAAAACGCCGCGCTACCAGCTGAGTGACCATACACATCATCAGGGTCTCTCACTCTCTCAAGGGGCTTATAATCTAACCAGGCTTGTCTCAAAAGTTTTTTGGAGATATGATAATTAAGGTAAAATATAATATTTCCCTACCTGCAATTAACAACGGTTAACATTTAGTTACACTGCATAGTTTAAAAAAAAAAAAAAAGAAATGAAGCATTATAGATGCAGGTCAAGTCCCCTCTGCACTCCCAGCCTCAGTCCCCCCGCCACGCAGACACCCAGAGGTAGCTCTGAGCGTCGACTTGGTGTCCATCATTTTTGTCCCTTGAAAACACACTTGCACACATGTAACCATGAACAATAAATAGATCATAGTTCTATGTCTTTTTTTTTTTTGGCTGTGATGGGTCTTCGTTGCAACGTGCAGGTTTCTCTCTAGTTGTGGCGCTCGGGCTTCTCTCTAGTTGTGGTGTGCGGGTTTTAACTTCTCTAGTTGTGACGTGCAAGCTCCAGAGCACATGGGCTCTGAAATTGTGGCACGCAGGCTCTCTAGTTGAGGTGTGCGAGCTCAGTAGTTGTGGCGCGCAGGCTTAGTTGCCCTGCAGCACGTGGGATCTTAGTTCCCCGACCAGGGATTGAACCCGCGTCCCCTGCATTGGAAGGCGGATTCTTTACCACTGGACCACCAGGGAAGCCCCTCTACGTCTTTTTAAAGTGCACGTACGTGACATCTTTCTGCAACTTGCTTCTTTCAGCTTTGTGTTTTTGCAGCTCCTCCGTGCGTTTCTGATCTACTCCTTTTATCTGTTGTGTAGAAATCTGTCTTAGGAATTTACTGCTTCATCTTTATCCACTCTGTCCTTTATGAACATTCCGGTTGTTCGGAAAATGTTGCTATCGCAGAGGATGCCGCGGAGTGGGTCTCTGTGCCCATCTCCTCTTGCACTGGAGATGGTACCTGTCTGTGAGTGGCTGGTCTTAGAATGTTCCAGATCCTGCCCACAGCTCTCCAACTGTCTGGACCTGCCTGTGCTCCACCAGCCGTCTCCTCCACCCTCACTGAGATTGCTAGTCGCGTCTACTTTTGTCCACATGAGAGCTGAGGTGGCAGCTTACTTTACTCTGAATCTCCCAATTCTTGCACACCTTTCCTGTTTACTGGCAGGCTTGGGGTTTTGCATACTCCTGGGGAACTGTGGATTACTCCACCCTCTACTCTCCCACTTGGGAAAGCAGTCTGTACCCCGGAAAGATTTAAGGCAAAACCTGAAACTGTTCTACTTATTTCGCCAATGTCTGGACTCCTTGTTAGGCCCCCAATGCCTGCACCCCACTTCAGGAGTGATCATGACCCCTGACCTCCATGGCCAAAACGCTGAGCAGCCTGTGTAGGGCCTTGACCCCTCCCTGCCCTCTAAGTCTCTTTGGCTGCTGAGCCCTCAGGCCCGGCCAGGCCGGACTACAGACCCTCGGACCCTCAAAGCAATCCCGGGAGAGGCGTGGAGATGCAGGCGAGGATGAACAGAAGTCTGGAGATGTTTACATTTGGCCTCAGGGTAGCTCCCAGAGGTAGGAGAATTGGCAGGGGTGTCCGCTTGTCCAAGGGGCATCTTGTGGCTCAAGACCTGGGCTCAAGCACCCCCTTCTCCGGGGGACATGCTGCAGCCACAGGGACCCCCAGGGATTGCCGGTGGGAAGCAGAGTCTCTGGGCAAGTGAAGTAAACAGCAGACCTCAGGCCAAGTTGCCCTGGCCTTGGCACTTTATCTGCAGGAAGAGACTAGATGCCACACCCTCCCTCCCTCGCTGCCCTGAGGGTGTCACTGGACCTTTCCCATTTCCCAGGCCCCCCTGCCTGGGGCTCTCTGCCCCTTCCACGCCCAGACAGCCCAGCTCTGGCCTGAGCCCCTGGGGGTCCAGCCTGGGAATTTGCTGGGGATCTGGGGTGGGAAGAGGTGAGGTAAACAGGACCAGGGGGTAATGGCTAAATGAATGAGTGAATGAGTGATGCGTGGAACCCAGGGCACTGGACCCACTAATGCTCCATCCTGGGACTCGTGCTCAGGAAGTGCACAGAGGCCCCTGTCCCCGCTCTGGCACTTTCCTAAACTAGCCCCTGTTGTGTGGCCCCGCCTGTCCTGCCTCCTTTGATGGTCCTGCCCGGGGTCGGGGTGGGGGCAGGGGTGCTGTGCAAGAGGGGGGCAGCTGTTTTAACAGCTGCGAGTTCACATCGCAGATGGGAAACCGAGTCACCCAGCGGCCACCGTAGCAAGAGCGAGGACAGTGTGGCAGTCACAAGCCAGGCTCCAGGTTCCCTGGGCTCACTTGAGTCCAAGACGTGCCAATATGCAGGTTGTGCGCCTTGAGCGGTTGGGGCTGGGGAGCTCTTCGAGGGTTCCGTGCCTCGGTTTCCCTCTAGGATCTCAGGAAGGGTTCACGTGTTACAGCAGGAAGAAGGTTCTGAGAGTCTTGATGATCAGAGGCATGGCCCTGCCTGAGCCCCTGTCCTTCCCTCCTGCCCGATCTCCCCTCCCCTGGGAGGCTGGAGCAGCCACAGAGCACCCCGCAGTCCTCTCCTGTGCTCGGCCCAAGACTGACCTGGCAGAGGTGACAACACGGTTTATTAAGCCAATGAAATCTTTTAAGTGCATGAGCCCCAGGGACCCCTGAGGTCTTCATATGCTTGGAGGAGTTTCCAGGTCTGAGATGTGTGGGCTGCATGGGACCGGGGGTGGGGGGTAGGGGGGGGGTCTGTCCCCATCCCAGGAAGGGTTCTGTCACCCTCCATGTCCTCACGCAGCCCCGAGTCGGGATGCAGCTTGCCGCCCCTTGTTCTCTGTATTACAGCTGAGAATCTCCAGTTCCCGTCTTTTTAAAAATCTGCTCTTTTCCTGGTCTCCTTCTTCCCTTCCTTTCCCGCCCCGCTTCTTTGTCTCTTGGAACTTTTCCTGGTGTGCCTAATTCCTGGGGGCTGCAGCGGCCTTGGGGACGTGGGCTCACCTCGCTGCGCACACTCAACCCTGCGAATCGATTCCAAAAACGATTAGTTACAGTACAGTAGCGCTGCTAACTGTGGCATTTTGCTTTGCAGTTATTGATACATCATCAGAATTGAGAAGCCATCGTCAGGCAGGGGAAGAGGGGGCCGCTGGGTGGATGCACAGAGGAGGGGGACGTGGAGACGACTGTCCTGCAAATGCGGGGAGCCTGGCTCTGACGGCAGGGATGGATTTTGAGGCCCCGGCAGAGGCAGGGGCTGGGGCTGGGGCGTCACTTCGGAGACTCTCGAGGGCCAGGTCGTTCCTGGCTCGTTCCCAAGCAGACGGCTAGACCCTTGCTGCCTCCTTCTCCCTCCTGCTTCGATGTCACTGCAGGGGCACAGCTCCTTCCCTGAGAGTGGGAACTGCTTGCTGGGTGGAGCATGGGGCCGGGGGGCAGTGACATTTCTGGTTCCGTGAGGGGACAGGGTCAATCTCTTGCAGTGCAAGGTAAAGGACCTGAATCAGACAGGGTTCTCCAGAAAAATGGAATCCATATGATCTATGTATCTATCTACCTACATATGCATGTATGTAGCTATCTACAGCTATGTGAAGATATATCTTGTAGCTATAGATAGATGGTAGATATCATGTAGAGATAGATAGGAAGGAAGGAAAGGAGGGAGGGAGGAGGAAAGGAAGGAAGGGAGAAAAGATATTTGTTTCAAGGAATTGGTTCCCAAAGCTGGTTGTGGTGAGCCCTATAGGTTTTGATGAGAGAGGTTAAATGTCTAGATAAACTGCAAGGTCAGCACCAGCTGCAGCCCCTGGTCAGCCCCACACACCTGGAATCTAGCCTGGTGCTGGGGAACCCCAACTGGTAATGGGGTGATGCTGATGATTTATCCCCAACCCAGCTCTGTTGACCTGAGCAAAGAGTTGGGGCCTGAGTTGGGAATGGGTGACATGGGCCATGCTACCATCAGTCTGCCCCTTGCCAGCCAGACCCCATGGCCTATTGCCCCCATCTCCTCGCATTCCAGGGACCGGTCCAGTATGGTGAGTCTCACTGCAGGGGAGCGGCAGAGCTGGGAGCATCTGCTGCCTTGAGGTGGTAAGCGGGGACGCCTCATTATAAGTCCCTGTTATAACTCCCCCCAGCCTAATGTTTTCTCCTCACAGTGTTCAAAGGATGCGGTTCCCATGACACTCTGTCCTGTGATATTTTTAATCAAGAGCACGGGAGAGCGTGTGTCTGATGCACTCCAGATATTCAGAGATTGAAATGGTTTTGTTCTCATGTTTTCTCTTTTCAACGCAGGGTTAAGTCAGATCCGCCCGAGGAAGATTCTGCCCACACTTCCCTCGAGTTAGTCTGCAGGCCCCTTCGGCTGGGACCCTCTCCCAGGAGCTGCCCATCTGCAAACAGGTGCGTGCCCCCTTCCTGTAGTGCCGCCTTCCGGCATACATGCTGCTCCACCCGACCTGGTTCTCAAACCCAGAGCATCTCGGAGGCCTGGGGAGCTAGGGGTGGGGGGCACAGCCATGGGTGGCAATGTGGCCTGGAGGGGTGTCAGCTGGGGAGCTGTGGTCAGTAGAGAGGAGGGTCCACACCTGTCCCCATCACTTGGTTCCCGGACCCCTCTGTGGTTTTCACCTGCCCTCATCCTGTCCTTTCACTGAAATGCAAATCAGCGAGTGTATGATAGACAATTAACAGACTGAGCAGCCAGCAAGGGAGGTAAGTAGATAAATAATTTTAACGATCCTTGGGTTGCCCATAAATTCCCTCACCGCCTTTTTATTAAACGCTCTGTTTACAGGCATCATTTATACTGCATGTCATTTTGTGGACCCCTCCCCCACTTCCTTAGCGGCACCCACCAGGTCTGACCTGGGGTGGACACGTGGGTGACAGCAGGTCCTTTCCAGGCAGGGCCTGGTCTGGCACAGGTGGCGGAAAGCTCTGCCCGGGGAGCAGGGCTGGGTGGCAATGGGCAGACCACGCTCAGGGCCCCAACGCGGCTACAGCCTATATTTAGGCAACTTGGGGAACTTTATTATGCTTGGCACCTGTTCTGTAGGTCTGAGCTCATTGTTCTCCCCTGGGACGGCTTCGGCCTATTAATAGCCTTGGCTGAGGTTTCCTCATTGCTCCGAAGGCCAAGAGAGAAAGTGGGTTAATAAATATAAAAGAAAACTCTCAAGAGGGCCTGGGGCCAAACTCTCTCCCACACTCTCCGAGAGCCGTGGCTGCCGAGCCCGGACAGGGCATGGGGTTCCCTTCACCCCAGTCTCCTGCTCCCCTACAGAGGCCCAGTGCACAGCTGGCGGGTCTGAGGACCAACGTGGAGAAGTGCTCCCAGGTTTCCATGGAGCTGGGATGGAGGAGACCCTGGTGGGAAAGGCCGCCATCCGCATGGGGCAGAGGAGGGGGCTTAGGCGCGGCCTCCGTGCATCTAGGAGGAGACCGAGAGGGAGGGCATCCTTGGCTTTCCTGCCTCCCCTCCTGCCCGCTCCCCTTCCCCATCACTTTGCTCCTGGCCTTCTATGCCTACTCATCTATACGTGGAAGAGAAAGGGGAAGAGGCCCTCAGGATGGTCACTGAGCCAGATCCCTCCCTCCCGATCTTGTCCCCCACTCCTGGGGTCTGAGGCAAGAACAGTTCAGCCTGAGTTAGAAACACTTGTATGGAGAGAATGGACGCCCAGGAAACAGAGCAGGGAGGACACAGGGAAGCTGTCCAAGGACGGGTGTACCCAAGGTCTGCCCACAGCTGAAATTCAAGAGTATCAAGTGCGTGCTGGCTGCTGGCGTCCTGGGCTGGGGGTTATCAGCTAACACTGCTGAGGGCCTGGGACTGGGAACAGTTCAGTCCCGGCCTTGTTTATGCTCAGCATGGTGCTGTAGGGGACACTCCTCGAACCTGTCCTCCTTCGGGTGTGGAGCAGGGCGCAGGGAGGTCGCTGCCACCGGCTCCTCCGTGTGTGGCCGCCGCCTGCTGCGTCAGAAAGCTTTGCGCCTTGCTGTTGGAGTCTGTCGGCTTTATCAGTTGGTAATAAAGCTGACCCGTGGGTGTTGCTGCTTCTGTACCACGGGACTACCCAGCCTAATGTTGGCGTCTGCTGCAGGCCTCCAGACAGTCAGCTGGCCCGTCTCCTCGGAGGGCAGTGTTCGCCCAAGGCAGTGAGGGAATTTGGACTGAGTGGAAAGCCTTTTGAAGCTCCACTCAGTGGAATGAAAGTCTGAAAAATGGCCCAGCAGAGGCTCCCTGCCCTTTCAGGAGTCTGTCTAGCTCAGAGCTGTGCCGCTTGCCCTGCTGCCTGCCTGGCCCACACAGGCTGAGTGGGAGGAAGACGGGCCGGGAGGCAGAAAGCGCTGACGGGCGTCTTTTCCAAACGCTTCCTCCCTCTGGCAATTCAGAGGCCTGCTGGAGGGGTGGCCACCCAGCCTGTTGCAATTATGTTCTGTCCAGAGCAGGCAGACAAGGGCACAGGCCTTTCGTTAGGAGAGAGAGGCGCCGGGAAAGCAGAAAGTCTTTCTGTAACCAAAGAGCATCCCTGCCGGAGCAGCTCTGCATCTCCTTGGCCTTTCTGATCGTTTTTGTGGCATTTTTTAGGGTTTCTCATCTGTTTCTGTTTGGGGGTGGGTGGAAAGGAAAAAAAAGAATAAGTCAGAGGCAGGAGCAAACTGCTGGTCCACGGTCCCTTCCCCCTGCAATAGGCATCACAGCAGGGCTGGGCCAGGCCTCCCTGCCGCCACCCCCTGCTCTGGGACCCGCAGCACCTGGTCAAGGGACAGAGGGGGCTGGTCCACCCATGGGAAGGGGCCTGGTGGGGAGGCGGACACTCCACCTCTCCTGAGAGGCCAGTTCAGAACATCGTGCTGACAAGTCTTGTGACTCTGCGTGGTTACATCTGCTGCCGTGGTTGAGCCTCACCCAGCCCCATCAGAACCGTCGCCCCCCCCACTGCAGGTGAGGATCCTGTGGGCTAGTAAGTGAGGGGCTGGGGCTGGGACTCACATTTTTGGGGTCTTCTGATCCCTCGCTCATTGTGTGCCATGCGGAAGTGGTTTGACCATGAACTGCCTTGGGAGGAACACGTCTGTCTGACCTTGGGCATGTCGGCCCCAGACTGGCCTCCTCGGGCAGCGGTTTGTGCAGGACAGAGTGGGGTCCCCGGGGTAGGAGCCCCAGGGTTTGGGGAGCTGAGTGAGGGCGTTGTCACTGGAGTTTGCTGTGTCCTTGGTTTGGAGTCAACACTGGAGGCCTTTCATGGGGTTGAGCTGTGGCACTGTGGTGTGTGTGTGTGTGTGCAAGGGAGAGAGACACGCTCCAAGCTGGCAAGGAGTTTCTTTCTCAGAAATCTATTCCTAATCCTGAAATATGAAGGAAGTAGGAAGAGGGTATTGCTGTGGCCCAGTTGCTGTCAAAGTAGAAGGTCATGCTACGTCATATCTTGACACCCATAGACCATCATAGAATGTCCGAGTGGGGAGAGCGCCGGGGATCTTCTTGCCCAACTCCCTCCTTTTATGACCAAGAAGGAGATTGGGGTCTGAAAGACCCATGACTTGCCCCAAGACCAAGTGTGGAGGCAGCTCTCCTGAATCCCACTCAGGACCTCTGAGGGATGGCGTCGCTTTCACTTACCATCAGAGTAAAAGTGGTCCTTTCAGTGACTAGCACTCCTGTCGACCTGGTCTGCCTGTTGGGACCGGACAGGTGGAGGTGTGAATTAATTTCACAGGGGTCCATGTGCCCCTGAAGATGAGTGGGTGAGGTCAGAGGCTGAGTGCTTTGTCTGCCTTGTTTCCAGGAGCTGAACCCCCAGCCATTGGGCAGTGGGGCGGGGGGGGAGTTGATGACTGGTCAGAAACCACCAGAGCAACGCCTCCTGCCCTGACTGTGCCTCAGGCCCCTGGGTGGGCGGAGGGCGGCCTTGCTGAGTAGGCACCGGCTGACAGTGGGGGCCACCTTGGGCCAGTGCCTGGTCCCCAATTCAGGGGACTCTCTCAGTGTCCGAGGAATGAGTGTGTGACCTATCAAGAGAAACGGTGTGAGGCAGGAGCCAAATGAAAGGGTGAGGGATTTGGTTCTCCCACAGACACGAGTGGGTGTGAGCACATCCCACTCTGAGAACACGATTCCGCTTTCAGGGTGACCTCGTTGTGAGAGCCACCAGCACCTTCGAAGGCTCGAAGAGTGGGAGCCAAGAGTGCTGGCTCTCTGGTTGTCTCCCACGTCTTTGCTTCCAGAAACACTTTCACCTTCCTCCCCTGGGGCTGGCAGGGTCTAAAGACCTTCAGTGGGATCGTTTCTTTTCTTTTCAAATTAAAACAATCTCTTAGTACCTTTTCATTACTACATAAGCAATAGATGTTTGTTGTAGAAAATACAGACAAGAAAAATGAAGGAAGAACATACACCCACAATCCAACTGTCAGAAACAACCACTGTTTACACCTCAGTGTTTTGTTATCTTCCAGATAGTTTGCAAACATAGAGCTTGCAAATTTATTTCACCCTGTAGTCATTGTTTTGTAACCTAGGTTTTGTTGTCATTGTTGTTGTTGCTTAACAGTATTTTCAGGAACTTCTTTCTAGGCTGATATTCACCTCATTTTTAATGATTGAATATTATTTCACTGTATAGAAGTACCCTAATTTCCTTAACCAATCCCCTCAGGTGGGTTTACAAAGACTAAAACAGGCTTTAGCCACTGACCCTATTTCTAAAACCCTGCACCACACTTTAAGAAAGCGGAAGATTAATTTTCCAAACAGGAATTAGGAGATGATTATTCACATTATAAAGGTGTCTGCAAACATACCCTCCAAAGAGCGTCTTTGAGAAATGGGCTCCTCCAGGGTATTATTGCAGCTACAACGTATCAAATCCCAATTCACACCGGACTGCACAGAGGGTGCCACATCTGGCTCCCGTCCATGTCCCTTCATTCATGGATGTCCTTCTCAGGTCCACAGAATGTGTGTGTGGGTGTGAACACACACTAGCAGTGCACATGCATACACACGTACACGTGTACATGTGCACCCACTCATGCACATGCACACATGCTCACACACGTGCACACAACACGTGCTTATGCACGTACACATGTGTGTGCACGCTCACACATATTTACACTCATGCACATGCATATGTGCACCTACACACAGATTCTGGAAGCTTTTCCCCACTGTCGGCTGAAAGGTGATGTTAATTTAATTCATTATTAATCACATCTGTTTATCAGGTGGTCTGCTCCCAGCAACCATTACTGAGGAATAAATTATCATTTCTCTCTAAAAGATAAAGGGAAATGGATGTTGATGAGGTGAGGCAGGTCAGTGCTCCCAGCCCACGTGACTTATTATTTAATGAGACAGACAAGCCTCTGAAGAGAAAATGCGTAGGGACTGTTAATAAAACCAGGTTTGAAAGCCCCAAATCCCCAGCATGCAAGGCTAGTGTCCACAGGCTTAGCATGGGGAGGGGGGCGTCCATGGTGGTGTCACCATCCATGAAGTGATGTTGTAAGCGCCCCTAAGAGCATCTTTGCCCTGACAAGTCCAGCTGCAGGCCACGCCCCCAGGCTCGCCACTTCCTCTCGACCATTCAGAAGAGAGCAAGGCCTAGCCATGGGAGAGTGGTGCCCACAGGGAGCAGTCGTGTGTTTATTCAACCATATACCAAATGAACCACCAGTAAACATACTTCTGGTATATTTGTATTCAATTTCAGGATATATATATATATATTTATTTATTTATTTATATTTATGGATATATATCATATATGTATTTTTAAATAATATATTGGGTTGAAATTCACATAACATAAAATTAACCATCTCAAAATGAACAATTTAGCTGCATGTAGGACACTCACAATGTAGTGCAACCATCACCTCTATTTAGTTCTAAAACATTTCCATAGTCCCAAAGTAAAACCCCTCACTCAGATATATTTTTGATTAATATTTATAGTTTTAGGTATGAACATATGAAAACTTATAAGAAAAGATCAGCATAATTTAGCTGTAGTTATACAAAATTAAACCAAAATTAAGGTTTTGCCAGTCACTGCTTACATGACTATGGGTTGGTTACCATTCTCCTATAGTCTTAATTTTCACATATATTAAATGAAGGAAACTTTTAAAAAAACTTCATAGGTTTAATCTGATGATGAAATTAGACCATATGTAAGGGTAGCTTAGCTCTATAGCACAATACTTGGCATGTAGTAAACTAAATGATCTCTCTTATTGTTAAAATATATATATATTTAGAGTTACTTTATTTTAAAGGTGCCCCAACTACCAACAACTCTCTCCCTCCCTCTCCCCTAAAAACAAAAACTTGAGAAACCAGGGCAAGTTCAACAGTGTAACAGTCTGGTGTTTGACATAATTCATTCACTCACTCATTCTTTCAGCGCCTGTTTATGGGGTGCCTGCCGGGTACTAGGAACACGCTGTTTGAACCCTGGCTCTGTCTCTTATTAGCCAGTGACCTTGGGCAATTTATTTAATCTCTATACCTCAGTTTCTTGTCTATAAAATGGGATAATACCATCTTTCTTGAAGAACTGTTGACAGGATAAAAGGTACTTATTGTATATGAAGGAACGAGAACAGTGCCTGGCGCACGGTGAGAGCTCAGTGTACGTACAAATCTTTTTAAAATTTATTTTTAATTGTTGTAAAATACACAGAACAAAATTTACCATTTTAACCATTTTTATGTGAACAGTTCAGTGACATTAAGTACATTCACGTTGTTGTGCAGCCATCACCACCATCCATCTCCAGAACTTTTGCATCTTGCGCAACTGAAACTCTATTCCCATTAAACACTGACTCCCATTCTCCTGACCCCAGCCCCTGGCACCCACCATCCTACCTTCAGTCTCTATGAATATGACTCTTCTAGGGACCTCATACACGTGGAATCATACCGTATTTGACCTTTTGTGTCTGACTTCTTTCACCGAGCATAATGTCCTCAAGGTTCACCCATGTTGTAGCAGGTGTCAGAATTTCCTTCCTTTTTAAGGCTGAGTAAGATTCCATTGTGTTTATCCACATTATGTTTATCCGTCATCCATCGATGGACACTGGGGTTGTTCCCACCACGTGGCCGTTGTGAGTCCTGCTGCCCTGTGCTGGTGTGCGTTTCTGTTCATCTGTCTTGGCGAGATGGGAACTAAATTGACTTGGAAACACTTTCCAGTGAGGTCCTCCTCTACCTCCCTTCCTACACGTAAGGACAGACACACACACACACACACACACACACACACACACACACACAAACACAGGCCTATGAAATCAATCTGCAGAAGAAAGGCCTTTAGATGGCGGGCTGAAGCCTTGTGGGGGAGACCGTCTTCACCTGTCTGTTTGGGGAGCGTTTTTGAGTCTCTAGGTCTTGAAAAACTGTACCCAATGGAGACAGTCTCCCCTGCCCCCACTTTGCACGAGGCTTATGGGGCCATGTCACCCTGGGACATTGTCTTCTTCTAACTGCTCGCTCAGATAGATTCCAAGTCCAGGTACAGCCCAGACGGATAAGTTGGGGAACCAGAAGGGCCAGAGTGATTGAAAGGTTTAGAGCACATCCATGGGTCCTGACATAATGCGAACTGGATCTTGGGGCTGGGACCCAGAGTGCTCCCTCAGGGCTCTCCCAGGTCCACCCTGGAGAGAGAGTGTCTTCCATCCGGAACCCACTGGTTGGGTCATGTGTGCAAACTACCTATGGGCAGGGGCCGGGAAGGTGTGGTCTGGTGGGCACAGGATTTCGGGAGCTGATGGTGAGGAAGAAAGCACTTGTTCCCCAAATGTAACTGCAGGAAATAGGGGCCATGTTTCACCCCAACATGCGTGAGTCTTCTGTTTTGGATTTTGTCTATAAATGTAGCCACGTAAGTTGGAAACTTCTGAAATGTCAGTTCGTTCTCTCCTGAGGCCTATTTATCTTTTCTGGAAGCAAAAAAAAAACAATGTCACTTCCCCCTTAAATCACCAGGGTCTCTGGCTTTGAGTCAAAGGGGGTTCCTGGTATTTCCCTCAGAGCCTGAAAACACTGGTTTGGAGACTAAGACACCTTGAGAGGTTAATCACCGCGCAAAAGAATAATAATTACACAACCACGCTAACAATACACGCTTTATCTGAAGTGCTTTCTCCACCGGTCCAGGCAGGGCTCCCACTGTCCTGGTCCTCTCATCCATAAATGACTCTGTTCGGTAGATTTTTCTGTATCTATGTTTTAGCCTCATTTTACCTACAGGTGGATTCTCCCCTCCCCCAGAATTTTCGCCCAAAGTATAAATGTAATTAATTTCACTTTTATTAAGAAACAAAAGATATTTTTGTTGGAACTCAGAGCTGCAATTTAGCAGGATCCTAGCTCCCATTTTAGAGTGATGTCACCCATTTTTCTTTTTTCTTTTTTTTGCCACGCCACACAGCATGCGGGGATCTTAGTTCCCCGACCAGGGATTGAATCAGCGCCCCCTGGCGTGGAAGCGCTGAGTCTTAACCACTGGACCACCAGGGTAGTCCCCATTTTTCTTTCTGATTCCCCACCTCTACTGGATTCTTGGTGCTCCCAGAGCAGTACTGAGCTGACAGGGCCTGTGTCAGTCAGCTGGGGCTGCCATAACCAAGTACCACAGACTGGGAGGCTTAAACAACAGACATCTGTTGAATATTTCCTCATAGATCTGGAAGCTGGACATCTGCAGGCTTGCAGATGGCCATCTTATCTCTGTATTTTCACACGGTCCCCTCTCTGTGCCTGTCTGTGTCCTCATGTCCACTCATATTGGATTAAGGCTCATCCTAATGACGTCATTTAACTTAATCACCTCTCTAAAGACCCTCTCTCCAAATACATTTGAATTTTGAGGAGCTGGGGGTTAGACCTTCAGCGTATGAATTTGAGGGACATAATTCATCCCATAAGAGGGCCTGACCCAGACCGGCATCGCACCCGGGTGAGCCATTGCTCTATCCCGCCGAGTTTGTGTTAGGGAATGGCTCCCCAGTGACACATCCTGCCCTCTTCAGCATCTCTGTGTGGCAGCCACCTGGACCCTGCACCCGGCCTCTTATTTATTAGCTCATTTCCTATGTCTACCCCGTCTCCCCGAGTCCAGCTGCATATGCTGCTGGGAGCACTTCAACAATGCTGAGTCCAAACAAAGCTCTCCGGTTACACACATTGCCCTCCTGCCTCTGAGCCTGGCCATCAGCAGATGCTGGTGCTCAAATGCAGCCACCCTGCCTCTGTTCGATCCGCACCACCGGGACAGGCTATTTACTCCTGTCTTTCCTGCCATCAAGGTCAATACCACATTGTATCAGATGGTGTGGTGCTACAGCCCCCATGGAAGACCTCCACCTTCTTTCACTCCGACCCCTGCATCCCCACACACCTCATACTCAGGGTGTGTAAGTGTGGGGTGGAGACAAGAAGAGGTGGGTCTCCATATCTCCCAAGCTTGCCCTGTAGACCTGCCATGTTCACCGAGGACTGACTTGGGGATGACAGAATCTTCTCAACCCTGGCTGTCAAATGAAACGTTGGCTTGTCCTCTGTGCCTTTGCCTGGAATGCCCTTCTCTCCCTCAAAGACCCCTTGTCCCCTGATATTGAACCCAAACATCACCTCCTCCATGAAGCCATCCTGGCACTTGCCCTCCCTTCTCCCTGCTTTACAGGTGTCACTGTGGCTCCGTACTCACCCATCATGAAACAACCCCGTGGCTCCTGACCTGTCTTCTCACCCGGGTGGGAGCAACTAGACACAGATTTTGTTCAAACTCGTTTTTGTCCCCCTGCCCACATGCACACAGTGCCCATCATGTTTTTGGTGCTGGGGAAATGCAGACACAGTTCCTTTTCTCCATGGTGTCGCTCAATGGTGTACTGCCAATGGTGTACTGTCTGCTCCTAGAAGACGTTGTCCACGTTCCCAGACTGCCTTAGCCGGCCCACATCTTCCTCCTACTGTCGTTTTGCTCCAACACTGCTGACTCAAGTGACCTAACCCAGATGCATTTTATTTCTGCTTGTGGCGAGCTCTCCACCAGGAGAAGCTGCCAGAATGGGACGATAACACCCATTACGCCTTCCTGGGCACGTGCTTTGCTTTGCAATTTGTATGCTTATTGTTTATTTGTTTGTTTGTTTTTTCAATGTGACCATTGGATGTAGTAGGACAAATGGGCTTTTCTGCTTGTCTGTCCAGAACAATTCTGAAGAGTGGGTGGAAGGAAGCATCCTGGGCCACTGAGTCACCCTGTCAGCTTCTGTGGTCCCTGATTCCAAAGGCTCAGCTTTTTGAAGGCTACCCCAGGTGGGCCAGAATCTATACACAGGTCAGTGTGGCCAGCCCTGCCTGCTGTAAATAAAACATAACTCAGGCCTAATCCCCCATCCTGGAAAAGACACATTCCGTTGTGTCATATGGCTACCTTGCTCTGTGGCCAGCACCATGACAGATGACAGCTCCACCAGATTTCCATGTGCTTCCATTGATGTGTCCTACATCAATCACTGTTGCTCATGGAGGCCATAGCCCAGCCTGTTCCCAAGAACCCCCTGGGGTTGCCAGAGATAATTAGGAAGGGTCTCAGTGATGCCATGGGGACGGCTCCAGGAGGTCACATGGCCCTGGAGAGATGGATTCCATCTTCCCTTTACCTCAAAGGGGACGGTTCCTGGATGGTGGAGGATACCTTGGCCACGGATGAGCTGGCAATGGGATCCCATGGCAGCTGTGGAAGGTGCAGCCACTGAGTCCCTGAGAGAGAGTCCAGGGTGTCGGAGGTCTGCTGGAAGCCATTCTCATTTGGCTCTGGTGTGACTCTAGTCCTCCAGCTCAGGAAGCCTGGGACCCAAACATGGCTGCTCAGGGGAGAAAAGGGAACTCTGTGCATCCCCAGAGAAGAAAGGCAGTGGACTTTGGAGGGCACTTTAGGAAAATGAACAAACACAGAAATGGAGACACTAGCCAAGATCGGGGGGAAGAACCACAGCTGGTGGAGGAGGAGAAAGGAGGAGGAGGAGGGAGAGGAGGAAGAGAGCCATGGCAAAGTGGCTGCGGAAGAAGCCTGAGGCTCAGTCTGGGCATGGAATCTTCCATCAGGCGCTTTCCCAGGAGCCCAGCTCCCTGGGGAGGGGACGGATGGAGGACCACTCTCCTCCAGGTCAGGAGACTGTGCCCTTTCTTCAGTGTATTCCTTTTCCTGACATTCTCATTATACTAATCATTTTGGGGTATATATCTAATATAAAGTCTGCCATAAAGTAATGAAACATGGCATGACTCTGGCAAATGATGTGATTATTACATAATGAGACTAAATGCCCTAAACCAAATAAGAAAATCAAAATCAGATTGTGTGTGTGTGTGTGTGTGTGTGTGTGTGTGTGTGTGTGGTGATGTTGATAGCTTTTGGGGGGGGTTAAAACTTTTAAACTTTTTTTGCTGATGGCAGGTCATTTTTTAAAAAGTTCTTTTGTATTTTCTTTTTGAGTCTGTGCACTAGGGAGCCCCATAAATTCTGAGCTGTGGAATCTGGCTGTGTCAGCAGTCTGCAAAATGAATTGATATTAAATGCAACAAAAGTTCCTCTAATTCACCTCATTTCTACCTCTGCCTTCTTCTAACCCCTTCTCACTCAACTCCCCCACCCCAGACCCCCCAGCCCCTCACAAGCTGTAACTGAAAAGTGGAAGAATAGAGATGCGATCACTACTGGCAACGATGCTGGCTCATCTATTATGTAAAACCTCATTAATTAGGCATTATTTACAAATAGCTGCACTTTCTCATTGCCCTGCCACAGACAGATGGATACCCGCAAACATGCCCACGCATCCCACACTTCCCAGCACTCTCATAAAGCACTGTCGCCTGCTCACACATGGACACACTAGCCATTCTCACACAATCTCCATCACTCTCGGCCGGGGTGGGCATAGGTGCCAGACCACTCCCTGAGCCATGCCCTGGGCAGCTGCTTGGCCCACGTGGGATGGGATGGACATAGCATGGTGTGCAGTGGGGAAGGCTGGGGGTGGGCAGGGCAGGGAACCAAGTGAAGCGGCAGGATGGCTGAAAACTCAGGGAAGAACAAATAACACAAAATGTAAACCAACAAGTTCTGATCCTTCGCTCAGCACCGTATCTTAGTCAGACCCCACAGTTTTGACTTTGAAGTCAGGCAATGCTTATCCCAGATTCTCATGGAAGCCCCTCCCCCTTCCCCAAGCTGGAAGTCACTTGCTGGAAAATAATTGGCTCCCACTCAAAATGTACAAAGAGGCCAAGGCGGCAGGCATCCTCCCTCCCTCACCTTGCCAGGCTGTGCATTAATTTTTTCCTCCTGCCCTCCCCACAAAATGAATCTTGATTTTAGAAATCAGACCTGGCAGCTGTATCTCATCCTTAACATGCTCCAATTGCCAGGATCTGGAAAATCTGCTGTGGGCAGGCAGGATTGCCTCCAAATGCATTTCTAGCGTGGTGGATTTAGTGAGCACACACACGGCAGAATTTATCTGCATACAGCACGTCTCACGGGCCCCAGCCACCGGTGTCAGATAAAACCGTAGCCTCCAAGAAGATCCCCAAATCTGAGCATGTCCCGTAGTGACCATTCTCTCTCATGTGGAGCCTCTGACATGGACCAAGTGAGGTTGGAAAGGTGAACTGGGCTCTGAGCAAAGCTTACACACGTCATTATCCGGTAGAAAATCAGGCTGTTTGTACTGGGTATTGATCTATTCCATAGCAAATCTTAGTCTAGCTACCTCCAGGGAAGAATCTCTTCCTCCTGATGAACAAAACTTTAGGAAGTTATTCAAACAGAGGGCTGGTGGGGAAATGAATTAAAACAAGCGACAAGCAATCGTGTTTCAGATTTGATGAAGGCAGATTAGTGGTGACATGAGCCTTTATAAGCACTCTGCTGTTTCCAGGTGATAAATGAGTGCCATGTGCTTCTAGGCATGGGACAGAGATGAGCGGAGGCCGTGTCACCAGCCCCCAGCCTGGAGCTCAGGAGGTGGCTGGCAGCCCAAGGCCCCTTTGGGTCGCTGTCCATGGTGCTGAACTCATGTTCTCTCACACCCCGTGTCTTTCCTTGTTTCTCTGGGAAGTGAAGGCATCTACAGAATTAGAGTACAGCTATCTGATGCCGGGATTTGATGACAGGTGTGCCTGTCCTAATCTGCTAGATGGCCCTCCAGTCCAAAATTCTGCCGAGGGGTTTCAAATGTGGAGAAACTTAGGAAAAAGCAGTGACTCGTTGAAGGGGAGTAGAAAGCTAGTTCAATTGGCTGTGCTTTTCTAACTGTATGAGGTGGCCATGTAGTCACAGTTGGAGACACTAGCAGCCTGCAATATAAATATTTACCTATTCTGGTAGCTGGATGGATGACCATATGTGAGACAGTGTCATTGCCTCCCAAGTTCTAGCCAACTCCATGCCAGCTGAGGGCTCTCTCTCATCCCTGATTCAGTTCCCCATCCTGAATCAGTGCTGGGGCTGAAATTCTAATGAGGATACCTCCCTAACAGCCCTCCCCATGTGTCTCATCTCATCCCTCTGGCTCATCTGGGGACCACACCATTGCTACAGAGTAGCCCTCTGGCTTATTCATCATCCCCGCAAAGCAGCAGGTTAATGAAACAAAGAGTGTCTTGGTGTGAGCAGCAGATAAGGAACTGGGACAATTCCTGCTGAGCCCTGTGTGACCTCGCGTAAGTCACTATCTCCCCAGGTTCTCAGTTTCCTTACTTGTTAGATGGAGATGGTGAGACCTTCCCTGCCAACCTTACAGGGTTGTTGGAAGGTTTATATGAGGCAATACCTTTAAGTGGCTTTGGAAGACTGTGGAATGTAATGTAAATGTAAGGCATTAATAATAGCAGCATCATAAAAGAGAAGAGGCTTCTGAGACCTCCATCTCTGATGTTCCAGCCAAGCAAGTGCTTCAGGGGCCTCTTTTCAGGGGTGGGGATCAAGGACGAGGGCAAATCTAAAACCCCATGAAGCCAAAGGAAGGCTTTCAGGGAGGAATTATCTTTTAGACCAACTCCCAAAAGAAAGGCCAGATTCCAAAATGAAGTCTATTTGCTTCTTGCTTTCCTAATATAAAGGGAGAGGGCGATTCCCACCCCCCCCCCCGCCCAAATGCAGCTTCACATTGGTGGAATCAGAATACAATAGTCAGAGGTCTCTGGTGGCAGAATTGAGCGGAGGAAAGAAAGCAAAAGGATCTGTTCTAAGCATTCGGCATACTGCTGTTCTCTCATTATCCAGGGAGAGAAGCCCAGTGTTACCCTCTGCATCACTGAACACCTCTAGGGGCAGTACATGGTGTGTGTGTGTTTGTGTGTACAGTGCCAAGTATAAGTGTGAGCATAGATATATTATCATTATAGACTAACATTTTGATTCCTTCAATATTTATTGAGAACCTTCTATGTGCCAGTGCTACTGGCACAATTCAGGGCCAGGCTCGGGTCCTCTGGTTGCTTTCAGGGTAGTGGGGCATGGGCAATCAAGATGCAGTGTGATAAATGCTGCACTGGAGGTGTGGGTGGTCCCACCATACTTTCTGGCTCTGTGAAGGGTACTCACTGATCCTCCTCATCTTGCCTCTCTCCCAGTCACCACCTGTAGACGCTCGTTAAGTCCTGTCCTCTGATGTGTCCTGGTGTCCTTAGAGTCCATGGCTTCCTTTGACTTTAAAACAAACCCCCTCTTACTTTGGCATGATTACTGAAGATTCATAATAATTTAGAGTAACCCCAAAACAGTGATCACCCACGAAAGCCTCAGAACTAGGGATTGGGCAGAGTTGGAGTTGGGGCTCCAGGGTCTGGCTTTGAGGTTTCTAAGTTACAAAATCTCATTAGGTTGTGGGAGCTGGTTATGGTCAAACCCATGTCTCCAGCCCAGGAACGAGACTGAGCATCGTGAAATTCAAGGTTTTGCTCCATGGTAAAATTTTTACATCAGACCGTCACACGCAGCTCCAGCCTGCAAAGACAGTTCCCTCTCTTCCCACTGAACATGGAGGAGCCACGTGGGGCCATCCAGAAAAGTTCTGGAAGTGGTCAGGGGAAAGGGCTGTGTTCCCTCTGTGCTCCGTGAGTACAGGGACTCTCCTACACTGCTGCCTGTCCCTGACAACAGAGATCAAGGGAGACTTCAGAGATGACTCGTGTTTGGTCCTGCTTTCCAGGCAGTGAGCCAATCCAGAGCCCTGCAGGGCCTGATGCTAATGCAATAAGGGACTATTGGATTCAAGGGGGTGGGCTAATGATACAGGGCTCTGGGACGTGCCCTCAGCCCTATTCCTCCTGCTCGGAGGAGGAGCATTCCCGACCAGGAGCATTTGCAAGGTACTTCAATAAATTCCCACACTTGAAGCAGAGTGCTGCAAATACCTCCTATATTTAATTACAAATCCATGTGGATGAGCTAACTGAATGCAACTCCACAGCAACTTTCTCATCTCTCACACTCCAACTCAACTGATGAAGTTACCCCAGAATCCAAAATGAGGCATTCCAGAGAGAGCCGTAGGTCTTTCCACATACCCAAGGCAAACAAGAGACAGAAAATAACCTCACAAAGAGTGCTCCAGTGACCATATGCTTTAATACCCCAGCCATCAGAGCTGACGTTTATGCTATTAATTTAAAAAAACATTATTTCATCTCTATTAACTTAGACTTGTTTGGGGCCAGCTAAATAGCTCTCTTCCTTAACTGAAGGCTAGCATTTTATTGTGGTCCTTCACTCCCTCAGCCCTTAGCACCTCACCTTTTATTTACGTTTCCTCTCCTGAAGTCCCAGGAGAGGGGTGAGAAGCATGAGGGGAGGTCAAGCAAGCGAATCCTTCTAGAAAGGCAGGAAGCCACACAGGCTGAGCTGACCCACCAGCTGAAGAGCCCCCTTCACCCCAGCATAGATACCTATTCAAGCACGCTGCCTGTTTCTGGGAGAAGCCAGCCAGCATTGTCAAGGGCAGAGTGGCCAGAGCTGAGGGCGTGCAGGAATCGATTTTGCATGTGTGGCGGAGCATCTCCCTCCAGTAGTTGTCAAACCCAGAGAAGAAGCCTCTGGAGGTAAATGAGATGCACATAATCTATGCTTGTCCATCTGCCTTGTCAAACACTATAGCTTCTCTGATTTGGGTGACCCTTAATCCTAAAAACCATTTATTTCCCTTGGGCCTGACCACAGAAGGCCCCTACTGAGGGTCATTTGTGTCAATCTCAGACTCCACTTGCTAACTGCTTGTGCCTGGAATCCCTCCCTTGACTGTATCGAGAATAAGCATTGCAACCTCAAGCGTGTACGGAACTGCTCCCCATGTGCCAGGCAGGAGGCTAAGACCTGCACAAGGGCCATGTAATTGCATCCCCTCAAGAAACCTATGATGCTGGCACAGCAAGAAGAATCATGAATCTCCACTTTCCAGGTGTGGAAACCAAGGCTCATCCCCTGCCAGACCTCCAAGGCTTAGAGGGTCCTGCCGCCCCTCCCCCCGCCAGCACCCACTGGGCTTTTGCTTCTCCTTCTTCTGGCTGAACACTACCAGGCACTCACCTGTTGGAGGAGCCTGTGTTCAGAGGCAAGAGCTGGCTTTCCTTGTATCCCTTTCAGGGGCGGGGTTGGAGCAGTCCCTGGCCACCCCTAGCCCTGTGTTATTAGTTATTTTTAGCAATCAATGTTATTGATGCCGTGTTCACTAGAGAAAGCCACCAGAGAGCTGTTCTTCCAACTCATTACATTTAGAGTTGAACTATCCCCTTTTTATATAAATCCTGACACATAAAGATAAAACACACCACTTTCTGGGGGAAGCTCTGAACCAGAGGCTAAGAGCGGAGAGGTAGCTTTGAGTGCTAGAAGCAGCTTTAAAGGTGACTCCAAAAGGTGAGGTCCTGGAGGCCTGTCCCCTGAGCCAGGAAGCTGGACCAGGGGTTCCAACCTCACATGGAAAAGAGCAGCCCCTCGGCTGTCACCAGCCTGGAAAGAAAGGAGACAGGGAACTGTGGGTTCAACAGAAAAGACAGGGCTGCTTTTGGAGGCCTCACTCTGGATGGCTAAGGGTAAAGGAGGGGGTTTGTTACTGGGGGCTTGAGTGGTTGGCTTCTTCGATGGCTGCTGAGGGTAGACAAGGCCGCAGGGTCTCAATGATGAGTGGTCAACAAAACTGGTGCTTGCATCTCCACTAATCTGCAGGGGAGACACAAGATCTTGTTTTTGAGAACGTTCTATACTCCTCTCCATCCCTTTGCCTTCAGCTTCTCAGCCTTGAAGGGACAAAGACTTGGGCCAACCAGGGGGCCCTAGGATAGCTCTCTCTACACGCTGACTGCCACCAAGTTGGACCTGAGACTAGAGAGTGGGCAGAGAGCTGTGCCAGACCCATCAGAGAAGTCTGGTGCCCCTTTCTCTGCCTCTAGAGGGGGTTTCTTTGAGGATATGATGGGTGGCAGAAGGCCAGAGGTTACAGGTTCTGGTGCATAATTTCCCAGATGTGCAAGTAATAGGAAGATGCCCATGATTGATTTCACCTGACTATTTCCCATGGCGACAACATCCTCCCAGCATCTCTCCCCTGGCCTAACCCATTGCTCACCTCTCCTCATTCCCAGTATTTTTTATCCACACTGAACAGCCCAGTTCCTAATACAAGTTCCCAATACTTATTTCCCTTTCAAGACTTGTGCTTTTCACAAGGTGTTCCTTCTGTCTAGAACGCTCTACCTCTCCCCATGATTTCTCTGATGAACTCTGAAATCAGGGAAGGTGCTGGGTCAGACACATCGATTTGGGGGTCATTATATTTAGGGGGACCTGAAACACAGAGGTGAATAATTCATCCCAATGGAGTGCAGCTGGCCTGGGAAGACCAGTGATGTGAAGCCAGAGCACAGGGGAAGCAGAAATGGAAGAAGGAACAACCAGACACAGTGCTGGGGTGTGGGAGCCACCAGAGGCAGAGAGTGTCAGGAATAAGGGAGCAACTGATCATGTGAGAGGTGCTGTCAATAAGGATAGAGAAACATCTGTCACATTTTGTAGCTGGGGAGTCTCATGACAGCAGCTTGACCAGCATGGAAGGGCCAGACATCAGGATGTGGGTGAATGTGAGAGCATAAAAGGGGGCAGTGGTTTTGGGGTTACACTCTTGGGAAGTTGGGTCTGGAAAGGGAAGGTGGGTTGGGATAGCTTGAGTCATGGGGGGACTTTCTTTGGATGGATAGACAGATGGGGCAGACCTCTGCACCCATGACTTCTCTCTGCTTTGTGAGTGTTTGTTCCCCTATCAGTCCTCCTGAGTGGCCTGGGGACTCCTGGAGGGCTGTAACTGCCTTTTTCATTTTCCTTTCAATCATCCAGACGTTCAGTGAGAGTTCACTGCTTTCCAACACGTGTCAGGCACCGTTCTGGGGGCTGAGGATTCACAGGAGAACAAGACACACAAAAGTCCTGCCCCAGGAGCTCCCAGGGACTGAGGGAGGGGACAGAGGGGGGCTTGGAAGCTAAGTAAAGTGGGGAGCAGGCCTCACAGAGGAGGTGACATCTGAGCAAAGACCCAAAGGTGGAACAGCGAGGAGGACGCTCTGGAAGAGAACCAGTGAGGGGAGGCCAGATGGGGCCTTCTGAGAACGTTGGCTTTACTTTGAGTGAAATGGGGGTGTTGGAGAGGTTTACAGCCAGGTCATGGCACCGTCATGGCACCATCCAACTTACTTGAGTCAAAATTTTTATAGATTATGATCCATTTATAGTTATTATAAAATGTTGGCTATATTCCCTGTGCTGTACAATATACCCTTGTATCTTATTTATTGTTTACATAGTAATTTGCACCTCCTATAAAATTATCCATTTCAAAGTGAACAATTCCGTGGTATTTCACAACCTAGTTCCAAGCTGTGTTCATCACCCGAACGGGAAATTCCGTACCCATTAGGTAGCCGCTCCCCAGGCTCTCCCTTCCCCTAGCCCTGGCCAACCACCAGTCTGTGTTTTGTCCCGATCGATTTCCCTACTCTGGACATTCCATATAAAGGGAATCATTCCATATGGGATCTTTTGTGTCTGGCTTTGCTCACTCAGCATAGTGTTTCCAAGGTCCGCTGTGTTATAGCAAGTGTCAGTGCCCATTCCTGCTTTTTGCCAAGTAATCTGCCATTGGGTGGACGCACCCTGTTTTGTTTATCCACTCATCTGTGGATGGGCACTTGGGATGTTCCCAGCTTTGGCTGTTGGGAATAAGCTGCTATGAGCATGCGTGTAGGAGTGCTCCCCTTTAAGATGCCCTCGACAAGCGTGTGTGTTGTGGGAAAACAAAATGTGAGGCCTCTCTTGTCCTCAATTTCTCCCATCCCAGAAGCTCATGGTTGGAGGAACAGGGATGTAGCCAATGGTCAGCACGGCCCCCACACCAGGAAGCCTCTGGGAGGAGCACTGTGGGACCTGCCCCTCCAGCAAAGGCGGCTCCTTCTTTCTCTTGTGCTTACCCACGCCACCCACAGAGCCCACCTAAGGACCGCCGATTCTCATCAGGGACCCCAGGTGACCCACCTGGCCCAGGTACCTGCTGTTGACTGGGTCTCCTGTCAGTGGACTGGCCCTGTCTGGGGTCCTGGTTGGGGGCACCCATGTTGTGGATTTTGCCAAGCATGAGAGCAGAGAGGGAGAACGCTGAGCTGTGAAAAAAGGGTGTCCCAGGCACCCACGCTGCTCCATCTCTCCCCACCTGCCCCCTGCTCAATGCAAACCTAATCTGGAGGAAAAATGAATCAATTGAAACCCAATTTCCATCCCTCTGCACAGACACTCCAGGGTCTCTGCGGATTGCGGAAATGCTGTTTCGGTGTTTGGTGAGGGGGAGCTTGGTGCTTTCCAGGTGGAAGTGTCACTTGATGGTCCTCCTCGTCCCCAGGGGCTGACAGGCGGGGACCCCTCTGCCTTAGCACAGGCAGGACCTCAGGGACCAGGGGAATGGGGAGGCGTCGTTCGCTTGGGAAAAAGCATCCCTTGCTCTACAACAGGCACCATCAGAGTCTCCCAACACTGCGTTGCCCTCGTTCACGTAAATCTATTCTACTCACCACAGTGCCTGCTCCAGAGTCAGAGCTTCTGGGGGGAAGGGAACCTCGCTCCAACTCCTTCTTCTCGGTTCTCTGTCCAAGGAGGAGAGTGGTTGTGCTCCTGCAGGACCCGTGGAGGACACAGTCTCACAAGGACCAAGGGGAGTCCTCAGAGGGTGTCCCTTTGCTGGGCCCCTCGGCTCCCACTCCAGCTGGTCAGCAGGGCTGGGCTTCCTGATCCAGCTTCCATGTTAACACACAGCCTGGATTCATCCTCTTCACATCCCACCCTTTCCTTATCTCAACACCAAGGGAGAGGAACCAGAATCAGCCCCAGGACGAGGTGGGGCGGGGGCTGGTTAGAGAAAGGCTGTGGAGATTCGGTTCTCCGGGGGCAGCTGGCAAAGCAGGAAGCAGTATTAAGCCCCGTCATGTATCAGGAGGAAAGCAGCCCAGGGGTGTGCATACTCTCACTGCACAGCTAATAAGTATCAGGTGCGGGGCGTTAAGTGCCTCCCTTGCAACATGTTCTGTTCGACAGGCTTTGCCAGCCTTTGGGAACAAGCCAAGGAAGGAGGGGAGACCTGGGGAACTGAGATGGGGGCAGGAGGAGGGGTGTCTTTCTCCCTTCGGGGTAGGACTGCAGGTGGCAGCTGGGGGCATGGGGAACGTGGCTGCAAGAGTGGGCTAGGGCCCCACTCAGTTGAGCTGAGAAGCCACGGACTGCCAGGCTGTCCTAAGAGGAAGGAAGTTCTAGAAAGTTCCAGGTGACCACTGTGGCGCAGGAGCCAATCAGCGTAGTCACCGGTGACATCAGAAAGTCCCTGCCAGCACTCGGGGAGGTAAGACAGCCATTTATCGGCAACAGCCACAGACTTCTGCATCGGCACCACCTTCCAGGAGGGCACCGCACGGGGGGTCCGACAGAGGCACGTTTTCACGCTAGAGCCCTCCCTGTTCACTGGCGTCTGCACAGGACTTGAAGGGAACCCAGTGCACAGAAATGCAGCCTTTCTAAAGCAGTGACAGGAACCGGTGGTTTGGGGTCCTGTGATGGGTCTTCAGGCCACCACAGGACTCACAGCGGGGTTCCTGTAAAATCAAGCTTCTCTGGTGTATTTAAATATTTGTCTACAGAACATTGCCTACTTGGTGAAGTGGCTTTGGGGCAGAAACAACTTTATGCTAGAGTCTGGAGGCCCTGCTCATTGGAGATGGTCAGAAATGAGGGTACCTCATCATGTGAACCCGCGTGAATGCGTGATTGTGACCCGGCACCATCCCGTCCACACGGATCAGGAAAAGGCAATGGGAATTCCATAGGCATGTTCATTGTATCTTTCTGTCTGGGACAGAAAAAGGGGGACACCCGCTTTTCTGTGGGAGCCGGGAGAAGCTCACAGCCCCAGAAGAGGGTTTGGCTACTCCTTGCCAAGGGCCTGCTTCGTCAAGCACCACCTCCCTAATTCTCCAACACCCTGAGGGGCAGGTACCACCACTACCATTTTGCCAGTGAGAAAGCTGAGGCTCAGCAAGTGAAACCATTTCCCTGGTGTCACCCAGGCAGAAATATCTGGGCAGGGTTTCAAATCCATGACTGTCTACAAAGCTCAGGCTCTCTCTGGGACTACTCCTCTTCCCTCTGAACACCAGGGCTGAACGAGGATGAAGGGCCCCAAGCCTGCCATCTCTCTGGCTCCTTCATGGCCCCAAAGTCCTCTCAGACAGCGCTGAGGAGACAGCTGTCCAAGTGCAAGTCCGTTCATCTCCTCGTGACTACTGTAAGCCTTCAGTGCCAAAGAGGGTCCCAACTTGATTGCCTTACTCCCCCATTTTTTATGATTCTCCTTGTTATTGCTGTTGATTTATGAACAAGATATTTGGATTATGAATTTGGGGATAACAAACAAAACATTTAAGAGAGTTATTGAATATCATAACCCAAGCTTTACCAAAAGCTTTTCTGAACCCCAAACAGCACACAGGCTTTCTACCCCATTCTCCAGAGCAACCCTATATTTGAGACAAGACTGTTCACGCCAGGCACAGGCCCATGAAAACGCGCGGCAGATAAAAATCAGCTGGCTTTCAGAATACATTTCCACTTCTAAGTACAGAAGTACATAAAGGAAGGGGACAATTCCATGAACAAAAGGAAAAATCTTCGTTTTGAAATCTTCAGTTGTAGGAACTGGATCCAGTGTTTGAGGCCACAGCTAACCTGATGCTGGAGCACCATTCCTGCCTGACCGGCCGCGGCTTGGGTTCTGGGATCAGGAAGGGCTCTCGACTACACGTGGGTCAGAAACGCATTTCCAGGGGCCAGCACATCCTCCGCATGGGTCCTCTCTCCAGGTCCAGCACATACGACCAGTCTCACCTTGATCTGGTGCGTTTCCAAACCCAGACTGCACTCACACGTGAAAAATAGGAATGTTATCTTAGCATGGGGAAACTTTCGTCTCTGTCCTTTATTCTAGGAGCTATAAAAACGAAACAATGAAAGAAAGCACAAACTACCACCAGTGGCTGCTCCTTCCTGGCCCATGTGGCAAAATATCCACAACTTTAGCACAAGCTCTCTTCCCACCCCTGCCTTGATGTCTTTCCTGAAAACGGAAACTTCCCACACCTGCTTTGAAAACAGAGCCACTTAGATCGCATGAGGTGCTGCCTGTTTCCCCTGTTTCCCTTTAGTTCTATTCCTCATGCAGGAATAACCGTTAAAGGAAGAACCGTTGACTGGGCTACTTGAACTGCAAAGATGTTGGTGCTAATGAGCGCCAGGTAGAACTGAGGGTCAGTCTGGCTTTCCAGGGGTCCAGCTTTCTCTTCCTCTAGGCTACCCTGGAGCCAGGAGCCTGCCCAGCCCGCTGGTAAGCTGGCCCCCCCTCGCACTTTGGGCCTGCCGTTGTACAGTCGACTGCTGGGCTTGGAGGTGGTGTGGGTGACAGTTCTGACCGACGTCTGGGGATGCTCAGAGAGCGAGGACAGCCTGCCACGTGCAGTTACATCCTGAGGGGTCCAGGCGGCCCAGGGAGGGTGTGGCACGATCCCCTAGCAGAGGTGGCCTCTCCCTCCCGGCCCCCTCTCCCGGGCACCTCAAGGACCCCGTCTGAATTTGCAGCCTGCCCACGCCCACACACCCGTGCATTGACCCTCCCTGCCCACCCCATGCCCGTCTTTCCTCTGCTTTGGTGCAGGGAACTGCTTCCCACTCAGGCTTTCAGCTAAACATGAAGTGCATTGAGCTAGCGGTTCAGGCTGGGTCCAAGCCGCTCGTCCAATTCACTGTCGTCATTTTTCATTCCGAATGAAATTAAGCTCCCGAGAGCAGAAAAGAACCCTTTTCTAAAAGGGAAATGCATCAGCGAATCCCTTAGGGGGAAAGCATTTTGACATGGAAGTTTTCCTGAACTTTCTTCAGCCAGCACAGCAGCTCCCACACTCCTTCTTTTATGCCTGTGTTTTCAAACTTCTCCTTGATTTGCATTTGCAGGGAAGTCCACCCCAGCTCCCTGTGTCCCAGACCCTGTCCCTTTGCTCTCCCAAACCCACTCCAGAACTGCCTGGTCAGTAATAAGCTGCAGGGCATTTGGTCAGCACTATCTCAAGAAGCAAATAAAACTGCAACCCAATACGACAGCCTCTGAATTAATGTTATTCTCTTGTCGTCCCCTTCCCACCCCGCACCGCCCAGATACATTTGTCTCAGCAAAGTCCATGGACCAGCTCCACAGTGATCACATTAATGGGTTGTGCCTATGTGGACGCGTCTGTTTTCAGCCTAATGGCTGTTTATTTCCCTGATGACTGTTTTGTTCACTAGGATCTCTGAGCACCCAAAGCCAGCACCGGATGAGCTTGACGAAGGGAAAGATTATGCATATATGTACTTAAAAACAAAACCCTCAAGGCCACTAATTGATTTTAACACCTTTTGATGTGTTAAAAGCCCTTGAGGATGGCAGTTCAATCCATACACCATCGGGTGTGAACCTCAGCAAGATCTCACAACGTGGTCACTGGCAGGACCAGAGCTGAGCTGGGCATGCTCGCCGTGCAGGGCTGTGGATGCCGACGCAGTATCCAAAGGGCAGTTGGGCCATCTTGGCATGACCACACGCCAACGCCAGCCCTTCTGTGCCCCGGGCACCGGGAGAATTCCCAACACAGCACCTCTACCTGCACCCAACTCTGCGACGCTGGTCTCATTTCACAAATAAAGAAGCTCAGGTTTGAAGATGATAGGAAGTCCCCAAGGCCACACAGCTGGTCTGCGCTTGTGACTGGAACCCAGGTCTGTCTGGCTCTGAAGCTCCTGCTAAATCTGTTGCCCCACCTGCCAACAGAGGTGATTCATGTAGTCTGGGAATGACAGCAGATCATCTTTCAAGCAGCCCTTTCTCTCGCTAACGTGCTTGGTTCACTGCCTCTCCCACCCTTGATTTATGGAAGGTTCTGCCCAGGATGTTCTAAGCAATATGTGATGGACGGCAGAGCCATGCCCCACATGCCCACAGCTTTTCTGTAATGGAAATGTGAGGACCCCACCCACAGACAGCCTGCCCTGGCATCCTGCTCTGTCCCTGGTCTCAGGCTGGCATGTACGCAGGGGTACCTGGGGGTGTGAAAAGTAAAGTCAGTTTATTCTGTTCTGCTCTGACACAGGGTGTGCACACAGCATGAAGTCTGATCCCACCTTCCAGAGCCCCCAGCCCATGTGTTCCTTCAATCCATTTACATAACTACAGCCTTAATTTAAATTCACTCTCTAAAATGCATACCCATCGAAGGAGTACATTCCCTCCAAAGGTGTCACTAAGCTGATGCCAAAGGACCAACCTGTCGCACATGACAGGTGAATATGAAGTCCCCCTTTAGAATTGCTTGCAGAGCGGGTTTGGAAGGTACCCGTGGAAAGCACAGCAGGCCTGGTATCCCTGGACTGTGTGTGTGCGTGTGTGTGTCCTGTGCCCAACTAGCCATCGGGTTCCTGAGTCACCACACCTTCATTTCTTCTTCAGTCTGTCATGCATCACACTCAGGACTGCGTGCTTCCTTTTTTGATGGATTCATGGTTTCCTTAGAGAGTTGTGTGTACACATGTGTGTGCACATGTTGTTGGCTTGTGACTTCTATCTATACCTGCAGCTGCTGTTTGGTCTTCTGTGGACGTGGTGATATTCTCGATGGTGACATGTGATCTTTTCTCTGGACCACCCATTGCCACCCTAGGTTATTCTGGGAAGAACACCACACACACACACACACACACACACACACACATGCAAACATGCACCGCTGCTTTAACTCCCAAGACATTCCCATGAGTTCCAAGGGGGCTGGTGGGTGGTGAGAGAGGAGAGGAAGAGCACGGCATCAGAGTCCCTTCCTTTGCCTGCCCAGCTTCACAACAGAGATGCAAGAGCATCTCTGAGGGAGTGTGTCCTGTAGCTGGCTGGCAGGCTTGCTGCGCCCAGCCCTGGGCACCTGGAATTCTACATCCCAGGCAGCAGACAGCTACCACTTAGATCGGAGTCTTTGAGTGTTGGGTCTAAGATCTGCAGCCACATAACACAGGTGGAACACAATTCTTAATATTTGACAGTAAAATCATTCATTTTACTTTCTGCTGCACTTGTAAATGGAAATATTTACATTACCAACATCATCCTCACCATCCAAGCCGAACCCTCCCATCATCAGATGCCGCCTTGCCTCTGTATTAGCCTTATGGGGCTGCCACAACAAAATACCATGGTCTGGGCAGCTTAAATAACAGACATTTATTTCTCGCAGTTCTGAAGGCTGGGGAGTCCACGATCAAGGTGACTGCAGGGTTGATCTCCGGTGAGGGTTCTCTTCCTGGCTGCTAGACAGCCACCATCTCCCTGTGTCCTCACATGGCCTTTCCTCTGTGTGCACATGGGACAGAGAGAGAGATCTTTGGTGTTTCTTCCTCTTCTTATAAGGACGTTAACCCTTATCAGATCAGCGCCCCACCCTGATGACCTCATTCCATCTTAATTACCTCCCTGGAGGCCCCATCTCCAAATACAGTCACAATGGGGGTTAGGGCTTCAACATATAAATTTGTGGGACAAAATTCAGTCCCTAACAGTCAATTTTCGGGATCACTCCACCACCACCGCCGCCACCGCCCTTCACCCCCCTACACACCACTATTAACGAAGCTCTCCTGGACCAGTGTCTTTAATCTCTTGGTCGCTGAGACCTCCAGCTGTTCCCCCCAAGATGATGCTGGTCCTTTTTCCTAACTTTCTTGATGATGAGACCCAATCTGCATCCCCATTTCAGAGAAGGTGGTCTCCTGCCAGGGTGGGCAGGCAGAGCCCAGAGTTCCCAGTTGGTGAGGTTCATAACTCTCCAAAGCAGATCCGCTTCGCTAGTTGTGGGCAATGTCTACATTTGCATTTATCAAGAAAATACTAGCTGGACAGAGAAGGTGGTAAGGAGCAGCTGGCCAGATGTGCTGCCCGTGAGTTATTTGCACTGTGTCACGTGGTCTTTCATTCAGTCTCATTACCAAGCACTCCCTGCACACCAAACTCTGAGCCCCTGCTGCCCAGGGCTATTGCAACAGGGCACTCATTCCACCCACCAGAATCTTGGCATAATTAGAGGTCCCAGAACACAAATAGTTAAAAAAGGGACTTTAAGAAAAATATTTATTTATTTATTATTTATTTATTTATTTTGGCTGCGCCGGGTCTTAGTTGCAGCATGTGGGATCTTCAGTTGTGGCATGCAGACTCTTAATTGTGGCATGCAAACTTTTAGTTGCAGCATGCATGCAGGATCTAGTTCCCCGACCAGGGATTGAACCGGGCCACGTGCATTGGGAGTGCAGCATCTTACCCACTGGACCACCAGGGAAGTCCCCAAAAGAGGGACTATTATAAACATCAGAGAGGATGTACAAGCCAAGTCAGTAAATATGGAGCACCTTCTACGTGCCCACCCTAGAGAAGTAGAGACACACGTCCTGCTAACCTGATTCTGTGTCTTTTTTCCTGCTGGTTCCCAAGAACTCGGACCATCTTCCACACCAGCCTCACGGCATCACCAGCCCCTCCCCTGCCCTCTCCCCTATCCCCGTCCTTATCACAGTGTGGGGTTTTAGACCCAGCTCTGCCACTTAATGATTGGGTGTCTGAAACTCTCTAAGCCTCAGTTTCCTCATCTGTAAAATGGGCATATAAATGGTGCACACCTCGGGGAGCTGTGAGAGAAGCATATGAGAAAGTGGATGAGGTGACAATACAAAGGCAGGTGCCACGAATGCACTCGGTCAAAACCTGTTGTTGGTGTCACTTCCTCCAGGAAGTGATGGTGTCCGGAGCGGGTCCAGATGCTGGCCCTGCACTTACTGGCCACGTGACCTGGGCAAGCCCTGTCCTCTCCAGGTTTCCATGCCCTCATCTGTCCCAGAGGGGCTGGGCTTAGGCTCCTCCCGTTCCAGTATCAGGCACCCTGGTTACTCCAGCCAAGCAGACATGGGCCCCTGCAGCCTCCATCCAGAGCAGGGACAGGAGGGCTAACCTGGCAGCATCTTCAGCGTGAGGCCGTAGTTGGCAGAGCACCAGGCTGAGGCTTAGGTCAGGCCAGTGCAGGGGTGAATGCGAGCAGCACACAGGTCAGGATGTGCCTGGCACACTCCCTGGTTCCCAGCCTGCTGGACAGGCAACTTCCTGGTGGGGTCCTGTGGGGCAGGGGGCTCCTGCCAGCCTGAAACAGCCAAGAGGTAGGGTCAGGAAGGGCGTGACTTCAGCTCCCACCTTCTGGAAACAGGTGTTATGTGGCAACA
Source organism: Balaenoptera musculus (assembly GCF_009873245.2). Lineage (NCBI taxonomy): Eukaryota > Metazoa > Chordata > Mammalia > Artiodactyla > Balaenopteridae > Balaenoptera > Balaenoptera musculus. Next base: position 10,244,514 of record NC_045804.1, on the reverse strand, counting down.
CCTGAGCCACCCCCCAAGGCTGGGGTGACGCCTACAGCCCAGCATTGGGGGTCTTGCCCCTCCACTGGGGTACCAGCAGCTGGGTCCTCGGCTTTTCTGAGGAAGGAGACCTCTTTCCTCTGATGCTGTTTCTGCAGGCAGCCTGGAACCAGGGACAGCCATCGGGACCCCTGGTGCTGCCGGCCTCCCAGGGCTGGAGAGGGAATCCCGAGGATCAGGGCCAAGAGAGGGGATGCCGCTGCCTGCCCTACAGCCAACCCATGTCTTAGATCTTCTGGGATGATCCCAATTCCAGATGTGGCACCTCACTATCACTATACACCCCTGAAAGTGGGATTTGTATGTATTTGTAGTCTAGGCTATCCTTTTCAGGCTCCCTTCTCATACCAAACAAAAATCTTTAGCCAGACTATGTGCCCTGATTTGGGGTTTAGAAACCTACTCTCCACCCATGGAGCCCTTAGGGTTTTGCTTGGGCAGAAACCCCAGGGCCCACATGGGTTGCTGTACCCAGAACACTGCTGAGACAACCTTTCACCTCCTGGAGCATCCTGCACGGGGTGAGCAGGGCCTGGAGGCTGCCAAGTGGACTGTTCCAGGGCTTTTCGATTTGTACACGGCATCCCCTGAGCCCACAGAATTTTCCAGTAGGCTTGCCCACCCTCCTCTGCTTTCCTCTGCAAGCAGCTCATTTCTTCAGCCTCCAACACTGCCTCCCCCGCCATGCCGGCCCCCTCCCGATATGCGACCCTCACAGCTGACGTTGCCCCTTGACCTGTGGGGCTTCCAAGGCCCCACAGTGGCAGGCTGCCAGCCCCCTGCCCAGTCAGGCAGCATGCTTGTGGCGGCTTGGGCAGAGGCCCACAGCAGCCTGCCCTCTCCTCGGCTTATGCCAGTGGTTCTGACTACAGAGAGGGGGCTGCAGGTTGATTTATGGCGTTTCGGGGAGCTGAATATGGGAATGTCTTTGGTCTTTAAATTAGTCATGAAGTCAGATCCCACCAGCACAATTAGAACCCTCAGCTAATGATTATTTATGGAGTTTGGAATGCGTATTAACCCAATGATATTAAATATTAAACCAAATTGTAATACTTATATCTGTATTTACAGTACAAGGTACAGGATGAGCTGCAGTCCCCCCACCACCGCCATGGAGTCCTCGGAGGCCTCAGAGCATTGAAGGGTTCGGGCAGAGCTGGGCAGGGCAGAGTGTAGGGGAGAGAACCAGACCTAAGCTCAGGGGCATCGAGGTGGGGACAGCCAGAGAGCCAGGTGGGCGGTGCCTGGAGGGTGCGGGGCAGCCTGGCCACGCTCTCGGCTTCCTCTGGTCCCTGGTAGGGTGTGAAGCTCAGTCTTCCCAGTGTCCCCCCTCCCGTCCTGTGGACAAAGCTTGAGCTGGCAGCACGATCGCTTTCAGCCCAACCTAACGGAGTCCCGACGCCCAGAGCACGTGCAAGGCGATGGCTGACCTCATCACGGGCTCACCTTGTGCTAGCGGCGGACACGGTGGTGGTTGAGTGTGCAGGGTCTAGAGCCACACACACTGCGTGTGAGTCCTCACCACCCCCAGCAGACCCTGCGAGCTTGGGCAAGCGCCCTGTCTGAGCCTCAGTTTCCCATCTGTAAGAGAGGCAGCAGCCGTCCCCACGACACAGGGTGTGATGGGCAAGGTGTGCCGCTGCACACGTGTGCTCAGGACACGCCTGGCAGGTGAGTCGGCTCCAGAAACACTACCTCTGTTTTTTTTTTTTTTAAATAGCATCATTATTGAGATACAATTCATATACCATACAATTCACCCATTTAAAGGGCACAAGGCTCTGAAAATAAAAACATCTTGAATGCCCCCCAAAATTAAATGTACAATACAAGGATTTTTTGTGCATTCACAGAGTTATACAGCCATCACCATAATCAATTCCAAAACACTTTAAAAAAAAAATAAATTTATTTATTTATTTTGGGCTGTGTTGGGTCTTCGTTGCTGCGCACGGGCTTTCTGTAGTTGTGGCGAGCGGGGGCTACTCTTCATTGCAGTGTGCGGGCTTCTCATTGCAGTGGCTTCTCTTGTTGCAGAGCACGGGCTCTAGGCGTGCGGACTTCAGTAGCTGTGGCACTCAAGCTCAGTAGTTGTGGCTCTCGGGGTCTAGAGTGCAGGCTCAGTAATTGTGGTGCACGGGCTTAGTTGCTCCGCGGTATGTGGTATCTTCCCAGAGCAGGGCTCGAACCCGTGTCCTTTGCATTGGCAGGCGGATTCTTAATGACTGCACCACCAGGGAAGTCCCCAAAACACTTTTATCACCCCCAAAAGAAATCCGGCACCCATTACCAGTGATGCCCTGTTTCCCCAAAACCCCCAGCCCTAGGCAGCCACTAATCTTTCCGTCTCTATGGATTTGCCTACTCTGGACATTTCACATCAATGGAATCGTACACTACATGGCCTTTGTGTCCAGCTGATTTCACTCCGCAGAATGTTTTCTGGGTTCATCCGTATTGTAGCAGGTGTCAGCGCTTCACTCCTGTTTGTGGCTGAGTGATATTCCATTGTGTAGATGGACCACCTTGTGTTTATCTGTTCATCCATTTGTAACACTTGGGTTGTTTCCACCTTTTGGCTCCTGGGGACAGTTCTGCCGTGAACGCGTGTGCACGGGTACTTATTTGTACCGGTTTTCATTTCTCCCGGCTCAGCACCTCAGGGTGGAGTGCCCAGCTCCTGTGATAACCCTGTGTTTAAAGAAAATGTTCACTCTCCTATTCTAGGTCCAGGCTGGACCAAGGGCCACTTCCTTCATGGCCACCCCACTGCTCACCCCAGTGTTTTCTAAATGCACTCATCACTTCTCCCCCAAACTCACGGTGTGTCCCTTGGTTGCATGGTGCTAATGGGTGTGTTGGGGGTGGAGGTGGGGGCGTAACAAGAGCTTATCTTCAGAGTGGCTGCTGCTACATCTGCTCATCCATCCGAACCTGGGCACACGGCAAGGGCTGGGCAAATGCTAAGATGACTGTGCATCCGTGCGAGGGCCTGCTGGACGCCCACGGCGGTGGCAGGGTGAGGTGCACGGCGCAGCTTATCTGTTCGCTCCACTCAGCCCACTTGAGTGAGCACTTACTCTGTGGTCAGCACTGTCCAGGAGCTGGGAAGCAGACGAGCAAAGGGGAAGACAGACACATCCCCTGAGCTCATGGAGCCAAGAGTCGGGGTGGAGGGGGAGTTAGTCCACAGATAAAGTAACCAAAGGGGAAACCCCTGCTATGCAGAGAACTGGGCAGCTGTGACAAGGCCCGGCCGCACTTCAAACCTGGAGGTCAGGGCATCTCTGAAATCTAGCTGACCGGGTGGAGTCAGGGGACAAAATGTGCTGGGCAGAGGGCCGAGGGCAGGAAGGAGCTGGGAAGGGAGGATGAGGTCTTTGGGAGGAAACCCCCAGAGGGGAGGAGGGGAGAGGGAGAGGCAGAGAAGGAGAGACAGAGAGAGACAGAAACAGGAGGTCTGGCTCAGGAAGGCCAGTCAGGCAGAGCTGAGAATGTGAGGCGGGAGATGCCGGCCCTTGCTCTCAGGTCTGTGAGATCACGCAGGGGCGAGGTGGGAGCCCAGGGCATGGATGACACGATGGAAGCCTGGACCTGGCCAGTAGCAGGACCTGGAGAGGAGGGAATGGAGACCTGTTTTGAAGGAAGCCCTGAGAGACTCATTGATGCTTGGATTGGAGAGACTGGGGGAACGGTAGGAGATGGAGAAGGATTAGGAATGATTCCTGGGCTGTGAGCTGAGCAACTGGGTGGATGGTGGGGCCGTTTCTTGGGATACAGATGTCTAGGGGAAAAGTAGACCAGGGAATCAGACATGTGGAGAGACCTGTAACTATGCCCCCAGGCTTATCGAGAGCAAATGGACCCCCAAGCCACGCTGACGACATGGGCATTTCCCGGGTGTCACTGGGGCTCCCTGAGCCCCACAACTGGGAGCAGCCTCCCCGTAGGGAGGAGAGAGGCCAGACCTGCCCCCTCCCAGATAATCCCCCACCTCCCGGGGTCCGACTCCCCTCTAAAGGTGGAGCAAAGAGCTGTGATGCCTCACATCTACTGAGGACCCCATGCTGAGTAATTAAAAGTCTTCACTCAAACTTGCCCCCATCTTACAGATGAGGAAACTGAGGCAGTGAACTCCAGATGCCTGCTTCTGGCCACATAGGCAGTGACCCTCCACAGCATCCTGGTACCCAAGGCCCCGGGGCTCCAGCCCAAAGGCACAACCTGAGAAGGATTTGTAGGTGGAGTAACAGCGCCCAGGCAGATAGATGCTGATTGGAGGGGTAGGGGGTGTGGGATAGGTGGGGCAGGAGGCCTTCACTTGGCCATCTGTGTGTGCAGGGTCAGCGCTCACCCCTGCCCCGGCTCAGCTGTCCTACTGATACCTGACTGTCTCTTCGTGTGGCTACGGTATTGCTGGATACTAATCTGGGGGCACACCTGTGCTGAGTCACCAACCCGGGAAGAGACTGTGGTGCAGCAGGAGACCTGGATCTGCTCCCCCATGGCCGGGCCAGGCCAGGCTCCTCCGTGGCAGAAGGTGTCTCACTCCCTCCTTCAGGTGCTGCCCCGTCCCATGGCGGGGGCACCCCTACCGCCCGGCTCTTCCTGTCTTCTGGGCCTGTGGCTCTAACCACTTTTGCTCTGAAGCTGGTTCCCCGCACCTGTGCCACACCAGCGTGCCACGTGCCACGTGGTGCCCCTGCCCTTCCCCAGGCCACCACACGCCTCAGGACCAGGGCCGCAGGCCAAACCCCACTCCCTCCCCCGCCCAGGGGCCATTTAGCACCTAAGCTGAGCCTGGCTTAGCTGTTTCACTGGTGGTCTTGGGGATTTAAGGCACGAGGCGGCCTCCCCTGTGTGGGCCTTTGCACATCCCCCTCCAACACCAAAATGTTCTCTACCCCCCTCAGAGGCCTAGAGCCCAGGCATTCTGGACGATTCTGGAGCCGCCAGATTTCAGGCAGAGTGATCTGAACAGAGACTCCTCGTGGTCCCAAACCAGCACTACAACCAAGACAAGGGACAAAAGTGCGGGCGGCCCTCAATGCCTGGTCCCTGCCAGTGGCTTTGCAGCCCAGCCATAGAAGGGTCGACCCAAAGCACAGCAGAGGATGCTCAGAGAACATTCTAGATCCACTCTCATGGTCAGGGAAACTCCTGCCCACCCGTGCAGCCCCAGTGAGTTGGGGGCCCTGCTGTGGGCAGCGGCCCTCGGGTCACCTCTCTGTTCTTCGGCCCCAAGCCCCTGAGGGTGTCAGTCCTGACCCTTCTACCCTTTGGAGGCAGAGCCCCTTGAAACTTGGTAGCACTTTTCATTTCCGGCTGGGCTAGGACTTCCCCTGCTGCCACTGCCCTTGGGGTTTCCTGGCTCAGGGGGGAGTCTGGAGAAGGGGACAAGGGGGCGGGCGGAAGGGGATCAGCTCATCTGAAGGACAATCTTCCTGGAGAAGGATGTCAGGAGGGGAGGGCAGAGCTGGGGCTGGGGTGTGCACCCTGATTTCCTACAGCCAGGGCCCCTCCCACAGCTCAGGGGGCTAACTCCAACAGAGACAAGTCAGGTGACAAAATCAGCTGCGGCAGCAGAGCCCGAACGGAGCAAAATACCCAACTGAATCGATTTCACCAAGAGTAGGAAAGCCTCTGCATGAGGCGACCTGCTCTCAGCTCCCAGTAGAGGAAGGGAGGGTATTGCCTCTCAGGAAAGGGCCCCTGGGGTCGGGGGACGGGTGGGGCCTGAGGTTCCACCTCAGGCAGGCAGCCCAGGAGAACACTGGGCAGAGGGACCTGTTTGGGAGAAAACGCTAATGATTATTCTCATTGTCTTATGATTTCAATTAAGTGATGGTATTGCCAGTAGTTACGAGTGGAATCCAGGTCCCAACTCAGCTGAGCAATCAGGCATCACTAGGGACAGGACAACCAGGCACAGATGACATCTCCCACAGATGTGACACCAGGGTCTCACTCGAAGCCCCCCAGAGATCAACAGGGCCTTTCACCTGTGGCTGCCCATCGAGGCTGCCCTGAGGCTCACTTCCAGAGTCTGTGCTGGTTCATTCTCTCTGGCAGGAGCTCCACGTGCCCCCAGAGTGGGCACTACCCCCCCCCCCCCCCCCCCCTGCCCACAGGCCAGGTGGCTCCAGCTGCTTCCTTCCCCTCAGCCTCAGTGCTCTCACCTGGAAAAAGGAGGCATCCTGACCGCTGCCTGGAGGGCTGTTTTGAGGGCAAGAGGAGATATTGGAGTGAAGGGCCTGAGGATGCCTGGAGGCGGCAAGCCCTGCCAGCTGGTGGCCGACGTGGGCCCAGTGCCTGCGTGGGGCTGGGTGGGGGGCTCCTTAGCTTCTGGCATGGCCTCCCTGTGAGTTGTGGCATGGACCCGCCCCTTTTCTTTGACCAGACAGGTGACGCTTTCTATGGTGGCCCACACCCTTTTATTATGTGTGTCCTTACTGTTTTTAACGAGGAGACAGGGCTCTGGTGAGGATTGGTGGTTTGCCCAGGGGTCAGAGCTTTCGGACAGAATGATGTAGGAGGAGGGGAATTAAGAGAGAGACTTGGTTGGGAGAGACATGGCCCAGGCATCGTCCATCCTTAGAGGGGGGTTTGGGAGGGATCTGATGGCAGGAGGGAAGCCCCCGCCCGTGGAGAGGTACGTGGGGACAGTGGTTGCAAGCTTGAGCCCTGGCAGGGCGGCTTCAGGTTCCCAAACTTGGCTTTAGTGGTGTTTTGTTGCTGTCTTGAACGTCTTAGTACTCTTTTAACAAGGGCTGCATTTTCAGGCTGCACTGAGCCCTGAAAACTAAGTTGGTCTTGGGTTTGGAGTCCAGGAAAAAATTGGGTCCAAATTGCGGCCCTGACATCTTGTTGCATGACCTTGCCTGAATCACTTAACCTTCGTGCCTTGTTTCCTCACCGGCAACCTGGGGCTGAAGATGGGGCACCCTCAGAGCAAGGCCGCTCTCACAGTCATTCCAGTGGAGAAAGGCCATTGTCACTGGTGCCTCCAGTTTGTAGATTTGCCTCAGACTCTATGGGTCAAAGTAACTCTGCTTCCCCGCCACCTCCTTGGGCCCCATCACAGCCAGCTCGGTCCCCTCCTCAGTCCCCACCTAACAACGCTCTCCCCCAGCCCTGCCCTTGGAAGGGAACATCTCTGGACACCCCCTTGGGTGCTGTGTACTGGAACAAAGCACCATTGCTTGACTTGCTGCTGCCTCACTGCGATCTCTGCTCTGTCTTCATGGGGCTGTCTCCGCCATGTGTCTGTGTGCTGTATCTCTCTACAAATTTCCCCTTCTTACAAGGACCCCAGTCATTGGCTTTAGGGCCCACCCTAATCCAGTATGACCTTGTCTTAACTAATTACATCTGCAAAGACCCTATTTCCAAATAAGGGCACATGCTGAGGTTTTCGGTGGACACGAATTTGGGGGGAACGCTATTCATCCCAGAGCAACATCTAAGCTGGACGAGGCAGGGTGTGAATTCTGAGGGGAGAAGGAGAAATTTCAAGGGACAAGCTGTCCTAAGGAGGCTGGAGATCAGCATGCCCCGTGGGAAGAAGGGAGCGGGAATGCTGGAAAGAGGGGAGAGTGTAGCCCGGAGGCAAGGTGGCAGCAAGGTTGGGTCTAGGTCACAGGCTGATGGGGAGAGGTGAAGAGAGGGAGAGGGAGGCCATCTGACGGGTCATCGCAGTGGCTAGAGTTGGCCAGGCCATGAGTGAGCCCTTGTGTCCAGGAGGGGGCAGACGTAGAATAGGGCACAGCCAGGTGGTTCAGGCCACAAAGAAGCAGGTTGGTTTTATTTTCCCAGGAAGGTGGAGCAGGCCTGACATGGAAACTGGAGTAGGGAGCTCAGAGGCTGACCCTGCAGGGCAGGGAGGTGGGAGGGTGAGCAGGCAGCCCCCAGCTGGACAAAAAGTAAGAGGTCAGTCTTGGAGGAAGGGGTAGAACTTGACCTCTGTGGTCCAGAGGGCGGAGCTTGGACCAATGGGGAAATCGTCAGAGGCAAATGTCAGTCATTCCTGGGGAAGAACTTTCTAATAACAGAAGTCTGGGGGTTTCCCTGGTGGCGCAGTGATTAAGAATCCACCTGCCAGGACTTCCCTGGTGGCGCAGTGGTTAAGAATCCTCCTGCCAATGCAGGGGTCACGGGTTCGAGCCCTGGTCCGGGAAGATCCCACATGCCACGGAGCAACTAAGCCCATGCACCACAACTACTGAGCCTGCACTCTAGAACCCGTGAGCCACAACTACTGAAGCCCATGCACCTAGAGCCCGTGCTCTGCAACAAGAGAAGCCACCGCAATGAGAAGCACGTGCACCGCAACGAAGACTAGCTGCCGCTCTCCACAACTAGAGAGAGTCCACACAGCAACGAAGACCCAACACAGCCATTAAAAAAAAAAAAAAGAATCCACCTGCCAATGCAGGGGACATGGGTTTGAGCCCTGGTCCCAGAAGATCCCACATGCCGCGGAGCAGCTAAGCCCGTGCGCCACAACTACTGAGCCTGTGCTCTAGAGCCTGCGAGCCACAACTACTGAAGCCGGTGCGCCTAGAGCCCGTGCTCCACAACAAAAGAAGCCACCACAGTGAGAGGCCCGTGCACCGCAATGAAGAGTAGCCCCCGCTCGCAGCAACTAGAGAAAGGCTGTGTGCAGCAACAAAGACCCAAGACAGCCAAAAATAAATAAAATAAATTAATTTTTTTTAAAGTTCTAAATAAAAAGAAGTCTGGAAGGGTTGGGAGGTGAGGCTTCGTGGGCTAGAGGCACTACGGGTCACCATAAAGGCGATGTGCGGGTCGGCAACGGGTTGGGCAGGATGACCTGGAAAAGCCTGCTTTCCCCGAGCATCCACCCTGCTGTGGATGCCGGTGTAGAGAAGCTGAGATCTCACCCGTTCGTAATTCACGTGCAGCCAGAAAACTCGTTTACTGGGCTTTTCAAGAACTGGGAGAGAAAAATGGATGATGGGGTAGAGGGGAGTAGAGGGGTTAAAAACTACCTGGAGAAAAGGGGAATTTGTGGTGAGACTGAGGGCATTTCTGACCTGTGCGTGTTGAATTCTATCACCGGGGGGGAGTGAAAATCGAAAGAAGGTTAGAGATGCGTGTGGGTATGTCCCAGCCCCACCAAGACCTGCAGCTGGAGGGATGCTTCTTTCCTGCTTCTTCCCTGCTCTTGGGCATCTCAGCTTCTCCTCCTCATCATCCGCCAGTTGGTACCCGAGGGCTTCCACACCTAGACCTTCCCTGGTCTTCCCTGTGGCTCAGGGGTTCTCTCGCAGAGGCATGGTGGCAGCCAGGGTTCTGAGCAGCAAGACTGAGCTCCTGGCAGCTTCCTCCAGAAAGAGGAACAAGAGGACAGGTGGCTCCGGGTCACAGCATTTCAGAACTGGAGAGACCTTGGAGATCATCCATCCCAAACCCATCGGCTTAAAGATCAGACCATAAGACCCAAAGCATTAAGTGACCTGCTAATAATATGACGCCCTGGACACAGAGCTGGGACTGGGACCCAGATCCAGAGGCGTCGGGTTCTGACACAATGCCCTTTTCCACCCATTGGGTGGACCTCAATGCAGCTCTGGCACTAACCACCCAGAGACTTAGGGTACTCTCTTGAACAGACCGCCCCACCACAGATGCCAGCCAAAAGTCACACTCTGACCAACCACCTGTAAATTCAGGGGTCTGAATTTAGGTCCATGAACCCCTCTGGTTCTATAATTCACTAGAAAGTCTCGGACTCCAGAAGGCCCTATACTTAAACTTACGTTTTAATTATGAAGGACACACGTAGGATGATCCCCCGGGAGGGAGCTTGGAGCTGCCATGCCTCCTCGCTGTGGAATCAGACCTGTAACTGTCCTGGCACATCCATGTGCTGACAAAACAGGAAGCTGCCCTGAGCCTGGGTGCCCGGAGTGTTTGTGAGGGTTTCATCATATGGGCGTGACTGATTAAATCGTTGGCCTCTTGACTGAACTCAGTCTCCAGCCCCCTCTGGAGATTGGACTGGTCCAATGTTTCAACCGACTAATCCGAGGTTGGTTACCAGCCCCCATTCGGCAGCCAGCCAGGGCTCTCCCTGAGTCATCTCGTTAGCATAACAAAGAACCTCCCATCACTCAGGAAATTCCGAGGGTTCAGAAGCTCTGTGCCAGGAACCCAGCTCAGTAGTATCCCTTCAAGGCAAGCCATTGGTCACAGGTAACGTGAACGTAGTCAAACAATTCCATTCGTGCAGATGACAAGTAATATCCCTTAAGGAAAGTACTGGAAGGGATCCACTCAGAACAATCACACCAAAACACAGAAACCACCGGGATGAGACCAACTTAGCAGGTCAGTAAAACCCAGGACAACAAGGCAAGGTGCTGGCCAGACCAAGACAGTGAGGACATGTCCCTTAAGGAGCTGAAATGTCCTCAAAAGAAGATGGCAGCCAGCATGTCCAGGCTCCCACAGCAGCTGGGGGGGTGGGGATGGGGGGTGGGGACAGAGGCCAGGACAGCAGAGCACAGGGAACTCATTAACCTTATTCAGGGTTGTCTCTGCTCCGACAGCAGGCTGCTCTGTCCAGGGTGCTCCTCACGTTGAAATGAGATTCGATGCTGCAGGCAGGAGGGCAGGGACATCTAACAAAGGTCTGCACCGACAGCCTCACCTCTGCAGTCACGGGTGAGCAGAGCCCCGCTGGAATCTCCACGCTGGTGTGAGTGTTACGGTGCCAACGGATTTGTGCAGTGTTTGTATGACAAACGAATTTAAATTCCGGCTGCCCAAGGCTGCTGAGCCCTGCGCCTTTCTGACTCAAGCCACGTGGGGGTCCCCACCATAAGCCAGTTCTGAGTCACCTGCCCAGAGTCACCTGGAGCCTTGGGTGTGCACGACCTGCTCGGGGTTGGCAGGCTTCCCCGGCCACGGGCTCTCGGGAAGCAGTTTATAAGCTTACCTGCGAAATCCCAGCCCAGTAAATCTCCGGAATGGGAACGGATTCACCTAATGGAATTAGAAAGTTTAAAATAGCGGTGATCTTGAAAGGGATTCGGAAACTAAGCCCTTTCTGGAAATTGGAAAGTCGCTAACATTGGCCAGGGAGACCCTGGAAATTACAGACCTCTGTGCCCAGAGGTAATGAGGTCAAACGGCTCCACACATCCACAAGGAAAGCGGGCTCTTGGACTCACCAGAGCACTCTAAAAAGTTAATAAAATGGCAGGCATCCCAGCAACCCAGTGGACGTAATTTACTTGAGTTTCAAAAAGCTTTTGATGAGTCCTTCATGAGAGACGATTAGGGACGGGGAACCAGGGAGAGAGGACAGAGTCCCGCTGCAGGTTAAACCCTCGTTAAGTGAGAGGCTCCGAGTCCTGGGGCCAGCTGCTCCCCAGAACTGCCTGAAGACAGTTAATAATTGTGGACCCCCAGGGCTGGCTTTGGGGAGGAGACCACCGTTAAATTTAAAAATGTAATAGGAGCTTAAGAAGTTGAGTTTCACTGAAAGCATTCCTACAGGCAAAGGCGCAGTAGGAGTTTTGTTTGTCAGAACTGTTTGCTTTCTGCTTTTGGTCCTTTGAAGTGGGGGTCAAGGATCACATCCCACACCCCCCACCCCACCCCCCATATTGCCCAGTGCTGGATGGGGGGGCTGCAGAGAAGGTTGTGGAGAGTCGGCTCTGGAGGATGCTTCCCAGCTGCTTTCTGGACAGGTTCAGAGCTGTTGTTATTTATGGCCACAAATCTGCCTTCTGGACTGAGGCAGAGGTGACAATCTCCCTCCCTCCTCCTGGGCAGATTCTCCTCTTGGGGCCAGCTGACAGGAACAAAGCAGGGAGGTAGAGACCCCAGCCCGTCCTCAGAGCGCGCCCCCTCCAGCAGCAGGGAGTAAGACAGAAAGAACTGGGAGGGATGAGCTGGGAGACGTGAAACGTGTACGAGGTACATGGAAGAGGTGACATTGCCAGAATTAAGCTCCAGACCACAGCATGTGTCCGAGTTTCCTGTGGCTGCTATAACAAATGTTCACAAACTGGGTGGCTTTACACAATAGAAGTGTCTTCTCTAAGAGTTCGGAAACCGTGCACCTCAGATTGGGACTTGAACCCACGCGGCGGGGGCTCGAACCGGGCCAAAACCCACAGTCTTCCAACTGAGATCACACACCTGGTTTCAGGACTTAATGAAGCTCAGGTTCTTGATGTCTCATCGCAGAAAGAATTCAGTGAGAGACAAAGTGATAGGTAAGAAGTAGATTTATTTAGAGAGAAACACACTTCATAGACAGAGTATGGGCCATCTCAGAAGGTGAGAAAAGGCACCAGGGTGTGGGGTTGTCAGTTTTTATAGGGGTGGGTAATTTCATAGGTTAATGAGTGGGAGGAGTATTCCAGCTATTTCAGGAAGGGGCGGGGATTTCCAGGAATCGGGCCACCACCCACTTTTTGGTCCTTGTGGTCAGGTCTTGGAATTGTCATGGCGCCTGTGGGTGTGTCATTTAGCTTGCTGATGTGTTACAGTGAACCTATACTGAGGCTCAAGGTCTAGTGGAAGCCGACTTGTCCGCCATCTTGGACCCATTTGGTTCTAATCAGGTTATGTCATGTCCTCAGGCTATGTCATGCTTTTAAAGGTTGTGCCTTGCCCCCTTCCCTCCTATTTCAGTTCTGGGGGCCAGAACTCTGAAGTCAAGGTGTCAGCTGAGCTGTGCTTCCTCCAAAGACTCTAGGGTGGGATGGGGGGAATGTCCCATGCCTCTTTCAGCCCCAGGAGTTTTTTGGTGATATGTAGACACATCACCCCAATCTCTGCTTTCGTCTTCACGTGGCCTTCTCCTCTGTACATCTATGTCCAAATCTCTCTCCCTTCTCTTGTGAAAACACATGTCATTGGATTTAGGGCCCACCTTAAACCCAAGATAAGCTCATCTCCAGATCCTTAACTTAATCACACCTGCAAAGACCCTTTCTCCAAGTAAGATTGTTGCCGACATCTCAGCTTCTGTACACCTGTGCTGAATAGAAATATGGAGACAGAATTTAGGAGGAAAGAAGAAGAGTAGCTTTACTTCTTTGCCAGGCAAATAGGGAACACAGCAGGCTAGCACCTCCAAAAACTGTGCCCCCCTTGGAGAGGGTAGTGAGAAGTTTTTATAGTAATGGTTGAAAGAAGGCGTGATCAGCTCGTGGACATTTTTCTGATTGGTTGGTGGTGAGGTAAGTGGGAGTCAGCATCATCAACCTTCTGGTTCCAACTGGTCTGGGGTCTACATGCTTGTGGGCAGCATGCCATGGTTAATCAGTTAGTCATTAACTTTTCCTACCTGGAAGGGGTTTCAGTATCTGCAAAACAGCTCAAAGATATTGCTGTGCGTGTCCAGCAGATGGGGAACCAGGATCTTGCCCCAAGGCTGAACTGTTGTTTCTCTTTGTTTCTCCCTTGTCTCGCATCCCCTCCCTTCCCTAATTAACAACTGCTTGAATCTGCCAGTTGGAAGTCACAGAAGGTCATTGAGGCTGAATGAAGGCTATTTCCTGTAATCAAAGAAATAGGGGACACAGAAAGGCTTTATGCCCAGGAGCCCCACAGGGCCCCTGCTCAGTGTCGAGATCACGCACAGGTTCTGGGGGTTAGGACCAAGGCATACGGGGGACACAGTTCACCCTACGGTGTGCGTGCATGCATTCATCCAAAAAATACTTGCTAGGTTCTGCTGTGTGCCAGGCACTGTTCCAGGCACTGGAGATTTGGACAACCACCCAGATCTCCTGGAGCTTTGGTTCCAGTCAAGGGGCACAGTAGCTTTGACACATTTGGTCTGCCATCCGGGTGAATCTCAGCAAACCAGCCTAGAAAGAAGGAAGGGGTCGCTCAGGAAGAGTCAGAACAGTCTCCTGCCTCTCATGTCCTCTCCCGGCTACTCACAGGGCAGCCACAGAGCAGAGCAGGATTCTCCGGCCAGGCCCCAGGGCCCCACCACGACAGGTAACGCCTGACCGGCAAAGGAGGCATTGGTGTCAGCAGAAAGTTTGTGTGCCTTTCCAGTGTTCTGAACAAATAGCATAAATTTAAAGTGCTACAGAATTTACAAAGTACCTATAAAATACCAACATTGGCTTGGATTGCTCCTTAAAAGTGCTGGCCGCCATCCAAAATGCTGGGCTGGGAGAATAGAAAAGAAATCATGCAAAAGGTCGCCTTTGCTGCGGTTCTCGCTCCAGTCTGAGTATTTCCAGAGCCATAAATGCTTCCAAAGCCGGGAGGGGTCACGGCAGCATGAAGCCCAGCCAGTGGATGGCCCCAGTGTCCATTTGGGTCAGAGAGGGAGGGATCTCACTGAGCTTCTCAGATCCCTTGGGACTCTGGAATGCCTCGTTAGCTCTGGCTGTGTTACCCCACCTGAGCTCAAGGCCCCAAGCCCACTCAGCCAAGTGGCAGCCATCCAGAACAGCCACGGGCAGGGTCTCAGGGCGTGGAGTCTGATGCCTCACCTGTGCCAGCCTTACCTGGAGAACTCATCGGCCCAGCTGGCATGCTCCCACGGCTTCAGCAGCCAGGCCACCTGAAACGGAATGAAGAGGAGGGCGATCAGAGAGAAGCTTCGTGGCCAAGGGTTAGAAGGCACATCGTCCTGTCTGGGCTGCCCCCGCGCTTATGACTGAAGGTGTATAGGTTGGTTTCTATTCGATGGAAAAAGACTGATTCTTCTGTACCAGTCTTGGCCCGTCCCCTTGGTGCTCCACATAGGAATCCATTCCAGCGTTCCACTCAGCTTGCGGTCCACCTCTCAAGAATGGAATGATGATTAAGGGGTCCTACCATCTGAGCAGGCAGAAGCACAGACCTAATTTAGGATCCTAATCAATTGGCCCCTGTGTTATTAATTGAGATCTTCCCATTGATTTTCCTTCAGTGGAGGACAGCCGGGGTGGAATTCAGAGAGAAATGTGTAAATGCCTGCACTCCCCTGCAGCAGGGACTGGAGATGGGGGGCTGGGCCCCCCTCAGGCAAGGGGAGGGGAGGGGCGTGGGGCGTGGGCAGGGTCTGGGCGTGCAGGGTTCCAGGCTTGGGTTCTTGGCTTCGCCACATAATGTCGTGACTGACAAGGAGCCCTTCCAAAATGTTTATTTCAGTTTAGAATGCAGCCCAGGCAGAGAAAAGGAACGTCAATAACTCAAAGTTTTTGAGTGCTGTGAATGGCCCAGAATCCCCAGCTGTGCTGTGTGAACATGGAAGGTGTTCTTATGCCTCTGTCCACTCCAAGTCCCAGAAAAACAAGCCAACAATTACCCTGGTCCTGGGCAGTCCAGTCCAGTCCTGCCCCTCCCCTTGGCAGACTCCATCAGAAACCAAGACCTTGATGGCCGGGAAGGGCTACTCTGGGCACGTCTTTGATGAGCAGGGGAAGCCTGGGGGTGTGCAGGCCTTGATCCCAGCTTCACACTGAGGTCGCTGTGGGGATTAGCATAGAACAGAACGAAACAGAATTCTGCTCTCCACCTGCTTGGTGTTTGAGCTCTGACTCAGACTGTGGTCCCTGCTCCAGCAGCTTCCACATCACCTGGGGCCATATGTCTCACCTGGGACCTCCTGAGAAGTAGAGGCTCTCAGCTCTGCCCCCTCCCACCCCCACCCCAGACCTGCCGAATCGAATCTCCATGTTAAGAGATTCCTCAGTAGAGTTGTATGCGCACCGTCCTGGATGGGCTCTTTGTGGAATCTGGCAAGAGCATCTCCACCTACACCCTCTGGCCTCCAATCCCTTTCCCACCTTGCTCTCTGCTCTTTATGATACCACTGTGACAGAGAAGGCGGGGGTGGGGGGAGCTGGAGGAAAGGAAAAAGGAAGCAAGGGAGGGAGGAAGGAATTTTGTGCATATAATTTCGTGGGCGTTCACACCTCTTCCCTCATTTACTCAGACATATTTATGAAGTGTCACTTCTGAACCAGGTCCTGTCCTGGACTCTAGAGACACGTCAGTGTCTACATCGTGGACAAAACACATACGAATCTTTCGTGGAGCTTACATTGTGCTGCAGAAGAGGGACAGTCAGGGGACTACACTCATAAAAAAGTTGCAGTGAGCCTGCAAGAGCCAAGTGCCATGCAGTGGTGATGGGCAGTGGGGGCAGGAGTGAAGGTTACGATGTTAATCCTTGTATTTGAGCAGAGACCTAGGGGAGTGAGGAACAGCTGGGGCGGGGGCAAAGGCCCTGGTGTGGAGTGTGCCTGGAGCGCTCCATAGCCAGCAAGGAGTCCAGTGCACGCTGAAGAGAAAGCAGGAGGGTGATGAGGTCTGGCAGTGGACAGGCCAGAGCAGGCGGGGCCTCAGAGCCCGGGAAGAACTCTGTTTGAATCTGTGATCTAGACTGAAAATCCTCTCTCACGTCCAGGCTTTCCCTACTCGACTTCCTGACGGGCCAGTTCTTCCCTTCCCAGTGGAGGGGGCATGGGACACCCCTCAGGCCCAGATGCTGGCCCCACCTTGGCTGCCTCCTCAACTGCAGCCTGGCCTGATCAAGCCTCTCTAGGCAGAGGACTGGATCCTGGGGCACTGCCTCCGGCCGCGGCAGGTGGCCATTCCCTCTGAGTCGGGGTCCCAGGCCCGGCCGTGCAGCTGACCTCTGGCCCTTGGAGGTGGCCTGTGGGCCCCTGTAGCTCTATTTATCGCCCACCGTGGGTGCTCTTTCTGGGGCTCATCTCGGGGAAAAGCTCACGGGGGGGGTTCCATCTGGGGTACAGGGTATGCAGGGGCTGAGGCACACCCACCTGGTCTCACTCTCGCCTTGTCCTCAGTTGACTTAGCATTTCTGAGCCTCAGTTTCCTCATCTGTAAAATGAGGACGATGCTCGGACCAGCCTTTGGGGCCTCCCTGTGGACTGAATGAGAGAGAAGGGGGCAAAGCGCTTAGAACGGCAGCTGGTGCCAAGGTCACACAGCTGCCACGTGCCCTGATGTTCAGGAGAGGCTGTTATTTGCTCAGGGTCGTGCAGCCAGTTTTGGGGGGTGGGGCCTGGGTTCTAGCCCCTGGCTCTGGAGTTCTATCCAGAGGCCTCACTGAGCGGCAGGCCTGGGTCGATGTCTGGGGATGAACCCTGCCCCAGGGCACTGGCAGGATGGGATGGGCGATGGGTCTGCCTCACCTGCTTGCTCAGATCTCCCAACCACTGACACCCACAATTCAGCCAAAGGGTTGAAGGCGGGATAATCCTGCTGGCTCCCTCGCCATCTCCAGTGGCTGCTTGTATAGCTGGCAGCCTTCCTCTTCCTAATGAGTTCCTCAGAGCGGCAGCCATTAGCCAAGGCCCCTGTGGGTTGACCCACCACTGCCCAGCTGGGAAGGTTTGCTCTCCCCTCCCAAAGCCTGTGGCCACTCAGGCTACCTGCCTCGTTGACCCTTGGCCCCAGCTTGGGGCAGCTGCAGCTGCAGAAAGAGCTGGCAGGCTGCAAGAAGGGCCCCCGAGGGCCCAGACTGACATGTGTGGAGCCGTCCAGGCTGGGTTACGTGTGAATGCCCTGTTGCCAGTGTACCTCCCACACCCGTACCTCCCACACCGCCCTCACCCCAGGGAGAGTGCAGCCTCTGGGGTAGAGTCGGTAGATGTCAGATTGTGTCATGGCTTACTCTGGGTATAAGGTCAGTGTTCTGGGGAGGAAAAAAATGCAACTATAGAGAAACAGCATTCGGTACACACCCTGCTCTCTCCGCTCCTACACACAGTTCAGCCTGATGTGCAAAATTGACAAGGGAAAGAATTTTGACATGTCTGGTTGTGAGCAATGACTGTAGAGCTAGAATTGCAAAACCAGTTGCAGCCACTTAGAAAGAGCAGCCTTTGCTCGGGCCACAGTGCTGAGGACACAGGGAGTCTTTGAGGATACACTTTCTGGGACAGTGTCTTTGAACATGACATGGAGCAGTGGCTCTCCCCTCCCCCCCACAAGTAGGTTGTGATAGCTGGTCAAGTTCAAGGTATCTTGGGCATCGGCCCCTTCCCTGCAACCAGCAGAGCAGGAGGATGAGCGGGTGGGATACCGCCAGCGGTGAGCCTTCACCAGGAAGCCGCCGTGTCCTCCGCATAGCGCTGGGCTACCACACTCTCGTCTTCCAAAGGGCCCGCCCATCTTCTGCTGTGGCACAGCTGAGAAGAACTGAGTTCCCACCTGTCCCCCTCGGCCCCCAGAACCTATCGCTCCTTTTAATCTGCCAGGATCTGCCCCCGAGTATCATTTGTGCTCCTGGCTCCATTGCAGCTTGGGGAAATTATGTTCCATTTCCAGGGACCCCAGGGAGCCAGGGCTGGTCTAGCACATTCTTGGTGCTCAGTAAACGTAAAAATCATACCGGCAGCAACCCTGATGGTGATCGGCAGCTGTACGTACAGTGGTTTCGAATGATGGAGATTCTATCCTCTGCTCTTGCCCTGGTACCGAAGGGCTGAGTGGGCTGTGAGACTCAGGGGCACAGTTTTGGGTTCTTCCTCCTCGAGCCTGGGGGTGTCATTGCAGGCCGCTCTCCAGTGCTTCAACTTTGCCTGCAGGCACAGTGCTTCCCCGCACCAGGTCAGCTCCAAGAGCTGGACCAGACCAGCACCCAGCCACAAAGCAAAAGTAGGTTCTTCTGCATTCTCCAAGACGTTTAGAGACATAATCTCAAAACTATATGGGCTCTTCCTGAAAATGTCAAGAAGTACCCTTGGACTTATGTTGAGGAATTAGAATCGATTTCCAGTAAGGCCAGAAAACAGAGAGAGAGAGAAGGATATGGGACTCCCCTAACACAAAAAGCTGAAAAAAAAATATGCCATCATTGCTTTCCTTTGCCCAAAACAACAGCAAAGGACAATGAGGAGAACTTGGGTATCTCTTCCCGACCCCAGGGGTTCTGTGGCTCTTCAGCCACCACCCCCCAGCCCCCCAGCCCCCCCCCGACCCCCGTAGAT
Source organism: Balaenoptera musculus (assembly GCF_009873245.2). NCBI lineage: Eukaryota > Metazoa > Chordata > Mammalia > Artiodactyla > Balaenopteridae > Balaenoptera > Balaenoptera musculus. The sequence goes on along the minus strand of NC_045804.1, from coordinate 10,225,519 downwards.
GATAAACCTCAGGGTTCTGCTAATGGTGCATGCAGCTCAGCATAGGCTGCGCTAGCTGACTCGGCAGCACCTGCTAGTTGGAGCACCTTTCTGCTCCCCGGCTTGTGTGCTGGGGAAGCCGCTTGAACCCTTCAGGACTTCACTTGCCAAATATGAACTGAAAACTCTCCTAAGGACGCTCAGCCCTGCACAGGTTTCTCTGGGGCCGAGCATTCCGCCTGAGAATGCTTGGGGTTTGGGGAGAAGTGGCTTGAAGCTCCCACGGGCTGAGGGCTCAGGATTAGGACTATCCATTCTTTGGAGGCCTTAGGACAGTCACTTCCTGCCGTCCATCATCAACGAGTGTTGCTGCATCCGCTTTCCCGGTGATTTCCCCTCTGGCGGTGGAAGGGGGTGGCAGGTTGCTGCTGGGCTGGTGGCGGGATGGAGTTCATCGGTTCCCCACATTTCTCCCGCGCCCACTGAGAACTTCCTTCTCTTTCTTAGAGGAAAGGGGGGAAGATGACACGGTGTCTTCCACCTAAAGACTTTCTCCTTCCCGCAGCAATGGTTCTGCGCTTTACATTAAGGGCTGTAACGGGTCGGAGTAAATGGAGCAGGTTTGCAATTAGTTTTCAAAGTACTTATCTCATTAAAGTAAATGAATTATTGATTTAGTGACACTCATGCTTTTAGTGAGTGGCGTGGTGCCATCCTCGCTCTGTGCCTTGGCTCTGGGAGCCGGTGGCCGGCACAAGCAAACTTGCTTTGTGTAGAGATTTTTTTTTTTTAATTTTAATATTTCTTCTTGTTATTTAGCTTTGTAATTAAAGTGGATCCACAGGAGAAATGGAGGGTCGGTTTATGGGAATAGGAGCTCCAGAGATGAGCATGCCTGCCTCCCTGCAGGAAAGAACAGAGCTAATATGTGTCTGACCTCAACAGCTAATGGAGGTCGAGGCAGGAGGGGAGGGGAGCATCCCTGGGGGGCTGGGGAGGGCTAAAGGTGGACCACCGTTGCTGGCCCATCAGCAAGCCCATTTCCTCTGGACCATGTACTTCATGACTTTGGAAGGTAGCTCCCCAAATTCTTAGAGGACTGAGACCAGGAGTTTTTTGGGTGACAGGACCTAGGCACCCCCAGGCAGGAGGAAGCCGGGGAGTCAGCAGGGATGGTGGCTGGGCTCGCCCTTGGCTCCAGTGAGCATAGCGTGGAGCTCTACCCTGAAGCAGAAGATGAAAGTCTTGCGCTTGGTTTGGACTCAGTGCCAATCCCAGCGGCACCGCTGTCCTGGGACGTGCAGGAGGGTCTCCCTCTCCCAGGGCCCTAGGAAAGAGGGTTGCAGGGAGGGAGAGGGAGAAAGCGAGGGACACTGGCCCTGAGCTGCAGTGCCACTGAGGATGGAAACCAGCAAGCCTAGGAGGCCAAGCCAACTGCCAGCTGCTGACCTCGGGCGGCCCCTGCCCATCCAGGTGCTGACTCAGCATCTCCCCTAGTCTGCCCCGGGAGGTGCCATCACCAGGGGAAGATGCAGCACCCCATCAGAGGCTGCTGGCTTCTGTCGGCCTCAGCTTCTGGCTGCCTCTAATTTCCACCCTTGGTTCAAATTAACATGGCCTTACCGCTGAGTCCAGCTGGCAGGGACAGCACTCTGGAGTGAAAAATGGGGGAGTGTGGGCTGCCCCTGTGAGGTTATTTCTTTGAACAGCTGTGGCCGGATAGATGTTTGAGTGTCCAAGTGTCCCTCGTGGTGTCATTAGTGTCCTCCGGCCCTGGATGGGTGGGGCTTCACCATGCGGGCCTGGGGCACTGTCACCCTAGATGCCCCGCCATGACTACTCTGTGCTCCCCTTACACCCACCCCCAACACACACTCACACACACCCACACACACACACACGTGACCACACAGCCACCTGACTGCCCATTTCCTGTCCTGGGGACAGGACCGTGACCAGAATGGCTGGGAAGCGTGTGGGCCCGGGAAGGATCTACAGGGAAAGGCCTGGCAAGAGGTCAAGTTTCAGAGGGGTCAGCTAAGAAGGGGAGGGTCAGGCAGATGCAGCACAGGGACAGGGAAGTCAGCAAAGTCCACTCTGGGCCCTCAGAAAAGGCCACCTGCCCTCCAGCGTGGCGGACAGTCCCTGCCCAGGGTGGAAGGCTCTGGGCACCCAGGTCTTGTCCAGGCCCTACCTGGAGCTGGAACAGGGTAAGGTAGGGCCCAGGAGCAGGTGTTACCCCTTCCAGCGCATCAGCCTGTAAGCCCAACCATTTCCCCAGAACGTCTAGCCCATGGCGAGACCCAGAGTGGGCATTGCCTGGGCAATGGGCACATCCAAGCATCAGGCCCAGCCAAACAGTGGCCTTGTCAGTATGCGGAAACCACGCAGGGATGGCTGGCTTCACAGGGACACGGCTGGTCCATCGCTGCCCATGGCCTGGACTGATACTGCACAGGCCCCAAGTCCTAGAGCTGCTGAAAGGACTCAGGAGTGGCCCCTGGTGGCAGCAGACCAGTGGTCCCTGGTGGCAGCTATGAGCCTTCCCAGGACAGGAAGGCAGTGCCCTGAGAGCTCGCCCTGGGCACTACTGATGTTTCAGGGCCCAGCTTCCTGAAGTTCCGTCTCTATCCCCAGGACCCTCAGATAGGGCGAGGGGTGGGCTGGACAGCTAGGGGGCCCTCCCTGGATCTACATCCAAGGTCAGCATGCATGAGTCCAGCCAGTCGGCTGTGAAGCTGGACCCCAGGGCCATGTGTCCCAGATTGAGGGAAGGGGCCTGCTATGGCAGGGGGCCCCTGAGAGCAAGTGGCACTCCTTACCTGCTGCCACCAAGGGACAGGGTTGTGAAGAGGAGGGATCGGTGCTGGGCAGCAGCTGGTCTCCTCCAGACCTCGGGGTCCCTGCTCCCTGACTCCAGGATACCTGAGCCCTCCTGGAAAGTCGCCCTCTCTCTCATGAACTTTAAAACTCCCTGAATGATTGCCGGGAGCCCCCTGAGCTTGGGTGTTAGGGACCCAACAGTGACCCAGTCCTGATGGCATAGCTGCATGCTTACACCCGGCAGGCACCTGGGACATTTCCTTTAGTTACTAATGACTCAGCAGAAGTCCGGACACACCGTGGGCAGGAGGCTGCTTCCTGAGTTTGTTCTCAGGGGGCTCTGTGGGGAGGAGAAAGAGCTTGGGTTTGGGAATCTGATCTGGATCCACATGTGGGTTCCTCATCCATCTACTTCTGCTGTGTGACCTCAGGCAGGTTGCTCAACTTCACGGAGCTTCGTTGATGATAATCCCGCCCCCCTATCCTTCCCTGCCTCCTGTACCATAGTTGGGAGAATTGAAGTTGTATGAGTGTGTAAACCACCTAGGAGAGTGCCTGGCACACAGTAGGTATTCAGGGAACATCCTGGAGCCTCCCGTGCTCAGCCACACGGCTGGGCTTTTATGGCAGCAGCTACCTACCCAGCTGGACACAAACCACAGGGCCTGTGATCTGAAATTCCAGAGATGTCCCCCCAGTTCCGAGCACCCCCTCCCACCAGCAACGCATCCCAGAGCAGCAAATCCGGACTATTGATAACTAGTTCAAATGTGGCTTTTAAAATATATATATCTTTCTTTGTGATGAAAAAAATTTTTTTTCATTTAATTAACAATGTTGACATTGTGCCTAGACACACTGCCAGAGAAAGTGGCTATAAATTAAACATTAAATCTTTAATGGTCCATAAAGAAATATTCGTTTCTGGTTATGTATATAGTGGATATAAATAGATAAAGAGAGAGCTTTTTTCATTTGGGAAGCAGACTTTTTTAACCTCAGCTGGATAATCTTGTTAAGTGAATGTAATTAAAAGTTAAATTAGGGACTTCGCTGGCAGTCCAGTGGTTCAGACTTCGCCTTCCAATGCAGGGGGTGCTGGTCAGATCCCTGGTCGGGGAGCTAAGATCCCACATGCCCCACAGCCAAAAAAAACCAAAACATAAAACAGAAGCAATATTGTAACAAATTCAATAAAGACTTTAAAAATGGCCCACATTCCAAAAAAAAAAAATCTTAAAAAAAAAAGTTAAATTAGTCCGCGTCCTCCCCCGGCTTTGTCTGGGGTGTGGTGGGAGATGGGGTGCTAAGGGAGGAAGGAAGTTGACTCTGCCTGGCTTTAACCCCTCTTTGGGAAACGCTGGGTGTTAGCTCAGGAGGAGACTCCACGTCTCCCGCTAAGGCATCCATCGGCCACCAGGATCCACTTGGGCCTGTCCAGGCTTGGGCTTCACGTTTCCTGGCTGCCTTCCCAAACTGCATCCCATGGGAAGGTCGGCAGCTTGAGACGCCGTCCCGAGAGGCAGAGGTGGCTCAGGGAGCAATTTTGCTGAGCTCCAGGCTCCAAGGAGAGCACAGCTGACGTGGGAGAGGGCTCAGGGTGGGCTCACACCAGCTGGTGTCCCGGGGGGGGGGGGGGGGGGGGGGGGAGTGAGAGAGAGCGAGGGAGAGAGATTGGCTGGAAGTGGTAAACAGAGCCAAGATTGTGCGAGTCTGGGGCCTTTTCCCTAAGAGGAGAGTGTTAGTTTCTTACTGCTGCTGTAACACACTTAGCGACTTAAAGCCACACGGATGTATTATCTCACAGTTCTGGAGGCCAGAAGTCTGAGATGGGTCTCACTTGCCCAAAATCAAGGTGTCAGTGGGGCTATGCTCCCCTGGAGGCTCTGGGGAGAATCTGTTTCCTTGCCTCTTCCAGCTTCCAGAGGCCGCTACAAACAGGTACAAAGGTGCTGGCTAGGGAGAATGGACAGAACCCAGGAGGACAATTTGGGGGAGAACGAGGGAGGGGCACAAATGAGGATGCCCAGAGGGGGACAAATGAGGATGCCCAGAGGGGGACAAGTGAGGATGCCCAGAGGGGGACAAGTGAGGATGCCCAGAGGGGGACAAGTGAGGATGCCCAGAGGGGGACAAGTGAGGATGCCCAGAGGTTCCGAGTCTGAACGCTGGATCAGCATCAGCACCACTGGCTGAACTAGGAGATGCAGGGGCCGGGGGGTTTCTCAGGAGGGGCGATCACCCCTTCTCTGCCCCACACCTTGAGTCTGCATGTTTCCTGGCATAGATAACCAGGTAGTGATGTCCAGAAGGGACCTGGGGATGCTGGGCTGGACACCTGGATGTCGGAGTTCTTGGAGGACAGATGGTGGATGGAGCCAAGGCACAGAGAAGATGATCCAGGCACGTGTCACTGGGAAGAAAGGGGGCAAATGGGAGGGAAGCTGGGGAGCCGCTAAGGAGGCTGAGTGGGCAGTTAGGGAGCACGGAGAGTCTGGGAAGGGGGTGTCTGTCCAAGGAGCCTTGTGGGGAACACTTCCTGTGGCACATCAACTCTGCTCCCTTGTTTCTATAAATCGGACGTCCTCCAAGCGAGACAGGGTGTGTGTAAGCCTCACCCGACACGTGTGTCCACTGAAGCAGACATTCATTCAGCACTGACCAACCATGGTCTGCCCGTGATGACTCATCCGCCCACACCTCAAAATCAGCTAGTTGAACAGTCCTCATCAGGGCCTCCTCCTACAACGAAAGTCATTTTTGTTATTACTATTTTTTTTTTACCATCTTTATTGGAGTATAATTGCTTTACAATGGTGTGTTCGTTTCTGCTTTATAACAAAGTGAATCAGCTATACATATACATATATCCCAATATCTCCTCCCTCTTGCGTCTCCCTCCCACCCTCCCTATCCCACCCTTCTGGGTGGACACAAAGCACCGAGCTGATCTCCCTGTGCTATGCAGCTGCTTCCCACTAGCTATCTGTTTTACATTTGGTAGAGTATATATGTCCATGCCACTCTCTCACTTCGCCCCAGCTTACCCTTCCCCCTCCCCGTGTCCTCAAGTCCATTCTCTACGTCTGCGTCTTTATTCCTGTCTTGCCCCTAGGTTCTTCAGAACCTTTTTTTCTTTTAGATTCCATATATATGTGTTAGCATACGGTATTTGTTTTTCTCTTTCTGACTTACTTCACTCTGTATGACAGTCTCTAGGTCCATCCACTTCACTAAAAATAACTCAATTTCGTTTCTTTTTATGGCTGAGTAATATTCTATTTATATATGTGCCACATCTTCTTTATCCATTCATCTGTTGATGGACACTTAGGTTGCTTCCATGTCCTGGCTATTGTAAATAGAGCTGCAATGAACATTGCGGTGCATGACTCTTTTTGAATTACGGTTTTCTCAGGGTACATGCCCAGTAGTGGGATTGCTGGGTCGTATGGTAGTTCTGTTTTTCGTTTTTTAAGCAACGTCTGTACTGTTCTCCATAGTGGCTGTATCAATTTACATTTCCACCAACAGAGCAAGAGGGTTCCCTTTTCTCCAGCATTTATTGTTTGTAGATTTTTTGATGATGGCCATTCTGACCGGTGTGAGGTGATACCTCATTGTAGTTTAGATTTGCATTTCTCTAATGATTAGTGATGTTGAGCATCCTTTCATGTGTTTGTTGGCAATCTGTATATCTTCTTTGAAGGAATGTCTATTTAGATCTTCTGCCCATTTTTGGATTGGGTTGTTTGTTTTTTTGATATTGAGCTGCATGAGCTGCCTGTGTATTTTGGAGATTAATCCTTTGTCAGTTGCTTCGTTTGCAAATACTTTCTCCCATTCTGAGGGTTGTCTTTTCGTCTTGTTTATGGTTTCCTTTGCTGTGCAAAAGCTTTTAAGTTTCATTAGGTCCCATTTGTTTATTTTTGTTTTTATTTCCATTTCTCTAGGAGATGGGCCAAAAAGGATCTTGCTGTGATTTATGTCATAGAGTGTTCTGCCTGTGTTTTCCTCTAAGAGTTTTATAGTGTCTGGCCTTACATTTAGGTCTTTAATCCATTTTGCGTTTATTTTTGTGTATGGTGTTAGGGAGCATTCTAATTTCATTCTTTTACATGTAGCTGTCCAGTTTTCCCAGCACCATTTATTGAAGAGGCTGTCTTTTGTCCATTGTATATTCTTGCCTCCTTTATCAAAGATAAGTTGACCATATGTGTGTGGGTTTATCTCTGGGCTTTCTATCCTGTTCCATTGATCTATATTTCTGTTTTTGTGCCAGTACCATACCATCTTGATTACTGTAGCTTTGTAGCAGTCTGAAGTCAGGGAGCCTGATTCCTCCAGCTCCATTTTTCTTTCTCAAGATTGCTTTGGCTATTCGGGGTCTTTTGTGTTTCCATACAAATTGTGAAATTTTTTGTTCTAGTTCTGTGAAAAATGCCATTGGTAGTTTGATAGGGATTGCATTGAATGTGGATATTGCTTTGGGTAGTATAATCATTTTCACAATGTTGATTCTTCCAATCCAAGAACATGGTATATCTCTCCACCTGTTTGTGTCATCTTTAATTTCTTTCATCAGTGTCTTACAGTTTTCTGCATACAGGTCTTTTGTCTCCTTAGGTAGGTTTATTCCTAGGTATTTTATTCTTTTTGTGGCAATGGTAAATGGGAGTGTTTCCTTAATTTCTCTTTCAGATTTTTCATCATTAGTGTATAGGAATGCAAGAGATTTCTGTGCATTAATTTTATATCCTGCGACTTTACCAGATTCATTGGTTAGCTCTAGTAGTTTTCTGGTAGCATCTTTGGGATTCTCAATGTATAGTACCATGTCATCTACAAACAGTGACAGTTTTACTTCTCCTTTTCCGATTTGTATTCCTTTTATTTCTTTTTCTTCTCTGATTGCTGTGGCTAAAATTTCCCTAACTATGTTGAATAATAGTGGTGAGAGTGGGCAACCTTGTCTTGTTCCTGATCTTTGTGGAAATGGTTTCAGTTTTTCACCATTAAGAATGATGTTGGGCTTCCCTGGTAGCGCAGTGGTTGAGAGTCTGCCTGTCAATGCAGGGGACACGGGTTCGAGCCCTGGTCTGGGAAGATCCCACATGCCGCGGAGCGGCTAGGCCCGTGAGCCACAATTACTGAGCCTGCGCGTCTGGAGCGTGTGCTCCGCAACAAGAGAGGCCGCGATAGTGAGAGGCCCGCGCACCGCGATGAAGAGTGGCCCCCGCTTGCCGCAACTAGAGAAAGCCCTCGCACAGAAACGAAGACCCAATACAGCCAAAAATAAATAAATAAATAAATAAAATTTAAAAAAAAAAAAAAAAAAAAAAAGAATGATGTTGGCTGTGGGTTTGTCATATATGGCCTTTATTATGTTGAGGTAAGTTCCCTCTATGCCTACTTTCTGGCGAGTTTTTATCATAAATCGGTGTTGAATTTTGTCAAAAGATTTTTCTGCATCTATTGAGATGATCATATGGTTTTTCTCCTTCAATTTGTTAATATGGTTTATCACATTGATTGATTTGCATATATTGAAGAATCCTTGCATTCCTGGGATAAACCCCACTTGATCATGGTGTATGATCCTCTTATGTGCTGTTGGATTCTGTCTGCTAGTATTTTGTTGAGGATTTTTGCATCTATTCATCAGAGATACTGGTCTGTAGTTTTCTTTTTTTTTGTGACATCTTTGTCTGGTTTTGGTATCAGGGTGATGGTGGCCTCGTAGAATGAGTTTGGGAGTGTTCCTCCCTCTGCTATATTTTGGAAGAGTTTGAGAAGGATAGGTGTTAGCTCTTCTCTAACTGTTTGATAGAATTCACCTGTGAATCCATCTTGTCCTGGGCTTTTGTTTGTTGAAAGATTTTTAATCACAGTTTCAATTTCAGTGCTTGTGATTGGTCTGTTTATATTTTCTACTTCTTCCTGGTTCAGTCTCGGGAGGTTGTGCTTTTCTAAGAATTTGTCCATTTCTTCCAGGTTGTCCATTTTATTGGCATATAGTTGCTTGTAGTAATCTCTCATGATCCTTTGTATTTCTGCAGTGTCAGTTGTTACTTCTTCTTTTTCATTTCTAATTCTATTGATTGGAGTCTTCTCCATTTTTGTCTTGATGAGTCTGGCTAGTGGTTTATCAATTTAATTTATCTTCTCAAAGAACCAGCTTTTAGTTTTATTGATCTTAGCTCTTGTTTCCTTCATTTCTTTTTCATTTATTTCTGATCTGATCTTTATGATTTCTTTCCTTCTGCTAACTTTGGGGTTTTTTTGTTCTTCTTTCTCTAATTGCTTTAGGTGTAAGGTTAGGTTGTTTATTTGAGATATTTCTTGTTTCTTGAGGTAGGATTGTATTGCTATAAACTTCCCTCTTAGAACTGCTTCTGCTGCATCCCGTATGTTTTGGGTCATCATGTTTTCATTGTCATTTGTTTCTAGGTATTTTTTCATTTCCTCTTTGATTTCTTCGGTGATCTCTTAGTTATTTGGTAGTGTATTGTTTAGCCTCCTGTGTTTGTATTTTTTACAGATTTTTTTTTTTCCCGTAATTGATGTCTAGTCTCATAGCGTTGTGGTCGGAAAAGATACTTGATATGATTTCAATTTTCTTAAATTTACCAAGGCTTGATTTGTGACCCAAGATATGATCTATCCTGGAGAATGTTCCATGAGCACTTGAGAAGAAAGTGTATTCTGTTGTTTTTGGATGGAATGTCCTATAAATATCAATTAAGTCCATCTTGTTTAATGTATCATTTAGAGCTTGTGTTTCCTTATTTATTTTCATGTTGGATGATCTGTCCCTTGGTGAAAGTGAGGTGTTAAAGTCCCCTACTACGATTGTGTTACTGTCGATTTCCCCTTTTATGGCTGTTAGCATTTGCCTTAAGTATTGAGGTGCTCCTATGTTGGGTGCATAAATATTTACAATTGTTATGTCTTCTTCTTGGATTGATCCCTTAATCATTATATAGTGTCCTTCTTTGTCTCTTGTAATAGTCTTTATTTTAAAGTCTGTTTTGTCTGATATGAGAATTGCTACTCCAGCTTTCTTTTGATTTCCATTTGCATGGAATATCTTTTTCCATCCCCTCACTTTCAGTCTGTATGTGTCCCTAGGTCTGAAGTGGGTCTCTTGTAGACAGCATATATACGGGTCTTGTTTCTGTATCCATTCAGCCAGTCTGTCTTTTGGTTGGAGCATTTAATCCATTTACATTTAAGTTAGTTATCGATATGTGTGTTCCTATTACCATTTTCTTAATTGTTTTGGGTTTGTTATTGTAGGTCTTTTCCTTCTCTTGTGTTTCCTGCATAGAGAAGTTTCTTTAGGATTTGTTGTAAAACTGGTTTGGTAGTGCTGGATTCTCTTAGCTTGTGCTTGTCTGTAAAGGTTTTAATTTCTCTGTTGAATCTGAATGAGATCCTTGCTGGGTAGAGTAATCTTGATTGTGGGTTTTTCCCTTTCATCACTTTAAATATGTCCTGCCACTCCCTTCTGGCTTGCAGAGTTTCTGCTGAAAGAGCAGCTGTTAACCTTATGGGGATTCCTTTGTATGTTATTTGTTGCTTTTCCCTTGCTGCTTTTAATATTTTTTCTATGTATTTAATTTTTGATAGCTTGATTAATATGTGTCTTGGCGTGTTTCTCCTTGGATTTATCCTGTATGGGACTCTCTGTGCTTCTTGGACTTGATCGACTATTTCCTTTCCCATATTAGGGAAGTTTTCAACTATAATCTCTTCAAATATTTCCTCATCTCTTTCTTTTTCTCTTCTTCTTCTGGGACCCCTATAATTCGAATGTTGGTGCGCTTAATGTTGTCCCAGAGGTCTCTGAGACTGTACTCAATTCTTTTCATTCTTTTTTCTTTATTCTGTTCTGCAGTAGTTATTTCCACTATTTTATCTTCCAGGTCACTTATCCATTCTTCTGCCTCTGTTATTCTGCTATTGATTCCTTCTAGAGAATTTTAAATTTCATTTATTGTGTTGTTTATCATTGTTTGTTTGCTCTTTAGTTCTTCTAGGTCCTTGTTAAACGTTTCTTGTATTTTCTCCATTCTATTTCCAAGATTTTGGATCGTCTTTACTATCATTACTCTGAATTCTTTTTCAGGTAGACTGCCTATTTCCTCTTCATTTGTTTGGTCTGGTGGGTTTTTACCTTGCTCCTTCATCTGCTGTGTATTTCTCTGTCTTCTCATTTTGCTTAACTTACTGTGTTTGGGGTCTCCTTTTCGCAGGCTGCAGGTTCGTAGTTCCCATTGTTTTTGGTCTCTGCCCCCAGTGGGTAAGGTTGGTTCAGTGGGTTGTGTAGGCTTCCTGGTGGAGGGGACTGGTGCCTGTGTTCTGGTGGATGAGGCTGGATCTTATCTTTCTGGTGGGCAGGACCATGGCTGGTGGTGTGTTTTGGGGTGTCTGTGAACTTGTTATGATTTTAGGCAGCCTCTCTGCTAGTGGGTGGGCTTGTGTTCCTGTCTTGCTAGTTGTTTGGCATAGGGTGTCCAGCACTGTAGCTTGCTGGTCATTGAGTGGAGCTGGGTCTTAGCATTGAGATGGAGATCTCTGAGAGAGCTTTTGCCGTTTGATATTACGTTTTGCCAGGAAGTCTCTGGTGGACCAATGTCCTGAACTTGGCTCTCCCACCTCAGAGGCTCAGGCCTGACACCTGGCTGGAGTACCAAGACCCTGTCAGCCATATGGCTCAGAAGAAAAGGGAGAAAGAAAGAGAGAAAGAGAGAGAGAGAGAGAGAGGGAGGGAGGGAGGAAGAGAACAAAATAAAATAATGTTATTAAAATTAAAAATTAAAATAAATTATTAAAAATTAAAAAGGAAGAAAAAACAAAAAAGAAAGAAGAGAGCAACCAAACCAAGAAACAAATCCACCAATGATAACAAGCTCTAAAAACTATACTAAAAAAAAAAAAATACGGACAGACAGAACACTAGGACAAATGGTAAAAGCAAAGCTATACAGACAAAATCACACAAAGAAGCACACACATACACACTCACAAAAGGAGAAAAAGGGAAAAAAATATATATATATATAAAAAGGAAGAGAGCAACCAAATCAATAAACACATCTATCAACAATAATAAGCTCTAAATACTAAACTAAGATAAACATAAAACCAGAAACAAGTTAGATGCAGAAAGCAAACCCCAAGTCTACAGTTGCTCCCAAAGTCCACCACCTCAATTTTAGGATGATTCGTTGTCTATTCAGGTATTCCACAGATGCAGGGTACATCAAGTTGACTGTGGAGATTTAATCTGCTGCTCCCAAGGCTGCTGGGAGAGATTTCCCTTCTCTTCTTTGTTCGCACAGCTCCTGGGATTCAGCTTTGGATTTGGCCCCGCCTCTGTGTGTAGGTCGCCTGAGGGCGTCTGTTCCTTGCCCTGACAGGATGGGGTTAAAGTAACAGCTGATTAGGGGGCTCTGGCCCAGGCCTGGGGGAGGGAGGGGTATGGAATGCGGGGCGAGCCTGCAGCGGCAGAGGCCAGCATGACGTTGCAACAGCCTGAGGCGCGCTGTGTGTTCTCCTGGGGAAGTTGTCCCTGGATCGCAGGACCTTGGTAGTGGCGGGCTGCACAGGCTTCCGGGAGGGGCAGTGTGGAGAGTGACCTGTGCTTGCACACAGGCTTCTTGGTGGCGGCAGCAGCAGCCTTAGCGTCTCATGCCCGTCTCTGGGGTCCGCGCTGATAGCCGCGGCTCACGCCCATCTCTGGAGCTCGTTTAGGCGGTACTCTGAATCCTCTTTCCTCGCACACCCCAAAACAATGGTCTCTTGCCTCTTCGGCAGGTACAGACTTTTTCCCGGACTCCCTCCTGGCTAGCTGTGGCGCACTAGCCCCCTTCAGGCTGCTTTCACGCAGCCAACCCCAGTCTTCTCCCTGGGATCTGACCTCCGAAGCCCGAGCCTCAACTCCCAGCCCCCACCCGCCCCGGCGGATGAGCAGACAAGCCTCTTAGGCTGGTGAGTGATGGTCGGCACCGATCCTCTGTGCGGGAATCTCTCCGCTTTGCCCTCCGCACCCCTGTGGCTGCGCTCTCCTCCGTGGCTCCAAAGCTTTCCTCCCTACCGCCCACCCGCCGTCTCCACCCGTGAAGGGGCTTCCTAGTGTGTGGAAGCTTTTCCTCCTTCACAGCTCCCTCCCACTGGTGCAGGTCCCGTCCCTATTCTTTTGTCTCTGTTTTTTCTTTTTTCTTTTGCCCTACCCAGGTACGTGGGGAGTTTCTTGCCTTTTGGGAAGTCTGAGGTTTTCTGCCAGCGTTCAGTAGGTGTTCTGTAGGAGCTGTTCCACATGTAGATGTATTTTTGATGTATCTGTGGGGAGGAAGGTGATCTCCGCGTCTTACTCCTCCTCCATCTTGAAGCTCCCCCCATCTTTGTTATTACTATTTAGAGTCCTGACCATTAGCCTCAGGACCTCAGGGGTGTATGTGTAAAGACACAAATGACCATGCTCTCCACCCGTCTCAGTAAAGGCTTTCGGTGAGCAGAAGACAGCAGCCATCTATTATTAAATAGGCCCAATTGTCGATATGGGCACAATCCCCAATTAGCTGCTTGTCAACAAGGGTTAGTCGCAGGCAGACGCTCCCGGGGACATGGGTCTGATAGAAGTCCAGGATCACTTTTTACTTCTGAGGCCGATTCCAGTAGAAGACTCTGAAATTGGTAAAGTGGGCAGAGATGTGTTAATCCCGAAAGGTAATTGCTGAGCAGTAATAGTCTTTTTGAGGAGGTCTAGCAGTGGCAATCGGGTCGAGCCAGCAGCCTCTAAGCTGCACCAAGTGCTAACCGACTCTTCCCCCACCCTCAGGGGAGCACTTGGGTGTCACCCCCTAAAACTGGCTCCCTCCTGCAAGAGCCAGGACCCTGAGGGAGAAGCCAGCAGGTGCAGCTGGGAGGGTGAGTCTGGCAGGTGTTAAGGGGACCCAGGATGTGTTTGAATCAGGTGGGATAGGACACACAGACACGAAAATGCCTGCCATGCCAGGAGAAGACTTTATACTCACAGTTCCCTAGAAACAGGAGGCGTGCCACACAGGGCAACGTGGGGCAGCACCAGGATGGGTCAGAAGGCAGAGGGAGCAGGAAAATGTGGGCAAGAGCCTGTATTGTGGTTTCCAAGGGAACAGACAGGTGAGGCAGGGTGAGCAGGCTTAGGTTGGGCTAGTTGAGTAATTTCAGTGGGTTCTGGGCATACGGGCTGTCCCAAGTTGTCTGATACCTGGCCCTGGGGTGGTTAGGGCAGGTGGACAGTGGCCTGGGAGTGAGAGCCCTGTAGAGGAGGTGTGGGTGTGGGCTCTGGGTTGGTTGTTTTGTACATGCAGGATGGGCTGGCGGAGTTGTCTGCCATCTCTAGGAATTAGCCAGCCCTGGGAGAGATGGTCCCTCCAGGGTCAGTGAGGCCCCAGGTATCGAAGCATCAGGATACAGAAGATAAAAGACATGGTTAAGCAGCAGGGTTGGAGCAGGGCCACCCAGGACGCACTGAACAGAAGGAGGTGGTGAAGAGTGGGCTCTGACTTTACTCACAGCTCAGTACCTCCCCCTGCCCCCGAATCTGCAGCCCGAGCACAAATGCCTGACTTTGAGGACCTAAGTACTCCTTGGCCACCGGCGCTCCAGCAGGCGGTGGTTGGCTGTGCCCGAGGTCCCAGGCTTCACGGCCGTTGCAGCCACGGGTTTGCAGGGCGTGGTGGTTTAGAGGTCTCAGGAGTCCTTTGTCAGCTGAAAGAAGGGGAAGGCCTGCGATGTTGCTGACCCAGGGGAGCGGGCCTTGCCGTGGCCACGCTGGCAGGAAGATCCCTCCCCAGCCTGTGGTGGCAAGTCCCAGCTCAGAAATAGGAACCAGCAGGAAGGGGGTCCTCCTGCCAAAGACAGGGCAGCCTTGGTTTCACTTTTAAAACTCATTACCTCGGGGATTCCCTGGTGGCACGGTGGTTAAGAATCTGCCTGCCAATGCAGGGGACACGGGTTTGAGCCCTGGTCCGGGAAGATCCCACATGCTGCGGAGCAACTAAGCCCGTGCACCACAACTACTGAGCCCGCGCACCACAACTACCGAAGCCCACACACTCTAGAGCCCGTGCTCCGCAACAAGAGAAACCACCGCAATGAGAAGCCCACGCACCACAACGAAGAGTAGCCCCCGCTCGAAGAGTAGCCCCTGCTCGCTGCAACTAGAGAAAGCCTATGCGCAGCAACGAAGACCCAACGCAGCCAAAAATAAATAAAAATAATAAATAAATAAAACTCAGTACCTCATTACTGGGGTGAAATCCTCCCCAGTAATGTGCCAGGTGTCATGCTAAAGCCTGTTCTCCTTTACTCCTCACAAAGGCACCAGGGGGGCGGCACTGTTGTCATCCCACTTTACAGGTGAGTAAACTAAGGCACTCGGAGGTTGAGAAACTCGCCAAAGGTTTCCCAGTCATCCCAGGTGGGACCGGATTGTGGATTAACCTCCAACATAAGCGCCCAGCACAACCAGGGACTTCTCTCCCCTTTGGGGAGCGGGAAAAAGCTGCAGATACCTCATCCCAAGATTTTTCCTAAGATGGACATCTCTGCCTGGCTTTTCTCTATTTCTTCAAGCGATTTATCTAGTTGTTGTGTTAAAGTCAAACAGTACGGTTCTGTGCTCTGCACATCTTCCTCATGGCATTTACAGAAGGCACTCGTGGAGGAGGACGGGGCTGGCTGCACTTCCCAGAGTGGTCCTGGGACGTTGCCTGGACTCCGCCTGGCTCCCATGGACTGTGCAGACAGCTGTCCTGGCACCCAGCTCCCAGCCCTCTCAGCCAAGTCTCTACTTTTATAAGTAGGTTGATCGAGACAGATTTCTGAAAATCTTAGAGGAATGAACAGGTTGGTTTCTTAGGGGATTTGCTCAGGAAATGAGATTTTGCCCATCTCCCAAAGGAGAAAGGATATGTCTAAATTATTGATAGAAAAACATGCTCTTCTAAGAAGCTAGTATAGCAGACCGTCTGTGTGCTGAATGGTGCTGTTTGTCCTGAGTATTAACTCAGCCCCTCCCCCGTCTCCACCACACTCCCCACCCCCGACCCGTGCTGCTCAAGGCGCAACTGGGCAGCCTCCCACCCGCTGCTTATGCCGAGGGGTTGTGTCCTCGGGCCAGACCTGCCCCACGAAGGAGAGGCTGTAAGTACATCGTCAGGTTTCCAAGGATCACCTACAAGGAGACACGTTCCCAACTGTGATTTTGAACACAGCCCTGGCGGACTCTCCATGCTCAGGGGCCGCCGGCTTTTAAAGAAACAGAAGGGACAGGAGCCAAGTGGAGACTGGACGGCCGCCCAGACTTGGCCATCACTGAACTCCATTTCAGCCGAGTTTTGAAGAGAACGTGGCAGTCCCCGGCTCCCTGGGGAACAGCTCAGACGGGGCCCTTTACCTTCATTAGAAAGACCAGCCTCCTCAGCGAAATCAGACCCCAGCACGCGGACGCAACCAGGAAACCAGACCGTCAAAGGTGTTCACACCCCACAGCCCGAGCTGTGCGCATTGCTGTGCCCCTCCTGCCTGGACTCGATACACGTTTGCTGAGTGAATGAGTGAAGGAATGAACTTGGAGACAGGAGCTGTAACGCTGAGCACTCCTCAGCGGGTACACAAGCTGGTGTGGCACCGAGGACAACTTGGAGAACATAAGATGGCGAACGCTTCTACCTGGTATCCCCATCGTGTCCCATAGACGGTTTTGCATCCATTTTCATAACCACACTAAATAAAATAGAAATGTGCCAGTAGGTAGAAGTCAAGATTAGAGAACAGAAAAAGAGAAATAGGAAGGGAAAAGACACCTGTCGAGGCTTTGAAATACAATTAGCGAGGTTGAGCCCTATTTCTTCTCTTTTCTGAACTTGCCAGCAGCCAAAGAAAAATGGGAAACATGGCTGATTGTATGTTTCTCACTGTCTTCAAAAGTGGCTTAAAATGTTCATCAACAGATGAATAAACAAAATGTGGTCTATCCATAGTGGAATATTAGCCTGTAAAAGGTATGAAATTCTGACACCTGCTGCAACATGGAGGAGCTGTGGAGGCACTGTGCTCAGTGAAACGAGTCAGTCACGGAAGGACAAACGCTGTGTGATTCCACTCATATGAGGTCCCTGGAGGAGTCAAATTCACAGAGACAGAAAGGAGGATGGAAGGCACCGGGGCTGGGGGAGAGGATGGAGAGTCAGTGCTTCATGGGGACAGAGTTTCAGTTTGGGAGGATGAAGGAGTTCTGGAGATGGACGGTGGTGATGATTGCACAACAGTGTGAGTGTATTTACCCTTGAACCGTATACCTAAAAATGGTTAAAATGGTCAATTTTTTGTTACATATATTTTACCACAATAAAAAGTCAAACAAAACCCGCAAAACCCCAAACAAATTAAAAAGTGGATTCAAGGGCTTCCCTGGTGGCTCAGTGGTTAAGAATCTGCCTGCCAATGCAGGGGACACAGGTTCGAGCCCTGGTTCAGGAAGATCCCACATGCCGCGGAGCAACTAAGCCCATGCACCACAACTACTGAGCCTGCGCTCTAGAGCCCCCGAGCCACAACTACTGAGCCTGAGTGCCACAACTACTGAGCCCGCACGCCTAGAGCCCCTGCTCCACAAGAGAAGCCACCGCAATGAGAAGCCCGCGCACCACAATGAAGAATAGCCCCCGCTCGCCGCAACTAGAGAAAGCCGGCACGCAGCAACAAAGACCCAACACAGCCAAAAATATATAAATTTATTTTTTTTTAAAAAGTGGATACAAAATACCCGTCAAGGGAACAACGGTTTTCCTGGGGTCTTTCAGCCTGAAAGATGTTTCTCAGGATCCGTTTGCAAGACACCAGCGTGCCGTGCAGCATCCTTCTCCTCGGACCACAGCTCAGCCGTGGCCTCCCCATCCCTCTAGTTTGCATTCGAAAGAACAGCTCTCGGAGGGGTGAGCATCGGAGAGTGGGCATCATCAGAATGACGTCACAGAGGACCAGTGAGTAGGAGGAAGGGCTGCTGGGGTCTGGACCCAGGCTGCCCAGGCCAGGACAAGAGAGGTGCAGCGTGGGTTGGGGCAAATGTCGTGATCATTCTAAGGCGTTTGGAGAAGGCTGGCGGATTAGTGTCCTGGGGCTGCCGTGACACATTTCCACAAACTATGGGGCTTACAGCAACTGAAATTATTCCCTCACAGTCCTGGCGGCCAGAAGCCTGAAATAAAGGTGTCAGCAGGTCCACGATCCCTCCAAAGGCTCTAGCGGCGGATCCTTCCTGCCTCTTCCAGCTTCTGGAGGCCCAGGCTTTGCTTGGCTTGTGGCCACATCACCCTAGTCCCTGCCTCTGTTGTCACATGGCCTCTCTGTGCCTGTGTCTGCTCCTTTTCTGGTTCTTATGGGGACACTCTCATTGGGCTTAAGACCTACCTAATCCAGGATGATCTCCTCTTCGCCCTTAACTGGCTACATCTGCAAAGACCCTCTCTCCCATTCTGAGGTTCCAGGGGGACACACATTTCTGGGGGTACCATTCTACCCAGTACAGCTGGCATCTTCTCCATGGGCTGACGGCCAAGTGGGTTCCGTAGACTTGCTGAAATAACCCAATGCTGGGCTCCTGGCGATAGGGATTGTGTGTTGGAAAGCTCCTCAGGGAGGAGGTGCCACCCCTGCTCTCCCACGTTTCCTCTGTGACTCTGGCCCCTGGATGGTTTCCGTGTCCACAGCGGGTTCTCTGGTCCCTGCCCCACACCATCTGCCACCTGCTTGGTGGCACTGGACATTCTTGTCCCAGCTTTGGTCCTTCGGAGCTGTGTCCACCTTGGGAAAACTCCCTCCCTGGGCCTCACTTTCTGCTCCTGGCCAACCCCAGGACAGAGGGGTGACA
The DNA here is from genome assembly GCF_009873245.2 of Balaenoptera musculus. Lineage (NCBI taxonomy): Eukaryota > Metazoa > Chordata > Mammalia > Artiodactyla > Balaenopteridae > Balaenoptera > Balaenoptera musculus. Next base: position 10,206,792 of record NC_045804.1, on the reverse strand, counting down.
TGCAGTAGTGCTGACAGACAGCTCAGATGCTGGAAATGCCACTGGTCCTGTGACCACTGAGCTCACTCGAGTCCCAGGTCCATGCTGAGTTCGGCTAACGTGGAGGAGCACCTTCCCCAAGGCCCTCCCCACCAGCTGCCTGCCGACCTCATCCCACCAGACAGAGCCTCCTACACAGCATGAGCAATTGACAGCATCGGGGCTGCTGGCAAAGGCCAAGGCAGCACAGGGACCATGGGACTGGGCCAGGTGGGGATCCGGAAGCTCAGGAGTTTGCAAAGTCCATCACAGCCGGGAGAGCCAGCTGTCCACAGAAGGTCAGAGAAGGGACTGCTGGGGAGTCACAAACAGACAGAAGGGTTTGGCAGACATTGGGCACCAAAGCCACGTGGGTTCTGGGACCAGTGGTCCCACAGTGGGCTGCTGGGCTTTCCCCACCCGCTGCCTGCACACTCAACAGGTGTCAGCTGTGCTGTTCCTGCCGCAGGGCCCACAGGGCCGCCCTTCGGGCAGAGGGTGAGATGGACCCACCTGCTCCCTGACCCCTGGAGCAGGACTAAAGGCCTTGGAGGACCTTGAAGGGGGGACTGTGGCTGGGGGGGGCCCTAATCCCTGCCTGGCCTTCCTGGGAGAGGGGTCTGGGCTGCTCTGAGCACAGAGTAACCTCGCTCCTGCCCTGACGCCCTGCGAGGGCCCATCGGGAGGTGGCTCTTCCCCTGGTGGCCCTGTTTGCTGTGTGCTCAGAACCCCAGTGGGCCCTGCAACCACTGATGGCCAGAACCTGCTAGAACTCCCCAGTCTCCCTTTCAGTGCCTCGGGGTCTCTGAGCCAGGAGCCAGCAGCCCTCCTCTCCCCTCCCCATCTCTCCCCTCCACTCCCCTCCTCTCCTGTCCTCTCCTCTTCTCTCCAAAGGTGAATTTCTTTTCATAAAAAGGAAAAAAAAAAAACACCTTTAAATTGACTTGGCTTTGGAGTTGTGATGACCATCATCAAAAGTCGTGTTTAAGCCACCCACGGTTAATTTTTTATTTATAAAACTGCACCGTTCACCTCCAGTTCCTCTTAGAGCACAAAATAGGCTATTTAATAAAATCCAAAGTAATACAACAAGAGTAGCAGTGGACAGGCAGGGTTTTTAATGCTGCCTCATTACCATCCACCTGGCCTTGTTCCTCCCCAGAAGGTCAAGGTGGGGGAGGGCACCAGGCTCTCTGAGCAGAGACCCTAACCAACAGCATGACCACGGTAGGCAAGGGGCCCCTAAGATCCTTCCTGGGCTGGCGACTGCACTGCAGCAACTTGTACGACGCCAGATAAATCTGCTCTGATCTTAAACAAGAGCCCAGCACCAGTGCTGCACATTTGGGAAGATGCAGAAAGAAAAAAGCAAAGGAAAGAGTGAATGCTGGGGAACGTGCCACGGACTGAACATTTGTGTTCTCCCAAATTCATAGGTTGATGCCCTAACCCCCACCGTGACAGTGTTAGGAGGTGGGGTCTTTGGGAGGTGATTAGGGTTAGATGAGGTCATGAGGATAGGGTCCCGTGATGGGATTAGTGCCCTTCTTATTAGAAGAGACGCCACAGCTCTCTCCCTACTGTGTGAGGACACAGCAAGAAGGCAGCTGTCTGCAAGCAGGGAAGTGGGCTCTCACCAGAACCGAACCACGCCGGCACCTGCATCTCAGTCTTCTAGCCTCCAGAACTGTTTAAGCCCCCCAGGCTGCAGTATTTTTTTATGGCAGCCCGCGTTGACTCAGACACCCAAGCTTCGTCCTGCAGAAATGGGTCTGTGTTGTCACCGGCAGCCTCCTCAGCGCCTTCAGCATCAACAAGCTCTTCCTCTCCCAAACACCCCTGACAGGACAAGCCATTTTCTCTTTGTCCTGGAACATAGGCGTCTGTGGCGGGCTGGGTTATTCTTGCCAGTGGAGCTAAGAAGACAGGTATTGAAAAATGATGGATTCTCCAAACCCTCTTCCCCAAAAGTGCAAGAGGGTGTGGTGCAGTGGACTGGGACTTAAAGTGAAATGGACCTGGATGAATATCTGAGCATCCTTTTTCTCATCGGGAAATCGGGGATCATAATGCCTACCTCATGGGCTGATCTGAGGCTTGTATATTCAGTGTCTGGCACATAATAGATGCTCAATAAATAAGAGACAAGATGGCTACTAGTAAATAATTTTAGCAAATAGTTGGAGTCACAACCAGTCACGAATACATGTTACACTTTCTCCATACCTTTCTACCCCTGCCCCACAGTCAAGTGACTCGGCACCTGGCTGGGAAGAGGAGGGAGGAAGTCCAGGGTGTGCCACGGGAGAGCCACCAGTGAGGGGGCATCTGGGCCACGATGGGAGAGGAGTTTTTCTGGCAAGTCATTTTGCATGACCCACACTAAAAATCGGTTTTACTAATAGATGAGTGTTCTTTTTCTTTTTTCAATGTTATTGACTTATATTGGGTTGGCCAAAAAGTTCATTCGTTTTTAAGTAAAACTAAAAGACATTTTTCATTTTCACCAAGAATTTTATCGAACAATGTATTTACTAACCAAACAAACTTTTTGGCCAACCCAATAGTTGATTTACAATGTTGTGTTAGTTTCAGGTGTTCCCAATCCATCACTCCCCTACCCCCCATCCCCCTTGGCAACCACAAGTCTGTTCTCTTTGTCTGTGAGTCTGTTTCTGTTTCGTAGATGTGTTCATTTATATTGTATTTTAGATTCCACATATAAGTGATATCATATGGTATTTGTCTTTCTCTTTCTGACTTACTTCGCTTAGTAGGATAATCTCTAGGTCCATCCATGTTGCTGCAAATGGCATTATTTCATTCTTTTTTATAGCTGAGTAATATTCCATTGTGTGTGTGTGTGTGTGTGTGTGTGTGTGTGTGTGTGTGTGTATTGAATATATATACCACATCTTTTTTTTTGAGGTTTTTTTTTAATTTTTGAATTTTATTTTATTTAATTTTTTATACAGCAGGTTCTTATTAGTCATCAATTTTATACACATTAGTGTATACATGTCAATCCTAATCGCCCAATTCAGCACACCACCATCCCCACCCCTCCACGGCTTTCCCTCCTTGTTGTCCATACGTTTGCTCTCTACATCTGTGTCTCAACTTCTGCCCTGCAGACCGGTTCATCTGTACCATTTTTCTAGGTTCCACATACGTGCGTTAATATACGATATTTGTTTTTCTCTGACTTACTTCACTCTGTATGACAGTCTCTAGATCCATCCACATCTCAACAAATGACTCAATTTCGTTCTTTTTTACGGCTGAGTAATATTCCATTGTATATATGTACCACAACTTCTTTATCCATTCGTCTGTCGATGGGCATTTAGTATGGTTCCATGTCTTAGACATTGTAAATAGGGCTGTTATGAACATAGGGGTGCAGGATGCGTGTTCTTTTATCCCAAGGGTGATACAAGCAAGTTGAGGTTTAATTTCTGAAAAATCCAGTGGTTTACGGACAGAAGAGAACACAGGTTAAAGGGGGTGACCTCCGTCATTTGGATGGAGTTGAATAAAGGCAGATGCTAATGCTTTTGAGGAGAATTGCAGAGAAAAGCCCAAGAGGAACTCGGCATCAGAGGGGGACAGGGGTGAGGGCAGCAGGTTACGCTGTGAGCTGGTGAAGTCTGTGGTGAAGGAGGACTGAGCAGGGAGACGGTGAGGAATGGTCCCATGGGGTGAGTGTCCATCCACGACGGGACCCCCAGGAGCAAATATCACTCTAGAAGGACCCAGTCCCGCTTCTCAAAATGGTCATCTGGTCCCGATCCCTCGCGGCAAACACTTGCCGGATGGTTCATTCATTCATGCGTCCACCAAACATCCACTGCCTCCGTCTGTATTGGCCCTGCACCAGGTTCTGGGGCCGTGGGGCCGGTGAGATATGGCCTCTGTGGGGTGGGGGTGGGAGTCACAGGCCAGTGGGTGAGTGCCAGATGGTGGGGACTTCCCGCCCCAGCAAAGGGAGAGCAGCCCCGCTCTGGGTAACTCCTTGCCCACCAAGTCTCCCCTGGGAAGTCTGCACTTTCTAGCTCAGCAGACTTCGTGCAGAGGCTGCTGCAGTGGGAGTTGGGCCAGGTGGGGACCCTCTGAGCTTGGTAAATGCGTCTTGCTCTGTTTGGACTCTGCTGAAGGGTTTTCCACGGGTGTGCTCGGGCACTCAGCACGCCTGAGCTGATGATCTGTGCTCCTCCACAAACCTGATCACGGAGGCAAAAATCTCCATAATTGATTATCCCGCCGGGTGGCTGAGAGCAGTGTTTGCTAACTGCGAGGCTGAGAGTCCGCTGCACGTTTCCCGGCCCGCCAGCCCGCCCACGGGCGGGCGTTGTCAGCAAGGCCCATGGAGCAGGGCGAGCCCCAGGCTCCTCCCTCCCTCCTCCTCCAGATGGGCTGGTGAGACAGGGCGGGTGAGGTGAGAGAGTAGAGGGCAGAGGGTGGGAAGATGGGAAATGCTGGGGACGTGGAAGAGGAACGGAGAAGCCAGTGTGTGTCTCAGAATGCAAGACAAGCCCCGTTGGAGTCGGACCATCCCCGTCTGGCTCCCGCCAGGAGGAGAGCCAGACCACAGAGGAAGCAGGTCTACACGGGCCCCACTTCCTTTCCAAGTAGTAAGAGCCTCCAGGGAGGCACAGGTCAAAACTTCATTACTCTGGAGATTCTGTACCCGGACAGAGGAAAGGGAAGAGCCAGGGCAGCTCAGCCTGAAGAAGCACTAGGAAAATAGGCTGGACCGTCACGTGCCACCGAAGCACTAGGAAAATAGGCTGGACCGTCATGTGCCACCGAAGCACTAGGAAAATAGGCTGGACCGTCACGTGCCACCGATGGTGAAGGCATCAGGCTCAGCACGTCCTCCCGACCACCCCTCTGGTTCTGGGTCTTTCAAAACATGGAGGTTCTTTGGAGATGGACATGGGTCCCAGCCTCTGAGACTCCTGACGTGGGCTGAGTCGGTGTAACCGCTGGGTTCAAATGGCATAGGTACCAAATATTTTGACCAAATAAGGACACTTGTAACCATGGGAGACATTTAGGAGAACTCAAGGAGTGACTCAGGACCTTAGGACTAGTGGAGGCTGGGTGGGGGTGGGGACGCCTTGCCAGCCCTGATGTTGCCCAAAGACTGGGAATTCCGGGCCAGAAGCTTCCCTGGCGCTTAGAGGAAATCTGTGGGTTGGACACAGTGGATAAAGGAGAGGGATCTTGGGAGTTGTTTCGGTGGAGGAGAAACAAGGACAGGGAAGCAGGTGGCGCCCCACCCCGAATCCTGGACTAGCCCGCGTTCTCTGGCCCTGCAGCCGCCTGCCCAGCAGGGCAGGCCCCTCCCATCCAACTCCCGCACACTTGGCCCAGAACTGTGCTGCAGCGAGTGTGTGTGTTTGCTCACTGGGGCTGCATGGATTGAATTAAATGGAACCAAATTGAATTGCACTGGGAGGAAAACTCACTTTAAGAAAAAAAACAAAACCAAGAAAAAAGGCAACAATAAGAAAATCCCCCAAATCAACTGAAGGCGGCGGTTGATGAAAGCTGATTGATTCAATCCATCTCGTTTTGTAATGACGCCTTCATTCGACGGTGCCTTCCAATCGCATCGAGTCACTTTGTGAGCTGTGTGTAGACATGTGCCAGAAGTACTTGCTTTTGCCATTTGACTGGGGGGTGGGGGGAGATGCCAAGCAACAAACAGAGGCTATGGGGGGCCACCTCCGCGATGGCCTCTCCTTGTGTGGTTCAAGTTCAGCCACACCTTGGCCCACGGCCCTCCCTGCTGTGGTTGGGGGTTGGGGGTGCGATTTCCCATGAAATACCGCCTTCGTGATTTGCACAAACTCTAACACAGGCCAAGCAGGGTCCACACATTAAATGTTCTCCTTCCACCTTTAATTCTCGTTTCCCACGGAGAAGGGTGCCTCTTTCCGTTTGTGGGTGAGAGGGAGTGCAGCACAGTGGGAACCTGCCAGGGAAACCCGGTTGCCCCAGTTACTGGTGGTGCAGTTGCTTAACCAAAGCGCACCTCAGTTTTTTCACCTGAAAAATGGGGATGGTAAGAGTAGTGCCTGCACCTGGCAGGTAAAATGTGCAAAATAAGTGACAGCATCTACCTGCTCTTCCTGGTGATATTGATGATGGTAATGATGGTGATTTTCTACATCTTAAGAGAGAGGTACAGTCTGACTGCCTTTTGATTTTAGAAGCTTTTCACTTGTCTTTATCCTGTTTATGCTAAGTTTAAAAAAAGAAATACACACACAGTGGAGAGAGGGCGATGGGAAGTGACTTCTTAATGGGTACGTGGTTTCCTTTTGGGGTGATGAAAAAGTTCTAGAACCAGATATGGTGGTGGTTGCACAACAGTGTGAATGTACTTAATACCACTGAATTGTACACTTTAAAATGGCTAAAATGGCAAATTTTATGTTATGTGTATTTTACCACAATAAAAATAGATGTGCAGGATATGTACCTATAAAATTATGAAACATTACTAAAATAAATAAGGAAAATTTAAGTCCAGAAAAAGCACACACACACACACACACACACACACCCTCATTTCTAATCTCTGAAGTGCCCAATGAGAAAAGGGCAGGATTAAGAGTCCAGACACATGTGTGCAGTCCTCAGGCCCCCAGGAATCAGCTTTGTGACTCTAGGCAAGTACCTTGATCTCTCTGGCCCCAGGTTCCTGGATTATAAAAGGAGTTAATGCCTGGCCCCTGCTAGTCTGGCACTAGCTCTGAGCTGCTCCTGCCAATGGAAGCTCCTGGAAGCTGCACCTAATTCCAAACAACACACAACAGTGGCTTCTGAAATCATGTATTTGTGAGATTTAGAATTCTCTTACTTCTCTTTAAGCAATAGCAGCTCTTCCACTTTTCCCTGTGTTACCTTTTTTTTCTTTTTTAATTTTTATTTATTTTATTCATTTATTTTTGGCTGCGTTGGGTCTTTATTGCTGCTCACAGGCTTTCTCTAGTTGCAGTGAGCGGGGGCTATTTTTCGTTGCGGTGCACGAGCTTCTCATTGTGGTGGCTTCTCTTGTTGCGGAGCACGGGCTCTAGGTGCACAGGCTTCAGTAGTTATGGCACGTGGGGTCAGTAGTTGTGGCTCACGGGCTCTAGAGCTCAGGCTCATTAGTTGTGGTGCACGGGCTCAGTTGCTCCACGGCATGTGGGATCTTCCTGGACTAGGGCTCAAACCTGTGATCCCTGCGTTGGCAGGCGGATTCTTAACCACTGTGCCACCAGGGAAGTCCCACCCTGTGTTATCCTTTGACGAATATTAAAATAGATGTGAGCACCATGACCCCACCCAGAGAGACACCTGGGGAGGTGGGGACAAACCAGTGCAGGTGGCAGGAGAACCCAGTTTGGGATTAAACACCACATCCACAATTCACAAAGTCCCCATATGAGAATAACCTGAAAACCAGGTGGGGGTAAGGAAGAAGAGGAGGGGGCAACTCAGAGTTTGGGGCAAAGGGAAGACAGAGAAAAAAACACAAAGGAATACCCCAGAGTGGCAGGGAAAATGAGTTTGGAAAATCTGGACGACAGGACCATGGTGTTCTGTTTCCCTTTGTCTTTGCCTGTTAAATCAGACGTAGACTCCCAGCCACACTGGCCGTGCAGTTTAATGTGGGCAGGTTTCCTCGGCCTCCCAGGGAGATAATGCCTCTTCTTCCAGACTTGACTAGTCAATGAGCAAATCGCAGCCAGCAACCAGATGTGCGATGACGACAATGATTCTAATCCTCTCCCCTTTTTCTCTCTCTTTTTTTTTTCTTAGAGAGCCCACAGTGCCTCGGGAAAAATTGGCTGAATAAAAGGTATAAAGACTTTCTCTTTTTTTTCCTGAATAGTTTTTGACAGATATGCCCATGTTGAACATCTTGGGAGCTGCTGACAATGATTGCTGGGGGTTCTGGGTTTCCTATGCGCTGGAGGGAGGGGATTTGTGGAGGCTGAAGTGGGAGTGGCTTATTTAGCTCTCTTCCCCCAATGGGCCTGTCCAAAATGCCTGGGAAGGCAGGCCTGGGGAGCCAGAGGAGCCGGAAGGGAAATGAGGGGACAGGAGTTTGTTTAAAGGTGACACTGCTTAGCAGCTCCAAGTGGCCAGGGAAGCAATGCTGATTCCTTCCTGGTCCCTGCCCTCCCCTCCCCCCCACCAGGTACTCAGGGCCCAGGTGTGCACCCCTGAACTGCACAGCCTTCTGAACCAAGGGCACCTCAGGCTCACTGGTCCAGGGTGGTCTGACTCCCCTCTGTGGCCTGATCTCCTCGGGGAGGGGGCTCAGTTCCCAATGCCGATCCCCACGGGGGGACTGCACAGTTGTGACCTGAGCCCTGGGTCCCTGTGTTGCTTCCGCCTGCAGCTGATCTCCTTTGTAGATTCACTTTCAGAGTTATACTTTGGGGGGAAAAGTTATTATAAACATAATGTATATTTGTTGTGAACGAAATTAGAAAAGGCAGGTTCGCCATGTATTTGTAACCCTGGGTCCCAGCGGGCTTCTCGTCATGGGCTCCTCGGTCTTGGGCTGCAGGTGACAAGGATGGCAAAGTGTGTTCTCTGATCAGAAACGGAAGTAACGCTGTCAAGTGGGAGGAGTCTGATGCCTTCCTGAGCCAAACACTGGAAATTTAGTTTGGTGTTTGCTTTTGTATTGTTTTTGCCGCAAGCCCACCCTTGCTTGGCCCAGAAGTGGGCGTTGGCCAAATGGAGCTTGACTTGGCCAGGGAGCTTTGTCCTGGAAACCGCTCACCGCAGACCATGGGGGCTATGTGGGGAGGACAGCGTGGGCCCCACTCACTGGCCTTCCATCAGGGCTCCTCTTCTTGTGGCCCTGGGCGACACATGACAGGGTCCCCAGGGAGTGGCCGTCCTGTCTCTGTGAGTGTTCGATGCGTTTCTCTGTAGGAGGGGACAGAGAAAGTGCAGTCAGCCTTGGTCTCATGCTCTTACGGAGTATTGTAACCACAAGGACAGTGGCTTCATATGGCAGCTTTCTTGCCATGCCGTCTTTATAAAATGAGTCTCATTTTACATGGAAGCATACAAACCAGTCTTCAGGTGAATCTGTCTGTGGGATAAAGAGTCCATTTGTGCTCTAAGGAATGATGCGGTGATTTGCTGACTTGAATTTTTGCAGACTTGGTGTTTTAATCAGCTTTATCAAAGTATAATGCACACTCAATCAACTACGTGTATTTAGAGTGTGCAATTTAACGTTTTGACATATGTTTATACCCACAACATCATCGCTACTGTCAAGATACCGAACATATTCACCACCCCCGACACTTTCCTGATGCCCCTTTAACCTCTTCCTCCCACCTTCTCCCAATCCCCTCTTCCCAGGCAAGCACTGATCTGCTTCCTGTCACTATAAAATGGTTTGTTTTTCCTAGAGTTTTATATAAATAGAATCATGCCATATGTACTCTTTTGGGGGCGGTTTAACCTCTTTCACGCAGGATAATTATGTTGAGATTCAACCAGGTGGTGGTATTCATCCATAGTTCATCCTTTTTATTACTGAGTAGTATTCCATGCTATGAATGCACCATAGTTTGTTTATCCATTTAGTCCTTGAAGAACATCTAGGTTGTGTCCAGTTTGGGGCTATTACAAATAAAGCTGCTATGAGCATTTGTGTCCAAGTCTTTGTATAGGCACCTGCTTGCTTTTCTCTTGGGTAAAATACCAAGAATGAAATGGCTGGATCCTATGGAAGGCGTATGTTCAACTTTTTAAGTAAATGCCAAACTGTCTTCCAAAGTGATTGCAGCATTTCACATTCCCACCGGCCAGGTGTGAGGATCACAGTTCTATATTCTCACCAACACTTGGTGTTATCGGTCTTTATAATTTTAACCATTCTAACAGGTATGAAATTGTATTTGGTCGTGGTTTCCATTGCATTGCCCTGATGACAAATGATGTTGAACATCTTTCATGTGGTTGTCTGACGTTCCAAAATTTCCTTTGGTGAAGTGTCTGTTCAAATCTTTGCCTATATTTTTTGGGTGGTTTGTTTTCTTATTGTTGAGTTTGGGGAGTTCTTTATATATTCTTGATACAAGTCCTTTATCAGACACCTGCTTGCAGATATTTTCTTCTAATTGGTCTGACTTTTCATTCTCTCAATAGTGTCCTTTCAAAGAGCTGACTTTTTCATTTGGATAAAGCCTAGTTTACTAATGTGTTCTTCATAGATCATGCTGTATCTAAGAAATCTTAGCCTGACCCAAAGTCACCAAAACTTTTTTCCTCCTATCCGTTCTTCTAAACATTTTATAGGTTTTAGGTGTTACATTTAGGTCTATGATTTATGTTGAGTTCATTTTTGTGTACGGTGGGAGGTATGGCTTCAAGTTCATTTTTCTGCATATGGATAGCCCATGATTTCAGTATTACTTATTAAAAAAAAAAACTGTCCTTTATCCATTGAATTACCTTTTCAGCCTGGTGAAAAATTAGTTGTCATATATGTGTGGGTCCATTTCTGGACTTAGTTGCATTGATCTATTTGTTTACCTTGATGCCATACGATACTGTCATGATTATTGTAGCTTTCTAATAAGTCTGAAAATCAAGTAATGTTAGCCCTCCAGCTTTGTTCTTTTTTTTCAAAGTTGTATTGGCTATTGTAGGTCCCCTAAATTTAGAATCCACACGTGAATTTTTTTTTTAATGCCCACTGGGATTTTGATCCGGATTGCATTTAGTCTATAGATCAACTTGAATCTTAACAGTATTGTCTCCTGACTCATAAACAAGGTATGTCTCCCCAGTTAATTGGGGCTCCTTTCTCTCATCTGTAGTTTGCAATTTTCAGTGTATAGGTCTTACATGTCTCTTGTCAGATTTATCCCTAGGTACTGCATATTTTTTTTTATAGTGGCCACTTTATTCATTTTTAAAGAAAGGGTCCAAGCAGTGGGTGATTGTAGCTGGAGCATAACCTCTAGGTTGCAAAATTTCCCACCTTCCTTCACCCATAAGGAAGAAGCATGTAAAGGAATGTGGTGGAAAAATTAACCCTACTATGAATAGGACTTTTATACTTTCATAAGTAAAGTGGTTTGAAGAGATCTTTTCCCTGTCCCTTTTTGATTTCTTTACCATTTAGATTTTCATCTTTTATTGTATTCTTCTTCCATGGGGGTAGTGATGAAATGTGGTCCAGGATTTCCTCCAACCTGGGAAAAAATACTACTCTCATCCCTCTTTCTACTAACTCTGAGTTATAAAGCCAGGTAGTTGCAACCCAGTGGGACCCAGGAGACAATAAGCATGAGAGAGGCCTCTTAAGCTCACATTTTGTCTGGGCTTCAAACTGGAGGGAAAACCAAGACTTCTTAATCTGACTTATGTTACCACACTAAGGAGAATTTATAGAGATATGTGACTGAATTTCTAGTAATCAATAATGTGTGAATTTTTGTGGAGTATCCCTAGGTATTGCATATTTTATGCTATTTTAAATGGTATTTTTCTTTCAATTTCTGATTGTTTGTTGCTAGTGTATAGAAATACAATTATGTTTTTGGATATCACTCTTCTATCCTGAAACCTTGCTAAACTCACTGACTAGTTCTAGTAGCTTTTTTGTAGATTCCATCAGATTTTCTACATTGATGATCATGCCGTCTGTGAATAAAGACAGTTTTACTCCTTCCTTTCCAGTCTGGAGACGTTTTATTTCTTTTCCTTGCCTTGTTCCACTGACCCTCCAGTAGAACAATGAATAGAAATGGTGAAAATGGACATTCTTGTTTTGTACCTGATCTTAAAAGATAGTAAGCCTTTCACTGTCAAGTATGATATTAGCTGTAGGTTTTTCATAGATTCCCTTCTATTCCTAGTCCCCTTCTATTGCTAGCTTGTTGAAAGTTTTTATCAGTTTTTTATTAGAAATTGATATTGACTTTTGTTAAATTCCTCTCCTGTGTCTACTGAAATGGTCATATGCTTTTCCTTTTTTAGTTTGTTAAAAAAACAACTTTTACATATATACACTAATATGTATAAAATGGATAACTAATAAGAACCTGCTGTATAAAAAAATAAATTAAATAAAATTCAAAAATTCAAAAAAAAAATAAAGAGGATCATTTTCCTCTATTTGCTGCCTTAAAAAAAAAAACTTTAAAAACTTGGTGAATTATATTCATTGATTTTCAAACTCTAATCCAGCATAGGCTTATGTCTATCATCTCACTATTTTTTTTTCTCATTTGTTCTTTATTCCCTCTTCCCTCTTTTATTGCTTTCTTTTGGATTGAGTATTTTTTTATTATTCCATTTTATCTCCATTCTTGACGTATTAGCTATACCTCTTATTTTGTTATTTTGATGGTTGCTTTAGAGTTTACAGTGTATATATTTAGCTAATTACAGTCTACCTTCAGGTGATATTAACCCACTTGGCACAAGTATAAGTACACTTCCATTTCTCCCCCCTTGACCTTCATGCTATTATTACCATGCATTTTATTTATGCATGTGTAATAAACCTTACAAAACCTTACAATGCTGTTTTTTGTTTAAATGGTTATATTTTAAAGAGATTTAAGTAATAAGGAAAAAGTCATATATTTATCCATATAGTTACCACTTCTGGTGGCCTAGAGCACAGGCTCTAGGCGCACGGGCTTCGGTAGTCATGGCTCGCGGGCTCTAGAGTACAGGCTCAGTAGTTGTGGCGCACGGGCTTAGTTGCTCTGCGGCATGTGGGATCTTCCCGGACCAGGGCTCGACCCCATATTCCCTGCATTGGCAGGCGGATTCTTAACCACTGCGCCACCAGGGAAACCCATGCCTGGTAATCTTTAATTGGATGCTACATACTGTAAATTTTATCTTCTTGGGTGCTGGATACTTTTATTCGTATAAATACTCTTGAGCTTTGTTCTGGGATGCAATAAAGTTATTTAGAGAGAGTTTGATCCTCTCAGATCTTGCTTTTAAGATTTGTTAGACAGGCCCCAAGGCATGGTTAGTCTAGGTTCAGTGTCCCCTGCTACCAAGGCAAGCCCCTCTGAGCTCCATGAACCGGGAAGTGTCCCAGTCTGGCTGGGGCTGGTAAGGACACACACTATTCCTGGCCCCGAGTGAGTGCCAAGCACGGTTTCCTCTAATCCTTTCAGATGGTTCTTCCCTCAAATGCATGTGCTGATGAGTACTCAGCTGAATACTCAGTGGGGACCCTCTGCAGTTCTCCAGGATCCCTGCTCTTTCCAGCTCTCTCCTCTCTGCTATCCAGTCTTGCAGCTCCAGCCAACTTGGTCTCCCCAGCTCTCAGCTCTGTCTCAGCTCAAGGACAACACCAGGCTCTACTTGGGGTCCCGGCACTTTGGCCTGAAAACTCTCTAGATGGCAGGCTGTGGGGACTCGCCTCACTGGTTTCCCATCTCTCAGAGATCACTGTCTTTCATTGTCTGGTGTCCAGTGTCTTAAGAACCACTCTTGTCTCAAGACACCGGGGTGGAAGGGGGCAGAGCTCCTGAGAAGGAGGCAGGATGAGGCGCTGGTCAAGGCACCTCGGGCCTGGGAGTGAGAGGTCCAAGTGTAGAGACAAACACCATTGTCTCATTTTCCTTGAGAATGGCCCACCCACTGCCCACCTCAATTAAGAGGAATCTGCAGTATCAAGAGCTTAGCTCTTAGAAGATCGTTACAAAGGGCTCTTCACAAAATCTCTTCTCAGGAAATTTTTGATTGTAAAGAATAAGGGGGGAGGGGCAGGACAATACCTCCAAGCCTCTTAAAACCTCAGTGGTGGTGAGGTCAGAAACCCCCCAGTGGTGGGGAAGAAGGGAACCGAGAGTCCCTCAGCAGCCCCAACTGCCTCATGGTTTAAGCATATCGGGGGCAGCGTCCACCTTGACCCCAATACAAGTAACTGAGCAAGGAGGAGGACCTGTCAGAGGCTAAGACCATTCACTCCTCCAAATTGCAGTCTCCACACCCCCTCCGCTGAGCCAGGCACGGCAGGAGCTGCACTCTTAGTCCTTTATCTGTGCATGGCATCTCCCCGCTTACGAGGGGCTCACACAGCTGTCAGCTCATTCAACATGCTATCCCATTGACCGTAGGGTCCATCTTATAGATGGGGCAAACTGAGGCTTAGGATGGGTAAATGATTTGCCCAGGCTCATGCTGCCGGGCTTCTTTTCATGCCGCCCGGGCTTCTTTTCATGCCAAGAATATCCCTTGAGCAAAGTTGATGATCCCTGTAAGAGAGTGTGGGTTTCTTGAGCTTGGGTTTCTGAGCCCCTTCCCAGCCATGGCTCCACCTGCCACACCAAAGGAGCTAACTGACCAGCACGGGACACAGAGGACTCGACCCCGCCTGGCCCACTAGGGCTCTCCCGACCTTTGACAGAGCATTTCCATTATCAGGGTTGTCAGCAGTCTAGCTTCATGGGGCTGCAAAGCTCCTGACTCAGTGTAGAGCTTTTTTTAGGAATATCAGACGTCAGGAGCTCTTTGATGTATATGCACACATGTGTTTGGACTAGTGCATCAGTTAGGTTGCCATAGTGGGAATAAAAACAAAGGGTGGGGGGAAAATGCCTGAAAATGTTGATCACAAAGGGTTCACCCAAACCCATGGCTATTTCTAACTCCAAGGCCAAAGCTACACTGTACCAGCAACGTGGGCACTGCTTGCCAGAAAATCAGCTCCCAAACCGTCAAGCTCTGCGTTGCAGGGACTGACAAGTATCCCCAGAGCCTCCCTTGGCTTTCAAGATGTATCCAGCTGGGTGGCTTTGTGCCACCCATAAAATAAGCAGGACATGAAACATTTGAGATGGGATTAGAGGACAACAGAAAGAGGCTATGTGTGTGCATCCATGTATGTGCGAAAGTATAAAAACCCCGAGTCTGTGTTTTCCCCCGAGTATTAATTACGGTTGGAGAGGAGGCTTGTCCGGGCGTGTTCGGCTTGGGCAGAGTAATTTATCATCTGGTTTCAAGGAGCGGAAGGCGGGTCACGGTGCAGAGAGCAAGACACACATCTCTCTCTCTCAGAATTCACAGCCGCCCCACCTGCTCCGGAGCGGACAGCTTTGCCCAAGGCACGTGCCAGAGGGAGCACAGAGAGCTCGCAGGCAGCACTCTGGGAGAGAAGGGAGCTAGTGAGGCCTTGACACGGCCTGCATAAGACAGAACCCGTCGTGGGAAAAGCCTGTGCGGGCAGCTTGAAAGGAGAAACTGTCCAGTCTCTCTCGGACGTCTGCCCCTGTTGGGGGGACGGGCAGAAAGACATGGGCGCCAGCCAGGTTGGCTGCCCACACCGGATTCCTTCTGATCCTGCAGGCCTTTCCTCAAGGCCAACAGAAGGGCCAGAGGTCTCTGGGATCCACGGGGGTGGTCCACAAAGAAGGCAGGTTTTATTCATTTTGGTGGCTGAAAAGCAGGGTTACGTATCAGCTCACCACTTAGCAAAGTGGAGGTCCCTCCCCATGTGACGAGGTTGTAATTCGGGACCTCCCTGGCCTTGGTGAGGTGACCAGAAAGGCAAGACCAGCACAGAGGACTGGGCCGCCCTCCCTCTGCCCCTGGGTCCCTCCACCCTCACCTGAGCACTAGGGTCACCCCCTATGTCCCCTGAGTGGCTCAGGGTCTTCCCGGGCACTTTGCTTTTGTCCTTTCTACCATCACATGCATGCTCCTGTCTACTGCTGCTGCAGGCGGATGCCAGACACCTGAGCCTGGAGTGACCACACCCTCACTTTCAGCAACAAGTGTTTTTCTGAAAAGTTATAAAGTATATAATAATGAGTACTGGCCCCAGGTCAGCTCTCCTTACTACCCTTCCCCTCGAAGCCCAGCCAGCAGACACTGAGAGGGACCCTGCTCCTGCACGAAATCCTCCTGGGAAGGCCCTGGGCGGCACCAGTGATCCCGTCCACGCCGGTGCCATGAGCACCTACTATGCTCCAGGGCCTGTGCTAGGTGCTCAGGACACCACCCTGAACCAGCCAGACTGATACCCGAGCAAATAATCACCCCTTCCTGGCGGGGGGCGGGGGGTGGGTGGCACACCTCCAGCCAGTCTATGGGAATAAAGGGAAAACCACTCAGAGGCAGAGGTCCAACTTGCCTCCATGGATGTGCTCTCACCTGCTGCTCAACTCACAGCTTCAGTCTCTCGGGGCTTCTGTTCTTCCTCTGCTGGATTTAGCCTTCCGGGATTCGGCACATAGAATCGGTGGTCTCGGCCAAACCAGCAAGAAATCTCCAGGCTTCTTTGCTGGGTGTCCAGCCTCCTGACTCTCTGGTATCTGCAGATGCATTAGAGGGAAGGAGGGAAGGAGAGGAGAGGCAGGAATGAGGATGGAGCAGAGCGAGACGGGGTCAGAGGAGCGTCTGCAGCTGCTTCTGCAGGCCAAGCCACGAAGGAAGTCACTGCCCAGAAGGCTGAGGGTCCCCGAGGCTGGCCGGGCCCCAGAGACTCCTGAACAACTTGCCGAGTGGGAGTTTTTCCTTCTCCGGTTTCTTGGTGAATAAATTCACTTGCCCCCCCACACTCCGACTTTCACACCTGCTTCTCTCTTCATTCTTATAATTGCAAATTCCCTTGATTGAATTTATAGTGGTGATCATTTATCAGACACCACCTGTGTTCCAGGCCCTTTACCTTGGTGATTTCTAAACCTCATAACCATCCCGGAAAGTAAATGATTCTATCCCATTTTGCCAAAAAGGAAACTGAGGCTCAGAGAGGTTAAGTAACTTTCTCAAAGCCACGCTGCAAGTCAGCAGCTGAGCTGGAATTAGCCCAGGTCTGCGTGATGCCAGATTCAGGCTCCTTCTGCCCCAGCAGTTTGACCCTCAGGAGGTGCCTGGTGCCGTCAAAGACACCACAAACACATGTTCTCTTGATCAAGGTTGGAAGGATAGGAGAGGACTGATAATTGAGCCAAGAAACCATCCCCACTCCTCTGTGGGCACTGGCTCTGAAGAAATCCTTAGGGTGAGTGGAGATGGTCTTAAGGTCTTCCTTCTGAGATACCTGGCCCGCCCCCTTTTTAAGGACTGTGCACAGGGGTTTTAATGATGAGCTGGACCTTGTAACTTGCCCCTCGTCAGCTCAAATCCTCTCAGGGCTGCCAGTTCTCTTAAAGAAAAGCCAAAGTCATCACAACACCCTCCCATGTGAGACCCCATGTGATCTGACCCCATTATTCCTCTGACCACCTCTCCCACTGCTCCCCTTCACTCTCCGTACTCCAGCTCATGGGGCCACTTTGCCTGTTCTCTGAATAGCCAGACACATCCCATGACAGCCTTTGCCTGGGGTACTCCTTCTGCTGGAACATTCCTCCCAAAGAGCCTCAGGTCTCCTTCCCTTGGCTCCTCCAGATTGGCCTGAACATCACCTCGTAAATTAGGCCCACCCTGACCACACCCTCTTCTAATTGGGGACTGGATAGCAGTAGTTAGGTGCATTCGCAATTGTCTGAATGATTATCTCCAAAGAGCACTGGCTCCTGGGGTGTCCCTAGTGGTATGCCACAAGGCTCTGCTCTCAACCCTATGCTAGCCGGGATTTTTATCAGTGATTTATGTAAGCGCGTAATAGACATGATGCTCAGATTCTGGTTAATCTGAAACTGGGAAGAATAACTAATGCTAGCTAGGACCATAGATGAAACTGAGCTAAATTTAATAAGAATAAATGTAAAATCTTGCTCTGAGGTCCAAAAACACTAAATTGATGAATGTAAGAGAGGGAAGACTCAGGGGTTTTAACTGATAGTAAGTTCAGTACAATTACGGGGACTGCCTCAGTCCATCCGGGCCGCTGTAACAGAACACCACAGACCCGGCAGCTTATTAAGAAAAGGTATTTATTGCTAACATTTCTGGAAGCTGGAGTCCAAGGTCAGGGTGCCAGCAGGGTCGGGTTCTGGTGAGGGCCCTCTTTTGGGTTTCAGATCGCCGTTTTCTCATTGTGTCCTCACGTGGAAAGCAGAAGCAGGAAGCAATCAGGACATTTATCCCATCACAGGGGCCCCACCATCATGACCTCATCTGACCCTAATCACCTCCCAAAGGCCCCACCTCCTAATACCATCACATTGTGGGTCACGGATTCAACATGTGAATTTGAGGGGGGGAAACATTTAGTCTATAATAGTGACGAAATAGCTTATCCAGACTGGGGACACTGTTACCTGTAAACCCAGAGTGTCCCAGACAAGCTGGAGGGTGCAGTCACCCTGAGTATAAGTGGTTGCCTCAAAAGCTCATGTTATTTGGGTCACGTGAGTGAAGGTACATTCCCAGATTATGGAAGGCGGAAGCTTGTTGGAGCCCCCCTGGACCATTGGGATCACTTTGAAGGCACCACTATGATGCTTCATGCGAATCCCCAGGGAAACAGCTGTAGGGATGAGAGCTGTTTGCCTGGTGGAGGAAGATTGGGCAGCCAGACTGTCTGTCTTGGAGTGTCCGAGGGCTGGCCTGCCGAAGGGAAAGGTGGTTTGCTCCACGTGGCCTCAGATCAACTGAGGTCAGAGGGAGGAGTCCAGGCGGCAGGTTTTAAGGGCTGTCTAAAGGGAGAACTTTCTAAGGATGACAGCTGGCCGGCGATGGATGAGTTCCTTTCCAACCCTGAAGGCTGCAGAGGAGTTTCATTTGTTGAAAGGGGAGGGCCAGGTGACTCCGCAGGCTCTCTGTGGGAGGCTGGCCACCACGTGTTACTGTTCAGGAAGAAGACTCTGCAGCACTTCTTTAGATCAGGACACACGGAGAGCCCGCCGGGTGTGATGGTGTGTGAGGGGTCAGGTGTGAATTCAAGCCTGCCTTCCCTTTGCGCCCCACCTTTCCCTTGCTTCTCTTGCCCCTCTCTCAGAGCTGAGGTGGGTTTCCCCTTCCCAAGCCCCCCCTCCTGCTGCTGAATTGTTGAAAGTGTTGTTTGCTCTCTTGCTGTGCTGGAGGGGCACTGCCGCAGAGCAGCTGAGCTTGGATTGTGTGGACGGTGACCCTTAGAATGCCCTCCCCATCCCCACTGGTTGGGGGAGCTGCTCCCAGACCCTCTTCCTTCTCGCCTCATCATTTCTTAGTCATAACTGCTGGCGTTCTGACCGGAGCATGCTGCATCCTCTCCATGTCTCATGCCACCAGCTGCAGGGCTGTGGATTGCGTCTGTGGCAGATGTCACCACCCAGCCCAGGTGCAGAGCCAAGTCTCTATGCTGGGGCCCTGCGGCGTGCCCCTGTGGCTGACAAACTGAAGACCTCCAGGGCGTGGGGGACGTGGCCTGCCAACTGGGGGCCACCCTGATGTGTGTGCCACCTTGGTACACTTGTGGGGGCAGGGTCGTCATGTAGATGTGAGTGTGTGTGCACCCACATGTGTGCAGGGAGGGACCTGTGCATTTGTGTATGTGTGTGGGTGCAGAAATGCATGCAGCTGTGTCGCGGGCTCCTGCATTTCCACGTGTGTGCACTCAGGCGTGCATTTTTATAGCAGACACCCTAGAGCTTAATTCGACGCAGGCGCTGCCCGCGAGACATTGCCATCTGAGCCAGTCTTTCTAGAGAGGGTGATAGTGTGGCCACCCCAGAGCACAGAGGATGCCAGGAGACGTGCGACTTATTCAGGGACAGTGCTGGTGGCATGGGCAGGTCCCTGGGGGATAGAGAGGCACGCAAGAAAGGGTGAGCTCCCAAAATGCTCGGGGTGGGGGAGGGCAGACCTCCCACCCACATCTCATAGGTGTGGCCCAAACCCTCCAGACCTGAGCCTCCAGCCTGTTGGCTTGTCAACAGTGACCCAGATCATGGAGGAAACTGCTTCTTTCTCTCCATGAGGGGTTGCCCCACCTCCGCCCTCCCTAAAGGGCAGCCCAGCCATGCTCTGCAGCCTTTAAGTTCTCTATTCAGCCCCGTGGCCCACGTGTTCAGGCATCTGCTGTGTGCCCAGCACCAAGTATAGGGGCAAGGCCGCATGACCGGGCTGGATGCCACAGAAAGTAAGGACGGGCTCTCAAGACCACTAGTGGTGGGCGCTCTGGTCCCAGTGAGCTTTCTATGTCCAAAGCCTGGTTCCACAGGGCTCTCTGGACACACTCAGAGGAAATGTGACCAGGTGCCAGCCCTGAGCACTGTGTCGACAAGTGCGGCTGCTCAACACCTCGGCAAGGACCCAGGGGAGGATGCCCAGGGACATGGGGTGGGTGTCAGGGCAGGGTGGGGGGTGGCTTTTGAAAAGCACAGGGCACCAGGCCCTTCCTCAAGCCTCAGGGAGGCGGGGAGACCCATCTCCACTCTGATGTCCTGTTTCTCCATCACTCATCCTCAAGTGGTACGAGGGTACAGGCTTTTTATGCATCTTATTTGATCACTGATCATTTGATCAATCTTATCCAATCACTGAAACAGCCTAGGAGCATGGCTGGCTTTGTCACCTCAGTTAGAAATGAGTAAATTGAGGCTCAGAGCACAGCTGTGACTGGCAGAGCTGGGTCTGCAGGCTCTAGGGCCTCCGAAGCCTCCAGCCAGGCTTGCTCCCTGGCACGGGCCAACTCATAAGTGCTGGCACCCCCAGGGAGCCCTAGAGCTCATCAGACCTGCTAGAAATCAGGCAGTGGGTTCCTAGGGCATCAGGCCTTCTCTGAACATCTTTTCCATGCTCCAATGTTTGTGGCTTGTGAAGGATTTTGTAACACAGTTACAGAGCATTCAACAAGAGCACACAAACACCCCTGCCCTCTGAGACCCTCCCCCTGCACCCCAACCCTTCCCCATACCCATCAGCATCCTCGCCAGCCCCAGAGGTTTAAAGTCTGACATCACTGCCTCTGTCCTGGTGCCTCCTTTGGGCTCGTCCAGGCTGGGAAGCACAGGCTGGGGCTTGGAGGGGAGCCAGGGGCTCCCAGCCCCCGAACCCCACCTCCTCCTTCTCTGTCCAGCCCTCCTCCTTTCTCAGCCAGGTCCCCCTGGGGTGGGGATGACGGGGCATGGATAGGGTGCTTCCCACTGCGGCCAGTCATGAAACCTCCCTGTGCCCCCCACCCCCGCAGCTGGCCGTAATGGGGTGGGAGGGGCTCCTTCTGACCTGAGCAGGCCAGAAGCCACCCTCCAGGCAAGGGAAGGGCTGGGCTTATCAGAGGTGGTCCCCATCCTCTCCCAGCCTGAAGGCACCAGCCCAGGCCCAAGGGTGACAGGAGGCCCGCCACCTACTGCCACTCTCCACGCATAGGAACCCCATCCCCATATCTGGCCTCTGGGCCTCAGTTTCCCCCGTTGGAAGAAACCTTAAGAACCATAGAAAGAATGGCTTCCTTTCTTTATCTTTTGTTCCTTCAAAGAGGGGGCAATGGCCTTGGGGGGGGCAGGTCTTGCCTTCAGGCCGACGGTGGATCTGCCTCCCACCTGGCCTGGGGCGGGGCCTGGATCCCTAGTGGGCTGGTGACCTTAGGCAGCCCTGGCCTGAGGCAATGGTCAGGGAGGCCAGCCATCTGGGCCAGCCAGCTTTGGGCAGGCCTGAGCAGGAATCCAGAAGGCTGGCCGCTCTGCAGGGCTGCATGTCTGCAAGAGGCACCCCCAGCAGCACAGCGGCTCATGGGGAGGGCAGCCTGGAAGACGCTGAGGCAGGACGGCTGTGGGACACAGACACGCACACATGGGGTCCCAGGCACTGCCACCCTCTCACCGTCCCCCACGCTGCACTCAACTTCTGGCCCGGCTGCAGCAGTGCCTCATCTCGGCTTGGCCTCAGTCCAGCGCCCAGAGCCAGCCACTCTGTACCTCTGCGTCCACAGCTGCTTCTCCTCCCTCCCCACCGGCTCCCAGACTTGGGGCTGGGGTCTCAGGGGCAGGTCTCCCCTCTGTTCCTACCATCTTCCGTCTTCCCACCTCTGAAGCCAAGAGCAACCTTTCGAGAAAACAAACGGTGGTCCTTTTCTCCCACTCTCTCTGTTCTTCTCACCTCGGAGGAGGTCTCCCCTTCCCCATCCGGTATGGTGAGATCTGTTAGGCTGGGAGATTTTGCCTCCCCTACTCCCACACCATGGGAGCCTCCCCCGGGTCCTGCGTGGGAGTGCTGGGCGTCAGGATGGGAAGCTCAGCTCTGAGCAGAAAGCCGGGCGGCAGGAGTGACTGGACCGGGGAGTGCCGGGCAGGACCCCAGCAGGTGGGCGAGCCCAGAGCAAGCGCTGAGCTGACTGAACAACCTGGGAATTACACAGAGAGACCAGGGAGGGGAAAGGACCGGGTAGCAGCAGGAGCAGAGAGCAGAGCGGCACTTAAGGCAGCTGCAAGTGCCAGCTAAACTGAGCACCGGCGTGGGGACCACAGCCTCCAACCCCACCCTGCTGCCCGCCACCGCCACTGCCCCACTGGGTCTCCTCCCCGAGCCTGCGAGGAGCCACGGTTCCGAAATGATGATGTATTTTTGGGCGTGTAAAAAGCGTGGACTGCCGAGTTGCTTTTTCGGCTCCGGGCAGATCTGGGGTTGAAATGTTGAGACAGCAGCGTGCCCACCGCGGCCCCTAAAGTGCCCCCTCGCACCTGTCCCCAGCTGGCACCAGCTCTCCCCCAGGGCCCAGCCAGCATGGTGCTGGGGTCAGGGGCGTCCCCAGACAGGAAGCACTGCCTGCCAGGAGGCCAGACTCCCCTCGGTGGCCTCCGTGGGGCTGGGCGGAGGCTCCAGAATGCCCTGCATGGGGTGCGCTGTCCTGTCCCCACCCCTGCCTGGCCTTGGGGGGAGCCTCCCTCAGATCCCCCCGTGAAAACTTCAGGTGGCTCCCAAGATCGTGTACAGCCCCCAGCCCCACATCTCATGCGCTCCCTTCTTCCCTCTCCCATCTCTGAGCTGCAAAACCAGCTACGGAAACTGGATCCCAGAGAGACTGGTGGGGACGCTAAATGTGAGCCGGAGCCAACACCGCCGGAGCTCTGAGCCCGCAAACCCCAGAAGCTGGGAGGAGCCTGGGAGAGAGGAAGAACCCCAACCCGAAGACCCCCGCCCTCCTCCCTGGCTAGCCCTGTGCCTCTCAGCCAAGAAAATGACAGTGGCAATGATCAGAGTAGGGGTCTTGGCCAGACCTGGGAAGAGGCAGTGGGGAGACTGAGGCAGGAAGGGCCCCCACTGGGGGATTAGCTGGGACTAGTGGTTCTCGTTCAGTCTGGCTGAACTGGGAGAAGGAAAGCCTGACATGTGCCTGTGCGTGTGCGAGTGTGTGTGTGTGCTCGCATGCACACACAAGTGTAAGTTCGGGTCTCCCGTGATCACAGGCCTCAGG
Organism: Balaenoptera musculus; assembly: GCF_009873245.2. Taxonomy (NCBI): domain Eukaryota; kingdom Metazoa; phylum Chordata; class Mammalia; order Artiodactyla; family Balaenopteridae; genus Balaenoptera; species Balaenoptera musculus. The sequence goes on along the minus strand of NC_045804.1, from coordinate 10,183,475 downwards.
GCTCCCATGGAGGTGGTTTGGAAATCTACATGAATTCTGTGCTTTTCTCGTGGGGGAGGACTTTTCCCTGGGGCCTGGCCAGTGGCCCCAGCACCTCCCAGGCCGTGGGCTTCTCCACAGCGAAGTGCTTCTCTCCCAGGACCAGGGGCAGCCTGCCCCGCAGTGTCCTCCTCCAAACCGCCAGGGCCACAGCTGGTCCCCGCCTCCAGGGCAAGCTCTCAAAGACTCTGGGGCCTCACTGGGAGGGGCTGAGCCAGGGAGCAGGAACCTGTGGGGCACCTGGGTGACTGGACAGTGGGCTGGGCACGGAGTCAGCAGGAGAGGCCAAGGCAGCCACAGAGAAGCCACCAGTAGCCACTGGGAGCCAGGATGGCTGTGGTCAGCCCCACGGCTGTGGTCACAAGCTGAGTTCCATTGAGCCCTGCTGACCGCATTCCCACCCAGGGCAGAATTAGGGCCAGCATGTGCCTAGATGCTCCAGGTCTCCATCTTTTGCAAAGACCATTAGCTCTGCCGAGAACGCCCCAACTGCCCAAGCCTTTGTCTGCTCTGCAAATTCCTCCTTGATCTTCAAGGCCAACCTGAGGGGACACTGCCCCAGGGACACTGTTCTTCAACCAGGAAGCTGAACGGATTCCTTTCTGTATCTTGACTCCCAGCAGCACCAGGCTGGCATTCATGTGCTGGCCCCTCGTCCTTCCTGTGGCCTGGGGGGGGTCCCTCGAGATCCTCGTGGGACTTCTCCTGGTCTGGGCCTGGCCACCAGGAGACGCTCCCAGGTGGCTGGGTGGATGCAGAGGAGAGGCCCGTGCCCCCTAAGCACTCTGCTGCTTTTGGGGCTGTGGCTTCTCTTGGGGGATCTTGCCTCCCAGGACCCCCCTCCCCTCCAGGGCTCGGTCCTTGTCCACTCACCCAGCCAGGCCTGGGGGACATGCCAGAGTATCCCCTCCTGAATTTTTGAGGCTATTTTAGGACAGGGCTGGAACCTGATCAGGAGAGTCTCCCCGTCTCATCTTCCCTGGTTGGCCTTCACCTCCAGGTGGGGATTTGCTACAGTAGAAAGGGGGGGGCCACAGCAGGCAGACCCCTTCCCTTGGTCTTCTCTCCCGGATCTCCCTCTCTGAGCCACGTCCCCACCCCAATTTGGGAGACGGCACTCAAACCGCCAACTCCCAAGTCAGCACCCCCGCCTGGACCCCTCTCAAGCCCCACCTGGCACCCACTCATTTCCCACTGTCCACCTGATGCCCACCTGGTGTCCATATACTCCTCAGACTCAGCACATTGAAACTGCTCATTTCTCTTCTGACCAGCTTTTCCTTCTTTTTCCTACGGATCATGGGAGGGTCCTCCCACCCACCTGAACTCTCAGAGTCACCCTTAATTCTTGCCAACCCCAGCTTCCCAGCACGGTCTGGGCCCTGCAGGCTCTGTCTCTGCCAGCTTCTCTTCATCCAGACCCCCAGGCCCAGCCCCCAGCGCCACCCACCCAGGTCAAGTCTAACCTCCTTTCTTAGCCTGGAGCACAAAGTTCTTTACATTTGGACTGTTTAGTCCCAGCCTCACCCGCTGCAGCTCCTTCACATTCTCATGCCCCCTGTGGTCCAGCCAGGCTGAGCTGTTTCCAGGTTAACTGGAACATCTGCTGAGCTCCCCCTCCCCCAGGCTTGTTCCTCCTAAAACACCTCTCTTCCATGCTCCCCACCACCCAGCTGGCTCCTACCTTCCCTTCAGGGTGAGCCTGTGGGCAGAGACATGAAGGGCTGCAGCATGTCAAGTGAGAAGCAGCTTAGAAGTCACCACCTCCAGGAAGCCCTCCCTGACCACTCCACAGTGGGGTGTTGTTCCCTCCACTGTGCCCCCACACAGTCATCTGAGGGCACTGTCATTACCCATTTACAGCACCATCTCCCCTCCACCAGTAGCTCCCTCCAAGACCCTGCTTGGTCTCGCTCAACTCTTGTTTCTGGTGCCCACCCTATAATTACCACTTGCCCAGGACTCCAGGAACCTTGCATGCTGGAATGAATGAATGAGTCTTTTTCCAAGAAGCAGAGTGGGGCCTGGTCAGGGGGGTGTCCTCTGAAGCAGAAGCTCCGCAGGGCTCCCCACTCCTCTGAGCTGAGGGTCACACAGTTGACCACCTGTCTTCCCACGGCCTGGACACAACTTTCAGGGAGCCATTGGATGTATCATTGCTCCCATTTTAAAACTGACAAAGTTGGGGCCCATGGTCTCCATCCTCATTGCGAAGGGCCCGGCCATGGTGAAGCAGGGGTTGGATGCAGGAGGGACTGCTATCCCTGGCCCTTTCAGCCTGGCCACCAGGGTTCCCCTTGGTGGGGTGAGTGTGGAAGTTCACCCCTGCTCCGTGAGAGAGGCCCCCCTCCTGCTTTGGGGGCATCTCTGTCTTTGGATCGTCTGTCCGGTGACTCCACCTGGAGAAGGGCTGTCTCCGAGGAGGGGAGACAGAGGGCCTGGGGTGGGAGGGCCAGGTCTGGGCAGAGGGCCCAATGCTGGGACCTGGCCTGGAACCCAGCTCTACTGCTCAACAGCTGTGTGACCCCAGTGAGTCAGCAAACTTCTCCGAGCCTCAGGTGGCTCTCCGTAGGATGGATCGCCACGCCACTGTGCAGGGTGAGAAGCAGAGATGGTTTGCATGTTGCGTGCCCAGAACCGGGGGAGAAGGGATATTCAGCAGCGAGACAGGGTGACCCCGGGATAGGAGGGCATTTTGTTTTCCTCACCCACCTGGGCTCTGCTTGTGACCGCAGCACCCTCCTCTGGTCCACTGCTGTGGGAGGAGGCCCACACAGCTGTCTGCCTGAGCTGTTGGGAGCCAGGGTCCACAGGGCTTTCTTCCCCACCCCTACAGGGTGTGCGGGTATCACTGGGCAGGGAGGACGCTCAGGCTGGAAGGCTGTGCCCGGTGTCCCACAGCTCCCCTTGGCAGAGCCAGGATTGGAACCAGCTCTTGCTCTGGCCCCCAAATGCTTTCCTGCACCTGCCGCCTCCGGGTGTGCGCTCACGCTGCGTCTCCCCACCCCCCTCTGCTCGGTCCACGTCTGATGTCCAGCCCTGTGCACCAGGTGGGATCCACCTGGTCTTCCCTGAGCCCTGCCATTCTTCCTTTCTCATGCCTGGCCCCCCAGACTGGGAACCCCATGTGGGCAGGTGTGTCTGAGGGGTGTTCTAGCTGTGCCCTAGAAAAGGAGGGTCTTGGCAAATACTTGTGGGATGGATAAAAGAAAGAGGGAGGTCGGTGGTGGTGGCATGCCCTTGGGGAGCAGAGCGCCTGTGTCTGAGTAGGAGCAGGGCTACTTACAGAGCCGCCTCCTGCACAGGTCCCAGGCCTAGGGCCAGAGGGGCAGTGTGGCTCCGGGATTGATGGGGCTGCAGCCCAGAGCAGACAGAGGACCCACTGCCAGCCTTGTCCCAGGCTCAGCATCGCTGGGCTCAGCTCAGAGACACGCGAGGGCAGCCATGTGCAAGGCCAGGGTCCAGGAGCTTCAGCGGCTGGGAGCCCTGCAGGGGCGAACACGTCCCCGCCTCTTCCTCCAGAGCTGGACCTCGGAAAATGGGCTCCCAGGACAGAATGAAGGGCCAGACAGATGGCTCAGGGAGAAAGGGCACTGGCCCATGATGTGTGAGCACCTGGAGGGGCACCTTGGGCATTTGCTCCTGTGCAGGAAGAGGCAGGACAGGGAGCGGGGATGGGCTCGGAGACAGGCTCGTGTCTCCCTGCAGCCTGGGGGAGCTGGCGGGTGGCTTCATAATTGACTAGCAACAGGCAGAGATGCCAGCAAACCATCTCCAAATTAGCCATAATTGCAGGAGAAATAAAGAGCAAACAGGGTGAGCTGAACGAGGCTTTCTATAAATATTATGTTTTTAAAGTTTGCCCTGGAGTAATAGAAGCTGTTTAAGCGCTAATATCCTGTCTGTGCATTTAAAAAGCCTTATAATGAGGATTTAGTGCCTTCTTTTCCTAAGGCCTGGGATCTGGGGGCCCCTGGGTCTCCGGCCTCCTCTCTCCTGGGCGTCTCAGAACGGGCAGCCCCTGGGAGTCAGAAAACCTACCCTCCCCTGGGCCGGACCCAGCCTCCGGACTGAGCTCTGCCCACCCTGAGTTCCTCCCACCCTCTCCCCAGGTAGATGCAGGGGTCCTTCCTGTTCCCACGTAGCTTCTCCTTCCTTATTCCCTTCCTATCTTCCCACCAGCGACCAGCGAGGGCCAGCAGCAGTGTTCTCTTGGTCTGAATCACTTTTGAGACCTTGACACTTTCAGCTCATTTTGTCAAGGCCAAGAGCCCCAGGTCGCCTGGACCCACAGACCGGCCTGTCTCCTCACCCAGGGGGACAGCTTGTCTGATTAATGAGGGATGGGGTCCCTAGGTGAGGCACCTACACTACAGGGCCATGTCTGGTTTTACTAAAAAAATCATCATGCAGCGTCCATTCACTCCAACAATGACCGTGGAGCCATTTTCCATGGTGAGTGTGAAAGTTGTAGGAGGGCCCGCCGGCACCCCCCACCAGAGGCGACTTCATCAGGGGCCTAAAACCCACAGTTCAAAAAGCCCTGGTGAGGAGCAGTCCCCAGGGAGCCCCCTCCTAGGCCTTCAGAGGGGACAGTCAACTCCACTTGATTCCGTGAATTCGAGCACCTGCTGTGCCAGGGCTGAGTGGGGTCCCGCAGGTGGGTCATGGGCATTCCCTCTCCGTGGAGGGTCTTCAGGACACTCGTCCATCCAACAGCCGCTGGCGCCACTTTCAGAAATAGAAACAGGCAGGTCTGGTCTGTGGTGGCGCCTTGTGTGCTCACGCCCGTGCAACGCCTGCACACAGCGTCGTAGCTTCCTCCACGTCCACAATTCCATGTCCCGGGCAAGGCCGGGTACAGAATGGCTGGGCAGATGCCCTGGCTTGTGCATGGGGCACGAACTACAAAGTCAGGCTGTGATTCCCGCAGCCTGCCATCCCTGGGGCACGAATGTTCCCAGAGTCTCAACTGGTGGGGGCAGAGACGAGAGAAGCGATTGCACCCCCAGCCCATCAGCACCTGTTGGCCACACCCGGTTGATACCATCCCTTGGGTGTGAGGTGGCTCTCGGGGCCAGCAGTCCCCCTGAAGGCTCAGAGCCTCCGTAGTAGAAGGACCTGGGACCCTCACAAAACCAGGACATGAATAAACCAGGGAGGAAGAGGAGCGGGTGCCTCTGAGCAGGGCTGACCCAATCGAGGGGACATGCCCGGCTGGCTTCAGGGTCCTGGGGAGGGCCCGGCCCTTGGTTTCCGCCATCATTTTCTGATCACCCTGGCAATTGCTAGACATAGGGTTCTAGTTGGAGCTGCAGGTAAAAATTTGGGGATTTGACATGGCTCGGGAAGGGTCCAAAGTGACGAAGAAGACAGAGACGCTGGTGTGGCTGGGCAAGTCTGATGGGGTTTGAACCAGGAGCTTTTGCTCCCCACCACGCCCTCTCCCCTTCCTAGGAGAGCACGAGGTGGGGGAGACACACCCCGCTATTCCCACAGCCGTAATCTGGTCGCCAGAGAAACAGGAAATTTAATCCCTTTTCTGTTATTTCTGTCTAGAAGGTAGCTGGGATGACATCCATGTCCAGGTCCCAGGAAAATGGCAGGAACCTGGGCAGGTGAGGCCCCACTCCTCTTTCTAGCCTGTCATATGCTCACCCTTGACCACCCCCCATAAACAACTGAAAATGTGGGCCTTCTGGGGACATTTGAGCTTCCAAAAGAGCAGAGGAGGTGAGGGTTGTAATCTTGGCCAAGGTTCCGCAGGGCTGGGAAGGAAGAGGGCGTCAGGATATTTTTGTGAAAGAAGAAAGTTGCTCTGAAGTCTAATCCTTGGAGCTAATGAGGGAAGAGAGGCGGGTGGGCAAGTGTGGGACAGAGAGTAGGAAGGGGTCTGCTGGGGGCAGGAGGCAAGATGTGACCTCCAAAAGCAGGGTGACAAAGGCAGGGGTCCTAGAGGAAGGAGACGTTGGGAACAGAAGCCAGTCTACAGGATATGGCAAGGGACAGGCAGGGCTTCCTGGGGGATGGACCCCCCTCTGCTGGGGGCTGGATGGATGGAAGAGGAGGGGGTGAGGAGAGAGAGTCCTGCTCCAGCCTTGGAGAACTGGGGTGGCTGAGGGAGGTCTTCCCTGTCACATCCCTGGTGTGGCCCAGGATCCTGCGGTGGGGCCGTGCCCTCTGGTGTTTGTCAATTTTCAAACGCAGCAGGACTCAAGACGGAGAGATGCTGGCTGGTTGTCTCCAAAAGCCCCAGGGAGCCAGAGCTTGAGGGGGCTTAGCATGTCCAGGCCCCCTGGGCCCAGCCAGGGAGCTCCCTGAGAGTAGGGCCTCACCTGTTCTGTGTCCCCCTGCCCAGCCCTGAGCCTAGTACAACATGGGTCCCCTACAGAGGTGCTGAATGAGTGAATGAGTGATGTGAGTTTAACAAAGAACCGGGCAAGCACTGTGGAACGATTTCGAGGAGGGCTTGACCGTCTTGAGCTGCCACTGGTTCTGGTGAGGGTGTTTTGAGATGCCCCCATCCAAGGGTGGGGAGTAAATGCTGGGAACAAGGCCTCAAAACTGGAGACCGACCGGAGCTGGGGACTCACCACAGAGCGTCTGCAGCTGCCGGTGCTGTCCGTCCAGCGATGCTCCCCCGCCCCGGGGCAGTCTGACTCTAGGAACAAGGCACCCCCAAGGCTGGGCAGTGAGCAGAGTTCTCCTGATCTACTGGCAGGGCTGGCAATCCCCCTCAGCCCCTGCCCGGGTGCCACAGGCCGGCCTCCACCTGGAGCCCGTCCCATCTGCTCCGCTGAAACCAGGTTCAGCTAATTGTGATTTCAAAACTTAATTATGGAAAGAAGTTGGGATTAAGGACCCTTCCATTTATCTTCCTCCAGCCGTGGCTTGTCAGCAGCTGGGTTTTGGAAAATCCTGCTCACGGCTCTGGACAGTTGAGTGGGGAGATGCGGCAGAGGCCGGCTTTGGCAGGGTCAGAAGTGGGGGTCCGCAACGTGCTAGGATGAGCATCTTGATTCAGCCCCGTCCCTCCCCAACAGCTGAAGCCATAGCCCCTGCCAGGAGACAGCACACCCTCATTTCCCATTTTGCCCTGCCTGCTAGAGCCACCTGCCCTCAAGTCCCTCTGTCTGCTCTGTGGCACTGGGCATGCGGGCCAGTCGGAGACCACAGGACCTGGAGAGGGATGGGGTAACCTCCAAAACTTGGCACCCTGATGGTATCCTGAAGCCCAAACTGCATGCTACCTCCTTTCTCCATCCCCACACACCCCCAGCCAGGCACAAGATGCGCAGGTGATGGGGCAGGTGGACGCTCGCGCATCACGTATCCCAGCCCGGTCTTCTTGAAGGGCAACATGGCAGAATGTAACAAGAGCCATCCCGACCCTTTGACTCCATAATCCCGCTCCTGGGACCATATCCTTGGGAAATAATTCAAAAGGAGAAAAAAGCTTGAAGTACCAAGATATTTATAGCAGCAGAAGAAACTGCACCAGCTAGATCCAACCTGTCCGGCAGTCAGGTAGCAAGTAAGTGAATTATGTGGCAACGACTCAATGTGATATTATGCAGCCTTTAAACATGATGGGAAGGAAGACTCGATACAGGGAAGGTGTCTTTGAAATACCATTAAGTGAAGAAGTAGGACACATTATAACTAGGTAAAAACTATAATTACATATAGATAAAGATCAGATGAGGCCACAGAGAAATGGGGATGGCGGTGTTAAGATGAAGTTTTCTAATTCTGAAAAAGATTTGGAGAAATAAATAAAACTTAGCAAAAGAATATTCTCCCTCCAAGACCCCTGCCCCATGTGCCTTGGGGGTTATCTTAGCCAGAGAGGCGCCTCGTCTCTCTATCCTATCTGATGCCGGGTTCACTAGAGCACCCTCCGTGCACACAGGGAAATGCCGTCCTTTTATGGCAAACATGAGCCCTGCACGCTCTACCTCTCACTGTGTCTCTGCAGGCAATCTCCTTTTGTTTATTTTTATCAAGCAAATATGATGTGCAGCCACCTGTGCTGGACACTGGGAATACGAATGAGACCCATCTCTATGCAGGAAGTGCAAGGTGCAAACACAGAGGGAGGGCGCTGACCTGCCCCCGGGGAGGGGGGAGTATCCCAGAGTGACCCCTGCAGGAGGGATGCCCAGTGCATCAGGAGCCACCAGTGGGACGAGTGGCCTGGGCAGAAGAAAGAGGAGGGGCGGAGAGAGGGCAGCCTGAGGGGAGATGAAGTGTCACGTCTCACCTGTTCTGTAGAAGCAGAGCAAGGTCAAGGGTAGCTTGAGAAACCCCAAGCGTGGGGACGTGACCTGAGGCAGTCCCCGCTCAGGCACCAGGAAGGGGCATCCATCAGACAGGCACCCCTCACTTGAGGTTTCCCCCACTCTTGTTTGCGTGGGACCGACATTCCATGAGAAGGCCAAGAGCTGACTGTCTTCTCAGACAAAGACACCACACAGGGAACCAGCCGGAAGCTGGAAATTGTCCAAAGAGAGGGGAAGTCAGCCAGTGGTCGGAGACCCCAACAGAGAGGGGGCCATTGCCTCTTCGTCTTCACCCTCCTGACAGCCCCTCCTGCTCGCTGCCTGCCAGTGAGCCCAAGGGAGTCCCTTCTGTTTGCAAGTGTCAGGACCTCAGCCTACTGGCTGGGATGGCCTTGGCTGATGTGGATGGGATGGAGGTAGCGGGGCTGGCAGAAAGGACTGAGAGCCTTGGTTCTATGCGTGAATCCCGTCTTGAGAGCCCCAGGGCAGGGCCTACAGCTCGAGAGCGCGCCTGCCAGGCTGTGCCTCAGCTCCACTCTATCCACTTGGTTCCGGTTATACCAACAGAGGTTAGCAGGGGCGCTTCTGCAGTGGCTGTAAATAAGCCTTTCCCTGCAGCGGCAGGAAAGAGACAGGAGTGAGATGATGGGATGAGAACAGAGAGAGCTACCAGGAACTGGCCAGAGACGGACCACCTTCTGATCACTTAGCCAGCCACTGGGGCTGCCACAGCCTCTGACTTGTAACCCATGTTGTTTTAAAAGAAAGAGGCAAGATGTTGATTGATTGTATAACTAAATAAATAATCATTTCCTCGATTCAGGGGCAAGAGTGGCTAGATTTAAAGGAGCTGAAGATATGTAAGGAGAGAGGGGGCAGGGAGAGAAAGAGAGTAAGCACATATGTGGGGGTCACGGGGTGCCCCGAATGCACGTGAATCTGCAGGTGGCCCAGGAGAAGCTTCCATGAGGGCAAATGCTCCCCAGAGGGCAGCACTGAGCCTGGACAGATGTCCTCCTAGAAGGAGGTGCCCGGCTCAGGAGCTGGGGCTGGAAGGAAGCAGGACCCAGGAGGCAGGTGAGGAGAGGACTTCCTCCAGAGCATCCTGCTATTGGGTGACGTCCCAAGAGAGCCCAGGTCCCTTTGCCCCATGGGCTGACCTCACAGCCCATTGGCCCAGAGTCCCAGCTCTAACCTGGTTACCAAGAATGGCCCGGAAATCTTCCCAGCTGAGCTTGCAAGGGACACTGGGTCCATGTAGGGAGCAATGACACCACCCTAGAGATAAGTGTCAGGAAAGGGCAGCGCCTGGAGCATCTCTGACCAGAGCTCCCTGACTCTGGCCTCAGGCCATGAGGAGGGGGTGAATCGAGTGGTCCTTGAGGTCTCAGATCCAGCAATGATCTTAGGGACATCAGGAAAAAGGTTTACTTCTGTGCCTACCACTTCTTTTTTTAATCTATTCTTAATTTTAATTTATTTATTTTATTTATTTTTATTTTTGGCTGCGTGCAGGCTTTCTCTAGTTGCGGCGAGCGGGGGCTACTCTTCGTTGTGGTGCGCTGGCTTCTCATTGCGGTGGCTTTTCTTGTTGCGGAGCAGGGGCTCCAGGCGCACAGGCTTCAGTAGTTGTGGCATGCGGGCTCAGTAGTTGTGGCTTGCGGGGTGTAGAGCGCATGCTCAGTAGTTGTGGCGCACGGGCTTAGTTGCTCCACAGCACGTGGGATCTTCCCGGACCAGGGCTCGAACCCGTGTCCCCTGCATTGGCAGGCGGATTCTTAACCACTGCGCCACCAGAGAAGCCCTGCCTGCCACTTTGACAGGGGAGGACCATGTTCTTCTTGTTAGTGACCAACACTTAAGGCTACTAAGATCGTTTGATCACAGGTGATCTTCTTCATACTTGGCTTTCTTTTCTAAATTAAAAAAAATACTGCTAGTTATAATATTAAGAAGTACTTTTAACCCAACAAATATTTGAAAACAATTAATACCATTAGGGAAACTGGAGAGGAGAAAAAAGTCAGGTGGCTCTTTTTCCCCAGGATGAGAAACTCCAGATTTCAAATCTTGCCTGTCTTTGTCTAGACATTTCCCTCAAAAGCAAAGCTTGAGACAAGGGCTTGTGTGCAGGAGGTTTATTTTGGGAAGTGATCCAAAGGAAAGAGGGCTGGAAAGGGAGCTGGGAAGGAGGAAAGCCACTGCAGGGTGTGTTGTTGAGTTGATGAGCAAGGGGGCCACTGGGGCTCAGTCCACCAGACCCCTGAGGAGCCATGCAGAAGGCACCTGCAAACGGTCCATGGAGGGAAGGGAGGGGAGAGTTTTAACCACCAGCTCCCGTAGCCCATTGGGAGGACTGTGCCATGGGGTGTTGACTTGGGGGCATCCCCAACTTTTTCCTGCATTTGTCCCTGCGGGCGTCACACGCATAGTGACCTCGGATAGACAGAGATGTGCAGTTCGGCTAAGCAGACAGGCAGCAAAGCTTGGAGTAGAAAGGAGGTGAGAGGAGGCAGGTGGGATGCAAGAAGTGTATGATGCAGTCCTCCTCTCGCACCCCATATTGTATCCAATCCGTCACAGGGCCTTCAAGGTGACTTCCTTGGAATCAGTGCTGTGTGTCTGTGGTTGAGACTCTCCAGAGACTCCTCACCACCACAGTGTGGTTCTAGCAACATTGGAAGGTTTGTGTCACGTCTTGAAACTGCTGCAGAGCTCTCTCTGCAGGACCTACTCAAAACTGGTAGCCTTTGGAGACATTAACATATGCTGCCTCCAAAGCCCAAAGAGGTCACTGAGATCCTGTGCCCCCTTCTTGGTGGAAAAGAAATAGGGCACAACAGCTTGCCTTTACGTAAACGTCAAGGAAATGTTCCGGAATGCTCCAGACTCTAAATACTCCATTGAGGCAAGCCTTGGACCTTCCTGGGGTTCATCCCTCACCCTCTGACACACACGTGTCCTACTGGGGCATTTGGGGTGCTTACCACTTTCTGCCCACCTGGTCCGATGAACATGATCTCCTCAACATGGTGGATGAGCATGGCGTTCTCTGGAATGTCAAAATGACCAAAGACCTGCAGACATTGTGATAAAGAGCAAGAGGGTAATTATAGCCCTGTGGAAATACAGTAAATGTGTATTGCTATCCTTCTTTTATAAAAGCAAAGAGCTTTTAATCCTCTTTACTGATAGGGATTGTAAAGAACACATTTTTCATATCAACGACCATGTACCAAGTAATAGAGGCTCTATTGATTGGTTCCAGTAAATAAAGCACTGCAGTCTGTGTTTGGAGGCTTGGTTAAGTTCATGGGAGTCCACCATCCTCTACCGTGATTCATCTGGTCATTATAGGTGAATTGAACACAGATACAATGGGGACCTCCACCCTTGCCTCCTTCAAGTCCTTGATGGTGGATCTAATCTCCACGGTTTTCCGGGGGGGGGGGGGCGGGAGGGCTGTTATTTTTTCTGATTTGCTGTCTTGGCCAGGCTGGGGAAAGGTTCATGGGCTTCCACTTGGCCCTTCCAGGTCAGAGAACTCATATGAGCGTTATGCCAGATGCTAAGTATATTTGTCCAAAATGATGTACTCAGAGATGAGAGACAAAGTACAGGATGGGTCTGCGAACCCGTTGGACCCGCTGTAAGATGGACTTGGATCAGGATGTCATGTATCTCTGGCTTTCCATAATCTACCCTCTAACTTGTGACTGTGATGGCGTTTCCGTTCTACTAGTGCTTGTGTCAGCCCTGCCCACGTGTTCCACAGCCTTCAAAGTCTGGATACCCCCTTTTCCCAGGTACAGGTTCTCTGGTAAATACCCCAGTCACCTCTGGGGAAGGATGGGGAGACTATCACTGCATTTAGTGCTGTGTCATTGCCAAGCCCTCCCTGGTTTCCCCTTCAGTCAGTAGGCTCTGATCTGAGAACTACCTAAGACCCGGAACAGCCAGTTTCCATTGCAATGGGTGAGAATAGTCTTCTGCTCACCAGATCTTGATTTCTTTCTGGATATACAAATCAAGCAACACCCTAGTTGGCCACCCACCCGTCTCACCTCCAGGAACACTGTGGTCAATTGGCCACAGATCCTGCAGTTCGAGGCACCCCGGTTGCTACCAAGCCTTGCTGATCATAGTGGCTCTTATATCCACCTTGCCTGTGATGGTTAAACATGGCCACCTGGCCTCTGCTATTCTGGAATCTTCTCATCCTCACTGATACCAAGGAGCCCAGTTAGTGGCAGTATCTCCTAATGAAAACCTGGCCTGCAGAAGGCAGCCACTACTAGCTTTCCACGGACATTGGTGCCCCCTCAACAAAGCATTTCTTGTTGCCTTTGAAGGGAGTATCCCCTGGACCCTCCTGGGCAACGGTCAGCTGGTGGGTTCACACCACCCTGGGCCTTCTGTCCCTTCTCTAATACGCTGCCAGTGTAGTTTCAGTGTCTCTACCTCATTTACTGAAAGCCCTCAGCATGTCTGTGCTTGAAGCTGGTTATTGGATTGACTCAGATGTCCTTGCCTGAGTCATGGGGAGCTACTTTTATGTCAATAATTTCTCCCCTATCCAGACTTATATTCTTTTTTTTTTTTTTTAATTATTAGCACCTTTAATTATTATTATTTATTTATTTATTTATTTATTTGGCTGTGTTGGGTCTTTGTTTCTGTGCGAGGGCTTCCTCTAGTTGCGGCGAGCGGGGGCCACTCTTCATCGCGGTGCGCGGGCCTCTCACTGTCGCGGCCTCTCTTGTCGCGGAGCACGGGCTCCAGATGCGCAGGCTCAGTAGTTGTGGCTCACAGGCCTAGTTGCCCCGCGGCATGTGGGGTCTTCCCAGACCAGGGCACGAACCCGTGTCCCCTGCATTAGCAGGCAGATTCTCAACCACTGCGCCACCAGGGAAGCCCCAGACTTATATTCTGATCCAACTCTTTCAAGATATACTCTGGCTCCTGCTCCCCAGTACCAGCTAGGTCTTGTTCCTTTGGGTCTGTAGATCTCCTCCTGGAGCTGGGGATGTCCCCCCACTTGACCCCTGCTGTACCTTGACTCTAGCTACTAGTCTCACTAGTAGGGGCAACTTTCTATGGGACAAACATTATCTTGTGAGAAACCTCCTCAAGTGAGGTCTTCGCTTGTTCTCCAGGTAAGGAGAGCCAGCTTTCTTCTAGCAAGGAGGAAGGGGCTCCTTTGGCCAGCCCAGAGAGTTCAGGAAACTCAGGGGGTGCGGTACCCTCAGGCTCATCCCCATATGTGTTCACATTTCTGGGTCCCACTCTTTCCTATCAGGGCTCTGATTTTGGCAAAGGAGCTGTATCACATCTGTGTGTTTGGGCTCCTTTGTAACTCTGCTACCCTTATAATTAAGTCCTGGAGCTTTAGAAAATAAGGTCTATTTAAATATGTCCATGGAGGCCAATGTCCCTTGAGTTGATATTCAGCTCACCTGAGACTGTCTTTGTCTTTTTTTTTTTTTTAAGGCTTCTAAAGCCAACCAACTCCACAGCCCTTATAATTACCACTGCCCCAGACCATTGCCACAGCTACTGCATAACCAAATGCTCCACATTCCACCTTCCCCTCTTCCCAGTCCTCCACCAGTGAGAGTCCCTGCATGCCAGGGATTGTCACAAGCCTATGTGACAGCAGCAATGGGGTCCCTAGCAATGTCTGATGGTGATCACCCGGTTCCAGAATCCCATCCTGAGGGGCTGCCTTAGCTTGGTTCCCTCCCAGACACCAGGCCCTGGGAGAAGTGTTCAAAGGCAGGGAGTGTATTTTGGAGTGAGGGGCACTGGGGAGAATAAAACAGGGAAAGAGGGAGAACCAGTCCAGGGGTATGTCGCTGAGCTGATCGCCGCTGTGGGCAGCCGGAGCTCAGGCCTGTGAGGGAGCCTGTGAGGGACCATGGAGGGATCCACATGAGGCGTCCACATGAGAGGTGGAGAGACAGCATTCCCTGCCAGGTCCTCTCCCCCTCCGGCCGAGGACTGCTCCATGCGCCATTACCCTTGCACGCCCCCAGGTTCGCCCATGCGTCAGAATGGCTGAGTGCGTTCCTGCAGGTGCCCACTCTGCAGCAGCAGAAAATCCCCAGGGCAGAAAGTCAAAGATGTGCTGAGGGGCGGCGCTGTCAGATTACAGTCGTGCACAGCTGGCTGCTGTGGAGAAGGCTGGAGTGAAGGGTGGGCGGGAGGTGGGGCACAAGACGTGTCTGACTCCTGGGCTTAAGTTGGGGGATCTTGGGCAAGTCCCCTACCTGGGCCTCCCTCTTCCTGTGTGTAGCACTGGAGTAACCACTCCTGAAACCACTGTGCAAGGCAGGGTGTGAGTGTCATGTGAGATGGTATTAGTGAAAGCTTTGTAGGCTGTATAGCTCTGCCCCAGTGTAAGGGTTTTGCAGTTGTTGTGATGGGGCTGGCACCCTGCATGCAGCCCCGACGTCTCCTGGGGCTGCCTCTCCTCCCAATAGTGCTCCGAGCCCCAGGCTTCCCCCCTTTTGTTGGGACAGGAGGTGCCTGTAGATTACACAGCAGAAGGGAGCACAGTCCCTCTCAGATGCACCCTAGGGTTTGTGCTTCCCACTCCGGAATCCTCCCCCATCTGGGCTCTGGCCCCCTCAACCCCTCATGCCAAGGAAGCCTTGTCAGTACCTCCAAGAGCACCCAGGGGACCTAGGGTATTCTCCCAGTAATGACTGCTGATATTACTGAGACATGTGTCATCACCCCAGGATTGTGACAGCTCCCGGTGAAGCAGGCAGGAGGAGGAGGATGAGACAGATGCTCTAGAGAGGAGGTGGCATAAGCCAAGCACTTGGGTTGTCTGCTGCAGGGAAGGAGGTGTAGAAAGAGGAGGTCTGAAAGTTGAAGGCAACTTTTAAGGAAGTTTGCCCAAGTCTGCCCCGGGCTCTTCGTCAGTCTCGCCCAGCCTCGGGTGGAGTCGGGAAAGTGTGGGGGAAAGGAAGCATGTGGGCAGGGGTGAGGAGGCAGAGAGATGAGCACAGCACTGCGGGGCATGGAGGGCAGGGCTTCCACCTCCAGTGTCTCCAAGGGGTGGGAGGGGTTTATAGTTGTAAAAACTGTGAGACTTGCAGATACATTGTATGCGTCCTGGAAAATACCAAAAGAACGAGAGAGAGAGAGAGAGAGAGAGAGAGAGAGAGAGAGAGAGAGAGAGAGGGAGAGAGAGGGAGGGAGGGGGAGAGAGAGGGAGGGAGGGGGAGAGAGAAATGAGGGAAAATCTCTTGAGAGTATGCACAGAGATCACCAGTGCCTCGCCAGGGTTGGGAGAAGCGTCCGCTCGCCAGCAGGCACGTTCAGGACCAGGGACAGCGGCTTGGGGGAGCCTGGGCTCCCTGTTCAGCCCACAATCCCCTGAAAATCCCACTTGTGCTCCTGGTAGGAAGCTTGGCTTTCTGTATTCCAGCAGAGTTTGCCATCGCTCGCACTGCAGGAAGCAAGACATCCCCCGATTTCCCTCTTTCCATCTCTCTCACTCCACCCGCCTCCCCCACATTCCCTATAAAAGTGTCCAGAATTCCCTCTCTCGGCCCATTAACTTTGGAGCCCCAAAGGGCAGATCTGTTCCAACTTGGACAACAGGTGAGAACACCCCTGCGTGGGAAGGAAGAGCTCCTCATTAGGGCAGCACTTGGGCCACCTCTGCTGCTCAGCTTACAGCTGACTTGGGTCCCGACAGTTTTATCAATACATGTCACTTTCTGTTTTTGTTTTGTGGAAAGAGAAGGTGATGTTTTAAAAGAACAAAGAGAGGGAAGAGGGGTCTTGTGGAAAACAGACGTGTGTGGGAATGGATGGAGAAGGAGCTGAGGACAATGGAGAACTGGCGAGGAGGGATGGGCTCATCCTGGGGGCATCGGGACGTGGCTGGCCCAGCTGCCCACTTCCAGAGACTCCCAAGGATGCATGGCTTCCTTTGCTTGCCCCCCCCCCGCCCCGATATGGCCTGAGGAAGGGACCTCTGGGACTTGTCTCTGCGTTAGGTGGGGGCTCAGGGGTCTCAGACGCATCCACCAGGTCAGTTTCTTAGGGCAGGTGTTGTCCCCTTCCCCAGCAAAGGTTTGCTCTCTGTGCAACATTCCCTTTTGTTTTTTATATTGAGTTGATGTGTGGGTTTCTGCCAGCCCAGCAAAGCTTTCTTGGCTTCAGCGACTCCCTGGGAACGTGCCCTGTGAAACCTCATGGCCCCTCCTGCCGAGGCATCCCTCCCACAGCCCCGCCTCTGGTACAGAGAGGAGCCAGATGTGTGGATCCACCGGACTCTCCTCCCACACGGTCGCCCTCCCAGGGGCACCTCTTACCCTCTCGGCTCTGGGTGGAGACAGTCCCTGTCGTGTGGCTCTGTCTGTGGGGTTCATTTCTTCGTTTCCTTATATTTGCTGTTAGACGGGGAGATAGCATGAGTGACATGGCTGGTGCCCACCACATCTGCCAGTTGATGAGAGGGCTTTGAATTTCCCCTGCTACCTCATCCTTTGACCCACTGGGATTGGCCATGGCAAACAGCATGTGTCTTGTGGGCTTGCCACTCTCCAAGGGCCTTCCCATGCCTCTCTCCGTTCCCAGCAGACCAGCAGCTTGGGTACAAACCATGAGGCCACTTTGTTTACAATTGGTACACTGTGCTTTGGCCATCTGCTATCTCACCGAGCCTTGGGCAATAGTTAGGGTACTTTTCTTCCCGTTTTACAGATAAGGAAAGCTTTAGAACAGGACCATCCAATAGAGCTTTCTGCAACCATGGAAATGTTTTATGTCAGCATTCAACACAGAAGCCACTAGCTGCATGTGACCACTGAGCACTTGAAATATGGTGCAATGGAGGAACTGGAGTTTTACTTTTATTTAATTTTAATTGAAGCTTTAGAGACTTACTTAAGAGCATCTAATTACTTTCAGAACTGGGACCAAACCAGGCTGTTCTAGGTCACCCGTTCTCACCACAGAGGTCGTGGACATCTCAAGGTCTACTATTGTGTTGAGAACTACAGATGTCTGGCCTTGACCTCTTCCTTGACTCTCACCTGGGCTAATCTCCCTCCCTGGGGAGAACCCCAAGATCTGCCGCTCATCACAGTGGGGTGGAGAGCAGAGGAGTCGGGACCTTGCCCTGATTCTCGTTCCCACACCTGCTGGGGGAGGGCTGAATGCGTGAGAGCTATAGGACGAGGTGAGAGAGAGGGTGTGGCAGAGGAGGCCGAAGCCCACCTGAGAGGCATGGCCTGCTTCCCACCAGTTTCCAGGGATGGTGCCTAGCAGAGACCCCCCCCAAAAGGGGCCTGGCTGCAGAAGGGACCACTAGTTTCCTTTTCTGACAGCTCCTTGCCACCCTGTCTGTCTCCAGAGAAGATAGGGTGAGCCAGCCGGACCCCACCCCATTACCTTGGTGGCCTCCTTCTCTGTGCAGTTTCACTCCATGGGGACAGCCCCCGCTGGCTTTGCTACTGGCCAGTGTTTTTCAGGCCTCCTCCTCCTCTCCCTGAGAACCAGCTCTCAGTTAACAGTCTCACGAGTGAACTGTAGACTTCGTGTTCTCAACATCTTTGTGGGAGTGGGTTTGCTTCTTACCACTGGAAAATGCACAATATTCAGCTTCGGAAAGCTTATAGGTATGGAGGGGCTTTCTGGCATCCCTAAAAATCATAGCAGAGTGGCCTGAGGCCTGGACGATGCATGGAGGCGGAGGTGTCTCATTTTTCTGAGCCTCAGTCTCCCCCCGCTGTGCCCGTCCGTCTCTCAGGGATGTGAGAGGCACATTGAAGTGACGTATGGGAACTCACTTTGCGAGCTGGCGTGCAGAACACAAATGTCAGTGTTTCACTGCAGCCTTAGCACTGGGCCCTTGAGAGCTGCAAAGGCGTCTGAGTCAACCTCCTGCCTGGTGCACCTGGGCCTGCGTGGATGGAGAGGAGGCTGGCATGACCAGGGCAGAGGGCTTTCAGGAAGCAACCATCCCTCAGGGAGTTTGCCTTTTGGTCTGGTCCAGCATAGAGAAGGACCGAGCATTGCCCTCATAGCACTTGTGAGATGACAGCCCATCCCACACTCTCCTGACACAGAACAAGACCTTCAGATGGTGAAATCACTCGGCAGGCTGAGGAAATCAGAAGCAGGTGCCAAGGTTATGGTTGCATGTTGTCTTGGTTGCCTCGTGTAGGTGCAGGACCCCTCTTCCATGCCTGGAGCTCTATGTGGGACAGGGGGAGGCGTAGGCGGAAGAGCGATAGCACGAAATGATGGAAACACGAAATCATTGTGTTTTCTCTTTTTCTGCCTGCCCTGAAGGGGAGGTGGGGTGGCCATAAAAAGGGGTGTCCATTTAGTTACAACCCCCTTGGCCACCAAAGCTCACGATTCTAAAGGGAAGACGGGTCCCCCCACTTCCAGCTTCATGGAAGTTATGTCTATTGAAAGAAATATCTGTATCCTGGTTTGCCTTGGGGAGAAGAGTGCTCAAAATAGCACCAGTAGAGGAAGGTGTGGAGAGTGATGGAGAGACACACACACAGAGACAGGAAGACATGAAGGGGAAGACACACAGAGAGAGAAGCCCAGACAGAGACAGAGAACAAGATGTGGACATTCCCAAAGGAGAGCTGTAAGTGGAGGAGCATTTCATCTCTATTCTACGTCCCCAGGAGAGAAAACACAGGTCATGGGATTCAGTGTGGCCCCCAGGCCTCTGCATCACCATGCCCAGCCACCCAGATGTGCAGAAGACTTGAAACAGAAATTAAGGTGTCCTCCATCATCCCTCTTGGCAGAAACCAGGAAGGAGCCCCCAGTGCCCACTGCTCCATTTTCAGTAGGTGTTATTCCACCCTGGGGGATAGTCTGTGACTGGTTTCTGCCTGGTGGTCCCAGCATAATTCTGGGACACACTTCTCACCACCAACCAATGTGAGCTCTGAGAATGTAAACAAGTTTGAGCATAAACCAGAACAAACAGTAATTAGGAAGGTAAATCCAGTGCAAAAATAAGCAGAATGCATTTCAAATTCAAATAAGAATTAGTTGTGGACTCTCTGCTCTTTCTGAATTATCAGAGGAATGTTCCATTCCATTTACATATATAATTGAGAGTTAACGATTCTTCCTGTCCCAAGGCTCAGGAGGTGATCAGGGCAAATTCGGTCCGTTGAGGTGGAGAGAAAGGCAACTTCACTGGATGTCTCAGTTGGCTGCTGCAGAGACAAGGGACCCAGAACAAAGCCCAGCATTTGGAGGCACTCAATAGATATCTGTTGAATTAATTAACATGATTTATTGAGCATCTACCGTGTGCCAGCTCCTTTGTATACAGAATGTCTTTGAATCCCACAGTGCTTGGGGGAGGTATTGTGTCCCATTCTTATAGATGCAGAAAGTACAGCTCAAGATGTTGAATCACTTGCTCCGAGTTTCGTGGCTGGTCAGGGCAGAAATGGGCTTGCTTCCAGGTTGGGGTGACTCCCAAGCCTGAGTGTGTACCACTTCCTGCTGGTGGAGGGTTCTGCAAATGCTGAGGCCACGTGTGTGGTGGAAAGCAGGAGACCTGGGACTACAGTCTTCCCAGAAGCTCAGCTCTGCTTCTTTTCCCCAGGTAGGAGGGGGTGACTCCAAGCCTTTGGTTCCCCTCTCCACCCTGGACACTCCTCTGCTCTCTGTGTTTCATCTTATTCATCTGATGACATGGGAAGAATGATATGCATCTTTCTCCCTGCCTTCAAGGGGGCTGGGGCATAGAATGAAGCTGAGGGTAATCTAGGTGCCTGAGATCTGATCTGTCCAAAGCACTCGATGATGATGATAATTATTGCCCTGCCCTGTATCACTGGAATGGAATTTCCGAAGCCTCTCACAATACACTGGAAAGGAAAATCAATATGCTCACCCAGGAGCCAAATACAAACAAGTTCAGCCGCATGGGAGTTGGCTGCTGAGATGCTTTTTCCCAGTGCAGGTCAGGAGGCAGAAGCACCAGCCATGAGCTAAGCTCCAAAGCTGAGAAGTCTTGGAGTGCTAAGTTTCCTTGTCCTGTCCTGGGCAGGAGGGGAGAATAAGAAGAAAAGCCAGCCCACTACCACCACCATTGGCCTCTGGGCTTGTACAGCTGCACTTGCAGGACATAATGACAAGACCCAGTCCCAGACATCAGGACGGAATAAATGGAAGCCGAGCAACACAAAGAGATTTAAATGGAGCAGACCCTGTTGCTGGACGTCTGTGTTTGGGGTAGGGGGGATCAGTGCGTGCTTTCTGCCAGTGCAGACTTGTGTTCTCTGGACACTACCACAAGAAGAGACCCAGCGGGCATCCCACCATGGGCCAGGCACTGTTGCAGGCAATGAGTGGACGGTGCGGGGGCTGAGTGCAAAGACGTCGTGCCGCTGCTCAAGACCAGTGTCACCTGGTGGAACTATAGTGCAAACCACGTGACCATGTGTAACTTTCCAGCAGCCACATTTAAAAAGTAAAAAGAAACCTGTGAGATTAATTTTAACAATATACTTTATTTAAGCCAATATATCCAAAGTATCATTTCAATGTGTAATTGGATACACAAATTATTTTTCATTCTTTCTATCGTACCAAGTCTTCAAAATCTGGCTTGTATTTTGCACCAACAGAGGCTAATGGCTCCTGTGTTGGACAGCACCAGGTCTAGAGAAAACTCTTGAAGAACCAGGAGGCAATTTGTACCTAAATTCCTGGTAGAACTCCCTTTCTCAGAATCAGAGCTTCCTTATTACAACCCACCTTGGACCATCTGGGTGCCTGGGATCTTAAAGAGACGCAAAAAGGAGAAAGTAGCCCAAGTCCATTTCTGCCATAGCAAGTACGGGAATAAGGGCTGCACCGTGTGCAATTGGGCAAAGTTGACGTCTTCATGAGAAAGTGATCCATCTGATTTTTTTTTACCAATTTTCTTTGAGGAGAATTAGCCCACCAGACAGATAGAACACCGGCTTTCTCCAGTGCTGCCTTCTATCCGTCTCCATCTCAGTGATCCCTTTCCCTCTGCTGGTCACAGCTTCCTTCATACTCTCACCTGCCTTCCCCAGATCAAACTGGGAGGCATCAGGGCTGCGCCCCTAGCCCAGAACTCCTACCTACCTTCCTGTGTGCCAGCTTAAGGGATCCTCCTTTTAAACTGCCCCCAAACAGCCAGTGAGCCAGCCACTCTTTTCTCCAGAGAACCCGGGCAGCTCAAGGCTCCATTGACCCTCTCCACAGCATTTACTCTCAAAAATACAATTCCAATACAGTAAAGATTCTAGTCTCCCAGCGTGGATTTCCAATTACCCACACTTGGCCAAGTGGCAGCCACTTCATTATAATTCTGTAATTGCCGTATAGAATTCCTATAAATTTGCTGTTAATTTTTAACCACTGCATCCTTCTCTTAGAAGGTGTAGCAATGATTTGAAAATCTATAGACGATATTTTTAAGTGGATAGAGGCGGAGTAGGGGGACTAAATCCAATGGGGGCTAGGTCTAGAGAAAAATCCTAATAAAACAGCAGTGGGGTAAGCATGAGAAGGCAAGTCTGGGGCTTCCTCAACTTCGATGCAAACATTTCTTCCAAATATGTGGTGTATTGGTGGCAGCAAGGATTGATCAGAGTCTGATCCAGGAAGATCCTGCTCTTCAATGAGAATGGCTGTGCGCACTGGGTTCTCCGTGAACAAGCACATTCCCTGCCCCCACTGGGAGGTAATTTACAAGCCCGGCTTCCGAGCGTAATCTTCCCGCATTGCACTGCTCCGTGTGCCTCCCCAAATCGCAGCACAGACCAGGTCTATAAAAGACGTTTTGGAGGAAATGGCAGCCACACAGGATTCCCCCCTGACCCCCACCAAACAAGTGAACACCCAGGTGCTAAGCAGAGAAATTAGCCTGCCTTTCAGGAGATGCTAATGACACAAGTTGGGAGGGCATGAGGTAGAGCCAGAAGGGAAACTGTTGGGCCCGCAGAAGCTCCAGGCACTGGGGACCAGCAGGGAGATGGGCTAGGTAGTCCTAATTAAGAACAGCCTGCTTCTCTTTGGGGAGGTGGTCAGAGAATAAGAAAGCTGGATCTAGGACTTCCCTGGTGGTGCAGTGGTTAGGAATCCGCCTGCCAATGCATGGGACACGGGTTCGAAGATCCCACATGCTGTGGAGCAACTAAGCCCGTGCACCACAACTACTGAGCCTGCGCTCTAGAGCCCGCGAGCCACAACTACTGAAGCCCTTGTGCCTAGAGCCCGTGCTCCGCAACAAAGAGAAGCCACTGCAATGAGAAGCACGCGCCCCGCAACAAAGAATAGCCCCTGCTCGCCACAACTAGAGAAAGCCCGCGCGCAGCAACGAAGACCCAACGCAGCCAAAAAAATAAAATAAAATATAAAAATAAATTAATAAAAAAAACACCTTACACTATTAAAAAAAAAAAAAGAAGAAGAAAGAAAAAAGCTGGATCTAGAGGAAGCCTTAAAGGTAGACTGTGCAGGTGAAAACTTGCAGGGTGAGATTTATTTGGCTGGGGTGGATGTTTTGGTGAAAGGTGGTCATCAGCAGGGCTAGCCACTGGCCACCTGCAGCCAAGCAGTGAGGTCCTTTACACCCACCCATCTGCATTTGGCTCAGGAAGTCAGGGGTGTAAGCAGTACTGGACGCCCCGGGGTGGGGGTGGGGGGTTCGGAGCTGTCCCTGGTGCTGAAGGGCTCGCTCTTGCTGGGTTGAAGTGCTGAGTGCTTCCAGCTCTCCTTCCCGGCTTCCAGGAGGGCTGCAGCCATGGACCTCCACGTCCAGTCCCTGTCCCCACCCCTGGAAGAGGGAGATATTGGCTCCAGGCTGGGAGGGTTATCAGGCGGCAGCAGCGATGAGAAATTGGGCCACGGAGCGATTTGAAGGTCCCAGTGTTTGATCTACTGCAGGGCTGGCTCCTTGCAGCTTTGCTGCTCCGAGTTTGGTGACCTGAGAGAATTAAAGCTGCCTTAAATACAGTCTCTGTTGGCTGTGTATTAATCAAGCAGGAATCAAAAGTCACAGCATCCTAGGGAAGTAAGAAAAGGAACAGACGGCTCCCCCCCTACACACACACAACCCATCCTAATGCAGCAACTCTCAGCGGGAGGAAAGGCTGGGAGCTGCTAAGAGCAGCACAGGGCCCTCAGCTGGCTGCCAACTTCCCCCAAACATCCTTGCCAGTGAATTCTCAGAAACCTCATGCCTTGGAACTTTACAGTTGTGTCGATGCCAAAGCAGCACTGGACCCCACTGCTAGAGTAGATCAGGAAGGAGGAAGGCTTCCCCCTCCAGGAGTGAGAGGCAGTGGAAGGATGGGAAGCCAGCAAGGGTAGGGGCCCCAGAATAGCCTCACGTCTAAGACCCCCTCAGCTCCACCAGAGATGTCCCACTTCCCTTCTCTTGGCAAACTTTAGGGAATCTAAAGAAGCAAGCAGCATCCAAGGCCCCTTTCTCTGCTGCACTATCCTCCAGTGGGCACCAATTCATGAATCTTTCCTGGTGTGTTTTGAGCTGCCAGGCAGGGCTGATGCTAGCCAGGGTCCTACCTTCCCCTCCCTCCTCACCCTGGCTCACCTCCTCAAAGCCTGAGAAAGAGCACATATTTGGCCTCTGTCACCCTGCGGGTAAGGGGAAGAGAGTCTGCAGGTAAATTCTGTTCCTCTGCTTCCTGGCAGACAGGCATGTCACCACCCCTATGAGTCCTGGGACAAGCTCAGCTCCTATGAAACTTCACTGGAAGAGCCTCCTGCACCCAATGCCCACCTCCCAGCACCAGCCACCTCCATGTTCCCTCTCTCTATTCCTGTCTGCAGCTTGGCACTGGCCACCTGACACAATGCACCTACCTCCCCAAGGCCATGCACTTTGCCAGGACAGCACTGCCTCTCTGGGCCTTTGTGGCCTCAGGCTCCTAATGAGCTTTTAATGAGATACTTCTTTGGCTTTATGGGGCAGGAAGGGGCAGAGGAAGAGCCGGTGCCAGCCCCCTCACATTCTGCTCTTTGCAGCCTTGACGTTGCTTTTTAACTGGTTGAAGCTATAAGCAGATGTTTGACCCAGAATCTTTCAGATTTGTTCAGAGTTTGGAGGACCTGACTTTCACAGTCCTTGGGCCCAGACTATCCCCTGATTGTCACTCCCTCTCTACAGGGCTTCCTGGGTCTGTCCCTTTGTTGCCTCTCCTCAACCAAGGCTGAAGGAAGGGGCACTGGTTTCTCTGTTAAGTAAGATTTATTTTAACTGATGGCAAAGTGCAGAGTCCAGCTACTTCAATTGCTGTCTCTGAAGAGGCAGGGAGCACGGAATGGGCCCTTGCTGCCTCTACCCTAGGCAGCTCTGACCCATCCACTATGGATGAAAGAACACGCCTTGACCCCTTTCCGTGGCTCTCTGCTTAGGGACCCTCAATGCTTTGTGTCTTCAGTTCAATTCTAATTGAACTTGACACAAGTTCATGCTGGTCGCAACAATGGGAGATCCCCAAATGTCAAGGTTACAGGCTTCCCTTCCCGACACCCTGAAGCGTGCGGGGCTGTTGTTGGGCCTCTTCCTTGGAGCACACAGCCTTGTTCTACAAGTTCTGGTGGGTGATTCCCAGTCCCTCTTGGGCATTAGAGGAGGTGACAGTGGCTTCAGCTGACTGGTCCAAGCTCCCCCTTGGAATTCCTTCAAGGCTTTTCCCCTTTGAATAAAATTAAGGTGGAAAAGGTTTGTGTGAGACACAAGGCAGAATTTCTTGACAGCTAAGGTGATAAAGATCTGAACAAGCTCCCCAGAGAGATGTCCAGGTCTCCCTCCGTGGCGTACTTCAAGAAAAAAAGCAAAAAAGTACCAGTCCCTGAAAGCTTCAGTGACTGCCAGCTAGAAGGCAGAGGGCTGGACACTATGATCCCCATGTCCCCTCCAACTCCATTGCCTGTGCCTGTGAGTGTGCCTCTCCCTTCCAGGGACTGTGTTTCGCTGCGGGGGTAGTGACCAGAGAGAAACACGATGCTGGCGCTGTCCCTGGTGCTGAAAGGCAGCAGGTAGGGGCGCCGAGGGCAACTTTAGCGCTCAGGTGGGCCACCCCAGGGGGTCTGCATGGAGCTGTGAGTTATGTAGGTTTCTCTGGTCCCACAGCCTCTGCTGGTGATAAACCTGTAACATGAGCCCTGCCTTAGTGTGAGCAGAGGCTGTCGTCAGTCATGTCTGCACTGGGGACTCTGCCATCCAAGGGCATTTCATTGGTGAGCCAGCCAGAGCTGGCATCTTCATCTCCAAGCAAATATACAGAATTCCTGTGCCTCTCAGGACTCTTTCTTTTCTGTGGACACTCACAGTGTTGGCACAGGGAGCCAAGTAGATACGCCCAGATTTAGGTGGGACTGGAGAGCTCAGGTGGTGGGCCAGGCTCAAGAGTGTGAGATGACGATCCAGGAAATTGAGCATCTCACGGCAGACCAGCTAGGAACCCTGCAGAAGGGCTTCCTCCGTCCAGTGGCAGCTTCTCTCCTTGGCTTCATCATAGAGTTCAGCAACCCTACTGAGTTCTCGCGACCTCCCTCCTAATGAGAAAGAGGAAATTCAAGATAATTGCCGTGCAGACTGAGAGGCAGTGTGAGTAGTAAATGCCCAAGCTACTGCAAATGACGATTACATTAACAGATTTGGTTTGGGGTTGATCCTGATAGGAGAGAAAGCCAAAGGCTAGTGATGAGGGTGCTTAGCGGAGCACATGAGCCAAGCACAGCCGTGGAAGGGAATCTGAAGGCTCGTGTGAGTTTGTGGACCAGGAGGCTTGTTTTCCAGCCTGAACTCTGCCTCTCCCTAGTTGTGTGACCTTGGGCCTCCTCTGTGATCCTGCAAGTGTCACCATAAACCGAGTGGGCATCATTCTACCTTCCTCGTCTACAATGTGAAGATCAAATGAGATGAAAAGGTTAGGAAAGCACCGAGCCAGTGTAAGGTATTGTTACAGTTAGCAATCAATAATGATAATAAATCACCACTTTTTCCCTTTGTACACTCTCATTCCCGAGAAGTTTAAGCAAACAGTCAGGCTCTTGAGACTTTAAAAAATATTCTGCCCTTCTCCCTCCTCTGGCTTCTGTGGGTTCTGGGGCCAGCGTCCTGAATGGTGGCTGGGCCACACCAAAGAGCACAGATCTGT
This sequence comes from Balaenoptera musculus, assembly GCF_009873245.2. Lineage (NCBI taxonomy): Eukaryota > Metazoa > Chordata > Mammalia > Artiodactyla > Balaenopteridae > Balaenoptera > Balaenoptera musculus. The sequence continues at coordinate 10,156,978 of NC_045804.1, read as the reverse complement.
TTCTCCAAGTCTCTCTCAGCCCAGGCCGCCTCCTTGCCAGGAGCTCGTGGCCCAGATGCAGCAGAAGCCTGCAAAGAGCTTTCCAGGGCTGTAGCTGCCGAGGCCTCTTACCCACCAAGCCCCGAGGTGGAACATCACAGTGCTGGCTGATTTCAGATGTTCTTTTGCTCTGTGCTGAGCTCTCCCCGTCTCTCCAGAAGAGCAGAAGGGAGAAGTCCTGGGGGCTCATTTAAAATAAATAAAGCTTGGCAACAGTGCTGAGTGGAAAAAGCAGGGAGGAATGGCACCCACAGCCCTTCTCTGAGAGCATTCCTCTGGCTCCCAGGCCCCGAGGGGAGAGGAACTTGCCAAAGAAAGATGTGCTTATAACTGCAACCCTGTGCAACTTCTGGCTTTGCCCATATATCTCAAGTGTGCCCTTTGCTTTCAGTCTCCGTATATTTATTATGTTTAATTTTGCCGGGACATGGTTGTAAGTGAGACGGATGGACCCGAATGTGGCTGGCAAACGCCTCTTAATTAAACAGATAAATAAACTTCCTTTGCAGGCTGATTTTTACTTTTGCTGCAGTCTCTGCTGGGGCCAAGGGGACAGGACCAGTGGGTAGGGGTGTCCCTGCTGAGCTGGACAGTGGGTGCTGGCCACGGCAGCCTGGGCTGGGACTGACTTTCCCTCTGTGTTGGGAAAGCACTTGGTGGCACTTGGTGGCTCAGGGATGCAGAAGGGCCCAGGGGTGGGGTGGCCCCTCTTTATAGGACTGACTTCAAAGGGGAGGCTCTGGCTGGTGTGAGTGGGCCCTCTGCTGGATGCCTCCAGCGTGGCCTGGTCAGCCCGGGGAGCGCACTCCCATCCTGTCCTTGCAGGGGCTTCTCTGGCAACTCCCCTGCCCTTCTGGGAGAATAGGACACACCAGGATGAAGCAGAAACGGTCCCCACGCCCAAGTTAGGGAAGCCACCGCCTTCAGGGAATCTGGGGGGTCCCTACATTTTACATGATGACTTAAGAGCTTCTTCTTGTGCTCAACCTGACGTTTCCCCAGTGGTGTCAGGGTGTTGGAGGCACCCCGAGCAGCCCCGAGCTTGGAACTGGCCCCCGACTCTACTCCTGTTCCCTTATCTGTGGAAATGGGGCATGAATTCCCCTGGGAGAGTGTTCAGCTGGTGATGTGGGCATCTGGTTGGCTCACAAAAAAGATGCTTCTTGGGTCACCCCATGCCCCCTCACGCACACCCTCTGCCCCCTGAGCCATGGCCACCCTCGCCGACTCCACCGTGGAGGTGCCGTGTACAATTCTGCTGCTCCCGACTCCTTGGTCCCCCAGCGCTCATGCCCAAGCCTGTGCCAAACACCCCACCACTGGGGCAGAGAGCTCTGGCTCCGCTGGAAGCACAGAGCACACTGTCTTTGTAGATTATGGCCCGGCTGCCACCGGAGACGGTGAGCTCACTCCTTGTCTTGGGGAGCCTTTGCCAAGTTCCACGCTGCTCTCCCTGTGTGGGTGAAGCCTGAGGATGCCAGCCTGGGCGCTCAGAAGGGGAAAGAGGCACAGGCCCAGGAGTAACTTAACCCCCAACCTATCCTCCCCTAAAGGCACTGCAGGGCTTCCTGTTTCTTGCTGGAATCTGCCAAGGAGCAGCCTTGGAATTCCCAAAGGATTGGGGGTGGTGTTGAGTTAGGCAACACTTTCCCGAATCATTTGGCCACCAAACCGCCACCTTTGTTAAAAACACAGACCATTTAAAACACTTTGGCACATGCTCTCCCAGGGAGACCCCGTGTCCCCATTTCACAGAGGTGCACAGCAGAGAGACTGAGAGTGTAAGGCTGTGGGCCTGGATCTCGCAGGCAGGCTTGCCCAGAGTGGGTGCGGGAGAGGGGGCAACGCCTGCACCCCCAATAGGGCCTCCTCCAGGGAAGGTGACACAGGGTGGGGGCAGGAAGGAGCCAGGAGATCTCCAAAGCCTTGGAACCATCTGGACCTTTTGAGGTGCCTCCTTGCCTGATATTTATAGTGGTGCCCAGGAGCACAGAAATAATTACAGCTCAGTTCCTGCCTCCCTAACAAGGCCCTTCTCAGATTCAGGGCGAATAGGATATTTTTTTCCTTGGCTCTTTTTTTAAGTAGTGAATATTAGCACCGGATTGACAGCTCTTCCCAGCTCGCAGCCTCCCTTCGCCCCAGAAGCGGGGGCAGCCGAGCACTGGGCGCCCGGGCAGCCCCCTCCCACTCAGGGCCGCCCACCCTAGCCCGGGAGACACCAGGGGCTCCGGAGGGCTGCGAGGAGTCCAGGGGATCTGAAGAACGTTGTACCCCACAGCCTAATGTGTTGCCTCTGCACCAGGCACTGGAGGTTCTGGGTGAGGATGGCACAGACTCAGAAACAATCACATTAGACGTGGTCCGTGCCACTGGGGGCCTCCCAGGAGCACTTGGAGGGGCGCAGAGCATTCTTCCCCTTTCTCCTCCAGACCGCAGACAAGGAATGGTCCTGACACGATCCAGACATACAGCCCAGGGGCACTGATCTTTCTGCAGCAACCTGGCCCAGCCCTCTCAGTGCCTGTGCTTCCTAGGTCCTCCAGCAGCTATAGTCGACTCACCTTTGGGACGAGCTGAGCCTCGGGCTGGGGGTGGGGGTGGGAACAGGGGCAACCAGACTCATCCCTGCCAGGAGCTACTCCGGGCATTGGCATGAGGCTGTGAACCAGCCAGCAAGTTCCCTGCCCTCCTGACACTTCAACTCTTGAAGGGGAGGCCGAGAAGTGATCGGGGGTTGGGGGGGCTATTTAGCTGTTCCATGGCCTTACCTCCCCCAAAAGGCACCCCCACCCCCCGCCCAGTGCACCGAGGCCTCTTCAATTTGCCATTTAGTCATTGGCTCCTAGTGAAAGTCACAAGTCCAGGACACAGCGCAGGAGGCCGTGGGCACGCAGCCCCGTCCTGAGAAATAAGCCCAACACACATGTTGTTCAGATCCTTTCTCTGGAAGTTTTCTTTCTATTCTGTTTTGCTGTTCTCAGTCTTGCTGGAGCCCGAGTGTGATTAGGTGGCTGATGGAGACGGGTGTTTAGACACGCTCTCTAGGCCTGACAATCTTTGGAGGTGAGGCTTGAAGGCAGGTGGCTACGCTGAGATGCCCACTGAAGACCAGGTGCGAGGCTGCTGGAAGCAATACCGAAACCGAGGCTGGCATTAGCCACCACCCTGGTTTTCTAAGGGTCAATAACTGAGCTCAGGAGTCCCTCCACGAAAGCTTCCCTGACCACACGCCAGGTCTAAGCTCACCCCAGGTCTGAGCTCCCACTATCCTGGGCTATCACAGCTCTCAGCACAGTAGGTTGCAGTCTTGGTTTGCTGGCTTGGTTTCCCCACCAGACGGTGTGCTCTCTCCAGTACAAAGAATTTTATTTCTACAGCTCTAGCATCTGGTGCAGTGTCTACAGTGGATTCACAATAAGAAAAAGCATGAGAGTCGACTCAAAGGGTGTCTCCTGTGTGTTAGGCACTGTCTAGGATACACTCCCAAGTCCTCTTATGGGAAGGATAAAGCGTTGATCTCAGTAGATGCTCTGTAACAACAGTGAATTAGCTAGTGAACGGGTCACAGGCAGGGTGGACTTGGAGCCCAGGGCTGAGGGTGAATGCTACATGGCTGCCCAGATTCCTGAGTGACAACTGACAGGTGCTAGGAGAGGACAGAAGGAGAGGGAAGGCTTCTGAAACAGGAGGGCAGAGCAGCACAACTCCAGACACAAGCGGCCTGCAGAGCTGCCCCGGGGTCTGTGGCCCGGGCCACGCTGGGGTGCCACCCTCCACAGAAGAGCAAGGTCTCTGCTGGCAAATGCTGTACCCATTCGGGTGCTCCTGCCGCAGATGCCCCAGGCCTCAGCACTGGGCCACCCTGTTACTGTCGTAGGCTGTAGGGGCACCTCTTCTGGGATGCTAAGTTAATAACCTGTCCAGCCTGAAGGCAGGGGTGGTCTCTGCAAGTCCATAGCCAACTGCCCCCATCCCCACTCTGTGCCAGCGCCACCCCTGGGGTCAGCATGGTGAGGGATTCCAAAAAAAAGGTCAGGCAAGGATGGCTACCTAACACAATGGGTCAGCTCTCCCCACTGCCATCTCTCCTTTGACCCTCATTTCTTCTTCTGTCTGCCTCCCTGCCAGATGTTGCACAGCCCCCTTTCCTTCTTAGAAGAAGATGAACAGGAGGTGTTTCGTTCGAGGGACATGCGGTGCCTCAGAGAGGGGCATCCAAGGGGCACACACCTGCCAGCCTTGTTCAAGCTGAGCTTGTTCCCAAACTGCTTGGAGGCAGCCCATCCGCCGTCCCCACCCCTTGCTGCTTCTTCCTAAATGGCCCTCATGGACACATCCTGCAGCAAGTGCTACATCTCAGACATCATCCACCCAAACTTTCAGGTTGGGTGCAGAAACCAAAGCCCAGATAGAACAAGCAACTTTCCTAAGATCACACAGCAAGTGAAGCTGCCTCCACCTTACTCCCAAGCCAGTGGTCTTCCCACTGCCAGGCGGTCCCAGCACTGCTTTCCTCCAGAGTGGGGCTTGCTCTCCACAGTGAGAGCACAGGAATTACAGGTGCCTTTTAGGTAGGACAGCTGAGTCCAGAATTGGTAATAGGGGTCTGGGATTTGCATAAGGAAGGAAGCATGCATAAGTTGGGGCGAGAGTTTGGGTATGTCCCCCTGCTGTCTCTAACAGCAGTGAGAGGCAGACTGTCTCTCTTACAGCCACGCTCACCTGTGGCTTGTCCTGGTAAACTGGGCTTGGTCAGGGGGCATCTGGCAAGTGTGGACGCGTGACAGGCCCGTGGGTGTGTGCCTGGTGAAGCTGCAGACTTACGCACGTGTGTACACACACGCACCTGTCACAGTGGTGGTGTATGGACACAGCCAAGACCTCTGTCAGGCGCTGACTGGGGTCAGGGGTCCGACTGTGCACTCCGGCTCCATTGATGTGTGCACCCCAAGTCCGGTGTGTTCGTTTGGGTATGGGGAGGGGAGGACGCAGCTGTGGCCAGTGCCCCTTGCCCCCCTCCCCTGTATATTTAGGGTCCACAAGTCCATGTGCCTGGGGCAGGCCTGGGGTGTAAATGGGGCTTGGGGGACAGCGGGAGGGTGGGAGAGGCTCCCAGGGGCTCCAGTTGGGCTTCCAAGCCTGGGGCAGCAGGAGAAGCGTTCTCTAGCGAGGAAGCCTCTGCGTAGATGCCCTCATTACATCACCAACGTCCCCGCCACTGAGCCGGCCTCCCTTAGAAGAGGCGCTTCTCTGAACGCCAAGCAGGACGAAGCGCCTTCCGGTCGGGCCGCAGAGCCAGCAGAGCGGCTTCTTCTCTCCGCAGCGGCCGGTGGACAGAGCGGGGGCAAAAGGAGATTCCACAGACCCCAAACTCGGGAGTGGCCGCTGGATGCGGGGAGGAGGAGAGGAACGGAGGCCAGTGGGAGGGTGCGAGGACTGGCCGCGCGGGCGCCGGCGGGCGAGGGGTTAAGTGTGGGATCCGCTGTTGTGCTGTCGTTCCGGATTCTCTTCCCTCCGCGCCGGGCTGTTTGATGTTGGAGTACGCCAGGGACTACCCCTCCCACCGCTACACACGCGCGCACACGCGCACACTCACACACGCACACGCACCACTCTTTGCAGACAGGGCTCCGGTGGCTCCAAAGTGACGGACTCCCTCTCCCCTGCTCCCCTCATCCATTCTCTCGCGCATATAGCCTCCCTTTGCTATATTCTCGCGCGCGCTCTTTCCAGCGTCCCCGCCCGGGCAGGGGAGCACCCGGCAGAGGCGTGCCGCTTTCCTTCCATGCCTCCGTCTTAAAGAGCGCCACGAGGGGGAGGGGAGGGCCGGAGGAGGAAGAGGAGGAGGAGGAGACCGAGAGGGCGCCCGGGAGGCAGGGCGCGCGCACACACCGAGGGACGCGCGGAGGGCACGAGCCGCGCAGCGAGCGCAGAGCTTCCTCGGCCGCCGGGCGCCCCCCTGCCGCCCCATGCTGTGCTCCATGGCGAACTCGGGCTGCCTCCTGCTGTCCAACTCCGGCAGCATGCTCCCGCACTCCGTGCCCTGCCCGCCCGCCTTCCTCTACCTCCAACAGGTAAGCGGCCCCCGGCCCGCCCGGCCCCGGCCCCGGCCCCCCGTCCGGCGCACGTGCGCTCCGCGCCGCCACCCACAACCGCACTTGGCCGCCTCCGCGCCGCCGCGGGGGCCCGGCTGCGCTCCCCGCGTCATGGCGCCGGGGCCGAGGAGGGGAACTGCGCCCCTGCGCGGCGGCCGAGCGCGGGGTCGCCTGCGGCGCGCGCGGCGCGGGGCCGGGGGCTGGAGTTTGGGGTGTCGCTCGCAACTTTTCCGAAGGCGCGGGAGGGGGCGGCGGGCGGAGTCTCGGGGGAAGCCGGAGGGGAGGGGGCGGGGGTTCTCGGCGCCCTGGTCACTTTGGGGAACTTCGTGCCTGGCCGCGGGGGCGAGGAGTGGGGCCCTTCTCTGGCCGGTCGGGAAAGCCTGGGGGCCGCGCGGAGGCGGCGGCGGGGGCGCGGAGCTCTGCTGCAGCGGGGACCGCGCGCCGGCCTCGGGGAAGGCGGGCCACCCGCCTGATGGGACTGACGAGGGAGGCCCCTGGAGCTCCGACTGGGGAGGGGGCTGGGCCAGAGTTGTGCAGTCTGCGGGGCTGCGCAGGAAGCTCGGGCTGGCAAGGGGGGCTGCAGGAAGCCAAGCGACTCTGAGTCCCCAAATCCTCAGGGCTGTCCACGGGGAGGTGCGCACAGAAAATCAGCCGCCGCCTGCCTGCTGGCCGTGATGTGGAGGGCGGGGGTCCTGCGATCCCACCCAATGCGGAATCAGTGGGGACATTGCATTGGGGACAGAGGGGGGACTCCCTCGCCTCCCCCAGGCCCCATGGCCTCTCAGGGCTGCAGTTCCCAGTGCCAGCTTGGCCAGAGCCAGCTGGGGGGCTGCAGTACCTTGCCTCACCCACCCTGGCTACCCACACCTTATGACCTGCCCTCCTCTGCGGCGCTGTGGGGCTGCCTTCTTTATCTTTAGCATCCTCAATCTTTGCTTGGACCTGCAGGGTCGGGGTGACTGCTTGGGGAGGCCTGGGGCTTGAAGGGGGAAGACAGTGAAGCCGGGAGAGCTTCAGGCTGGCCATCCCGGGGCCTGCCTGACCCGGGGGCGGGGGTGGGGGAGGGCGTGGGGACTCCCATAGAACCAGGTCTGCACCCTGGGCTGGATGTGGAGATGGGAGGCAGAGGGCAGGGGGTGCCACCCCAAGGCTGACGGTCAGGGTCAGGCCAGGCCTAAGTGAACATGTTCCTCCACCGCCTCCCCCATGGGTATTTTTGAAGGGAGGATGGCAGAAGTGTGTGTTGCTTGGAGACAAGGAGCGGTCCAGGTGGAGCTGGGCCTTTGGATGGTGGGTTCTTGTCCTTTTGTGCCCCTTTGGGCTCTCCAGGGAGCCAAGAAAGAGAGAGCCATCGGAGGTGGCTCAGCAGGAGCTGGGGACACGGCGGACAAAGATGGGGTCCTTGGCTGAGCCAGGGCAGCTCTGAGTCCCCAGGCTGCTGGGTGCCTGGGTCGGCCCCTTACACAGATCCACGCAGCAGGAATTGACAAATGTCAGCAACTGCAGAGGAAGGGACAAGGGACTGACTGCATGGTCAGGAGCAGAGGGTGGCCGGAAGCAGCCTGCAACCCGGAGCCCTTGGTCCTTGGTCGCACCTTCCCTAGGACCACCTGTGATGTCTGAGCAGTCCTGGACACAGCCCAGTGACAACAAGAGCCACTGAGAGGGCCCCCATACCCACAGGCAGCGGGCATCCAATTCCAGGCCAGGGCCGACTCACAAAATTCCCCATCGTCATTGAGTCGCAGACGATCAGGGTGGACCTCGCAGGTCAGCCTCCCAGTGCCTCCCAAACTTCCATGAGCGCAGGAATCCCTTGGGGAATCTCTGAGGTTGGGCCTGTGAATCTGCATTTCTAACAAGCTCCCAGGTGGTCATGGGGCCCACCACTTAAAGTAGCCAGGATCTGCCCCACCCCCAGCCCCATTCAGCCAGAGCAAGAATGCTCTGGGCTGCAGGAAGAGGCTTCTATAGGTAAAGTGTAGAATTGGAGACTAATCCGCAGTTTATTGGCTGTGTTAGGCGAGTCAGTTCATCTCTCTGATCCTCAGGCTCTTCCTCTGAGAAACAGGGCAAAAGCACCATGCCCCCAGGTTGAATGGGAGGGTCAAGTGAAGAGGAAGTAGCGGCAAGCCTCCGAAAAATGCCAAACACTTGGCGTTATCTTGATGGAGTCAGACCAGTGCTCATAGTTGGGATAAATGCATCAAAAAGACCGGGGGGGCCAAGGTACCCAATTCCTCCAGAGCTGAGTGGATGCGTCCTCTACTGGTGGCATTTGGAGCTTTCTGTAGGGGCAGCGGGATGGCAAAAAGACCACAACCGAGCCAGACCCATCCAAAATGGGCATCAACCATGGGTAGAATTGTTTGTGGGAAAGCCAGAGTGTGCACCTTGGGCCAAGCTTTGAACACCCAGTTTCCTTCGCAGCTGTTCTGCAGGAGATGGCCGTGTGTCTCAGCAGACTGGGAAAGATCTAGCCAGCCATTTCCTGGCTATTTGTGGAGACACGTTGTTATAGGAGCACACGCAGCTCTGGTGGTCCAGGACCGATACCAAACAAATAATGACATTTAGTTCAAGACCCCACTTGTCCCAAACCACCTTTGAAGTGAGACAGCCTCCCGCATCCCCTGGAAGTGGGGCTCAGGGCGGCTCCGGCCCAGCCTCCAGAGTCAGAGCTTGCCTCCCCTGCAGGCTCCCACCGAGGGCTTGCAGGTCTTCCGCATGAGTGAGCCTTGGTGCCATATGTAGGCTGTGTATTCAGTCTCAACACACGTTTGATAACAGGAGCAGGAGCAAAAGACGTGAAATCAAGCAAGACAAGAGACGTGGTTTTCGGCGCATGAAGATGCAGGGTTTAAACAGGCAAGCTTTTGAAACAGAGAGTCTTTCGAACTGGAAATTAGAAAATAAAACCTCCACCAAGAGAATTCCGTTCTCTCTATTAAAGCATCAACCTTTCCCCGCTGCATGGGCTGGACCCCAAGTGTGCTGAGCATGGGGCCGGGTCCCCTCTGAGACGCAGCAGCTCTATAATTCATTAGAGGAGCTTGTTGTCAGGCGTTCCTCCTCCCAGCCTCTCAGCCGTGCTGGCATTTTTCAGAGTTCTAACCATCCAAGGCATGACTTCAGGTCACCCGACACCAGGAGAAATCCAGCTGCGGTTTGGGCTCTGGTATTTGTTCAGAGCTCACCCGAGCGGCCCCGGGCCTCACTCAGGTTGTGCCCCACGAGGCCTGGCCTTGGTTTCCCCACCTGCCCAGCTGGCCGCCTGGGGGCTCTGGCTCTCTGTGATTACCTCAGCCCCCTCCAGGGCAGCCCAGAGCCGTGGTCCCCCACATCTGGTCCCTGCTAGGGATCCAAGGATGGGCCACAGAGAGGCTGTTGTCCTGGTGCGTTGCGGCCAGCGAGGGGTGGAGCCGATACTGATCACCTGTCAGAGCAAGAAGTACCTCATCTGGAAATCCAGAATATCAGCAAGACTCCCTGAGAGGCCCTAGTCTGGGCTCCAGTAGAAGAAAGTTGTAGAGAGTGGGAAGAAAAACCCCCACGCCCACAAAATGGGATTTTTTGTCACGGTAATTACTTATTACTAAGCTGCAGTGTCCTATAAAAGAGAATCTTATCACCACATCCAGCTGGGAAGCTGGGAAATCCCTCCGGGGAAGACAGAGATGTAAGTGCCCTAAGTTTTTTAAAAAGGAGTATTGGTGACAGAGAGGAGGGGCTGTGCTGGCAGGTCGCCAGCAGGTCGGAGAGGGACCAGACCCCGGAGGATGGGAGCACTGGGGGCCTTCCCGAGGGCTGTGCTTAGAGTTCTGTCCATCTTATCGTCTTTATGTTCTTAATCAAGGTGAAATCACAGATGGCCTCAGTTGTCATTGGCATAAACATTGCCCGAAACCGGAAGTTTCCGTGGAGGATGTGGTGTTTCCACCCAGCTTCCTGATGTGAGACAGATTGTTCCTTGGAGTTGGTAGCAAAAAGCATTCCTTCAGGGTGTGGAACCCAGAGGCTCCTCGGGGAGGCCAGGAAATTCTAGGGTCTGTTTTGAGATTCGTTAGGAAGCTCTGCTCTTATTAATAATCATTCTCTTTGAGGTAGCAGTGCTGCTAGTCACAGGAATTTTTAATGAGGATTAATTACCGTAGCAAAGGTAGCACTGCTTCTTACACCTTCTTGACACGCCTGGGCATCTTGTGTGTGTTCCTGGGCTGTTGGCATGTCACCGTGGTGTGATTCTGGGAACCCCGTCTGAGACACACATGTTCATGGTGACATAACGCGCCTGTGAGTGCGCCCCAGCCAGGGGGCAGGGGCAGGCCCAAAACAGCACCTTCACCTGCATCTTCAGACTTACATGCTACTGAGGTCTGTTCCAGTGGGCGGAGCCACATGCTAAAAATTATCCTATGAACTGGAGAATTTAACTAAACCAGTAGTTGAGGTCCCATGATGCTCATTCTAAATTGAGCGACCTGGTCAGGGAGCCCTCGCCCCCCGCCCCCCCCAGGGAATCCTTGGGGACCAGAGATAGCGCTGTTCTAGCTGCCCATGGCTTGAGACACTCATACTTAGGGTGAAACCAACTTACTCTGGTGTCGTTTGGTTGCTGAAGTAACTCGGTTATTTCTACGGGTTCCCCCTCAGTTTTTGCTCTTTGGCAGCTCGTGTTGGTTCCTGAATCTGCTGAGTGCACGTGCACGTTTTGTTGTTGAGGAAACTGCGGCACAGAGAGGTTAGGTAACGTCTAACTCGTAAAGCCCCCGACGAGGGACTTCCCTGGCGCTACAGCGGTTAAGACTCCGAGCTTCCGATGCAGGGGGCACAGGTTTGATCCCTAGTCAGGGAACTAAGATCCCACATGCTGCGGGGCGCAGCCAAAAATAAATAAATAATAAAGCCCCTGACGGGCAGAGCCTGGGTTCGAGCCCAGGCAGCCGGACCCCAGCATCACACATCTAGTGAGGAACAAGGACCCCCCAGCCACTTTCCTCGCCATGCACAGAACAGAAGTAAGTCAGCTGCAGCCTCCAGTTGGGGAAAGTGGAAGCAGCCTGCCTCCGAAACCCCAGGGTCCTGGCCTGTTGTATCTTTCTCCTTGGGGTGAGTGGGTTTCTCTGGAGAGCGAGGAGCAAGGAGCTGTGTCTAGCTGGATGGGCGATAAGCGTGGCAAGCAGTGGTGGCCGAGGGGGGATCCAGCCCCGGGCGTGGACGGAGGGTCGCCTAGTGCAGGATGTTCAGACCCAGCAGAGCGTGAAGGCTGGGCAGAGCTGAGCAGCCTCAGACCCCCAGCTCTGCTGTGGGGCCTCCCTGCCCCAGAGGTGTGGGTGCATGGGGCTGGCTACGGGCTTCACGGGGGCGGAGGAGCTGGCATGGCGGGCGTGGGCTAAGCCAGTTGGTGTGCTGGGAGAGCAGCAGAGGGCAGGAAAGAACGCTGCAGCCGGGCAGACCGTGCCTGCGGCCTGTCCTCTCCCCCTGGCATGGCCAGGTGCCCACAGCCTGCCAGACCAGCGGGCAGGCACTGAGCCACACAACTTGGGGGTCGCAACACGCCGCCATCCTTGGAGGAGGCGAGGCTGAGGTCCCAGCCCAAGTGCCCTCTGTCTCCTGTCCTCGGTCCTGGGGATGGCCACCCGCAGGCGGCTCAGAGCAGAGTACCAGGTTCCTGGGGGAGGGCGGGAGGCTGGCAGGGCTTCTAGCCAGCTCTGGGGTGGCACCTGACACCCAACTGGAACCTGGGCCAAAGGCAGTGGTCCCACAGACAGGCAGATGTCAGGAGGGAGGTCTGCAGCTGGGGGCCTGCCTGTGACCGGGGCTGAGTCCCACCCAGGTGCCTGAAGCAGCAGCGCACCGCGGTCCTGCAGAAGGGGCTCCCGTACTTCCCGAGGGCGGGGCTTTGCGGCCACCCCGGACGGCTGGGGGCTCCACTGAGGCCGCTCATTGCTGTCCCTCCTCCTGCCTCTCCTCCAGCACCTCTCTCCGTGCCTCCCCCAAGTCCTCAGCCTTTCTCTTCTGCCTTCATGTCAGTGGTTGCCCCTAGAATATTCCCTGCTGCTGGGCCTCTGCCACCCTCTCCTCCCCTTCCCCCGGCCTACTTTCTCGCCCCTCTTGTATTCATTTTCTGTTTTCCCCTTCACCCCGACTTCCTCCCAGGGGATTCCAGCCCCTTCTCATCCCCCAGACTCTGGCCAGCCCGTGCAGCCCCCTCCAGCCCCCTCCATGGCCTGCCAACCCACTGGCCAGCCTGTTATGTGGTCCCATCAGGGGCTGCGCATGCGTTACAAATTGCATCTCCATGGGGTCACAGGCCTTTTGTGTCACCAGCACAGCTGAGCGTGGTCCTTGGTGTCCAGGACCCCCCAGGGGGAGCGAGTCCAGTTCTGGAAGGAGACCGAGTGGGGCTGGGACTTGGGCTTGGGCCGGAGGCCTCGGCTGCTCCGGGGAGCCCTGGGTGGCTCTGGTGCCAGCCCACCTGCCACAGTGGGATCCCCACTAGCCGCAACAGAGACGGGCCGGCAGCCTCTGAGAGGCAGTGGAGGCTAGTCCTGTCCCCGCCACCCATACACCACCCCCCAGCCAGGGGCTCCAGCGGGCAGGCACGGTCTTCATCCCCCTGGGATCTTTGAGCCGCTCAGGGAGTCGACAGAGAAGGAGAGGCGAAGGAGGTCAGCAGCCACAATTATTTATGGAGTGGCTGTTTGTGCCAGGCTCTGCAGCGGGCCCTGGGTGTAGAGTTGGGAATAAGAGCCCCCTGTGCTCTGCTTCCTGGGGCTCACAGGCCCAACTCAACCAAAGTAAACTGGTTCTAAGAGCAGCACACGTCTCTCCCCCCGTGGCTGTGAGGGCATGTCCAGAGCCCAGCCGGGTTGTCTGAGAGGGGAGCCAGCCAACGCCTTCCCTTCCCGGCCGGAGCTTCTGTGTCCAGGCGTCTAAGCTGGGGTTTTACATCACCTTTCCTTCCCTTCCAGGGGGCTTTTCGGGCTGCAGAGGCCCCTGCTTGCTCCCCCCAGCCTGTACCTACCCCATCACCACCCACCCAGGCATGGCGTCCAGCCTCTTAATCACTCCAGCGGGCGGCTCGGGTGCGCCTGGGTGTGGTGAGTCAGCTCCGCGTCTGGGGAACGTGGGGAACTTGTCCGCAGGGGCAGTGGGGAGCCCGGGTGGGCTCGCGGGAGAGGCCTGGCCCCCGGATCCCCCCAGGCAGGAAGGAGGCTGCTTTGTCCTGCTTCCCAAGCCAGTGCAGGGCTGGTCCCACGCAGACGCCCAAGGTCACCCACACCAGGTGGTCCTGAGAGGGGCTGGGGGCTGTCCCACACCAGCCTCAGAGCAGCCGCGGGGCCCACAGTGTCACCCCAGGAGGGGGACGGGTGGAGGCAGACGCTGCCTGTCCTGGCCCCTCAGCAACCGGCCCTGTGGCCTAGAGCACACTCTGGTCTCTTGGGGCCTTTGGGGCTCAGCTGCAGAGCAAGGGTACAATCAACAAATGGCAGGACGCTGGGGGTTGAGCCAAAGTACCATCCAACAGCAGTGCCAGGGCCCCCTGCATGTCACCCGGCCGGGCGTCCTCCCTGCCTTCACGGAGCTCTTGTTCCAGTCCGGAAGGGAGGGGACGGATCCACAGAAAGGCAGATAAGAAGGGTGACAGACAGAGGTGGACGTGGAGGACACGGAGTGGGGGCTGTGGTGGGGCGGCAGGGCCCCCAGGAGGGCCGAGAGCACTTAAGCTGAGCCGGGAAGGCAGAGGCAGCAGCGCCAGGAGTCAGGCTGTGTTCTGCTGGGACTCGTGCCCACATCCTTCCCGGGAGGACCCTGTGCCCAGATCACGGCTCCCAGAGCGCAGTCTCACTTAGACAAATGTCACCTGTGTCCGTGCTGTGCTAAGGGGACCGAGTGTGTGTGTGAGTGTTTGTGTGCAAGAGCACTTGTGTCAGTGAGGTTGTATATTGTGTGCATGTGGGTTGTGTGTTGTGTGTGTGTATGTGCGGAGTTGTTGTGTGTGTTGAGAAGCCGGAAGAGAGCTCGGGGCAGTTCAGCTTGTGTGTGTGGTGTGTGCAGAGCTTGATACACGTGTGGGGAAGGGTCCCAAGAAGACACCCGCAGAAACCGTCCATCCCCATAGAAGGTGGGTGATGTGAAACTTAATCTGTCTTGAGCTGCAGGGTGAGGCACGGTGGGGAAAGGCCTGGATTAAGAATCAGGAACATTCAAGTTCTGATTGCAGCTCTGCCTGACCTGCCGTTCTCCTCCTGGGCCTCATTCCCTCATCGGTGAGCAAGTAAACAGGACCAGGTCAGGGCTGCCCAGACCAGGAAGTGGGGTTCGAAATGGAGAACGAATGTGTGGGTTTTTTCCATCCCAATTGTCGTATTTTGGGGGGGAAATTGTTGCCAAACCATGGTGTGTTCAAAGAAGGGTGATTAGGAGGATCAGCTAAAGGTATCTGGGGGATTCAACCCGGATCTCGGCTGAGGTCAGCAGGTTGGCACATAAGGGAGAACAGACCCTACCCCCCTGGACAGGAGCAGAGGGTGGGAACAGGCAGTGGGTTTAGAGAAAAATCGCTAAGAACATTTGTAACTGGCATTTCCCAGCTTTAGCATTGGTTGTTACGTGAGGTGGTAAGTTCCCCGTCATCAGAGGAATGCAACAGAGACTGACTGGTTCTCTACTTCAGAGGCTCTAGAGCAATGCTGTCCGATAAAAATATAGTGTCAGCCAGCAGGAAAGTTTACATTTTCTAGTAGCCACTTAAAAGAAGTGAAAAGAAACAGATGAATTTCAATAATACATTTTTTTAAACCCAATGTATCCCAAATATCAACCCATCACATATGATCAATATGAAATAATTAATGAGGTAGTTTGCATTCTTGTTTTTGTACTAAGTCTTTGAAATCTGGTGTAGATTTTACACGTACGGCACATCTCCACTCAGACTAGCCGCGTTTCCAGGGCTCAGTGCTCACGGAGTATTGTGATTAACATGCTGGGCAGATCCAGAACTTTTCCATGATCACAGGAAGTCAGCTCTAGGCCTCGCTGCTCAAAGCCTGGTCTGCGGACCAGCAGCGCAGAGAGCCAGCTAGAAACGCAGACCCCCGGGCTCTCTGAACCTCCTGCGTCTGAATCGGCGTGGAGTGGGGCGTCTGGGGGAGTCACACTGCTCCAGAACTTGGTGTATTTCAGGGGATGTGGATGGGGTGGCCTTCAGATCCCTCTCGTGGCTACAGGTCTCAGAGCCCCACTGGCCCCCAGTGCCTGTCTACAGACAGGCTGTGTCTTTGACAAAGTCTTCACCTACCCCTGGCAAAGTGGGATAACTAGGAATCTAAGTGTAGTTACTTTTCTCATAAAGATCAATCTATTGACTTTTGTGTGTAAAATAACTGTTTTAGTTAAGTGACGGTGATACCCGCTGTTCACATTTTCAATGTCCTTATTTGGTAAAATAAAAGGTTGGCAATTCAAATCCTCCACCACCCTTCTTTTTAAAATGCATTTTACTAAGTAGCCCTCTTCAACAGTCTGGAAACCAGTGATCTCGAGCAGGAATCCTTGGGCCAAATCCATCCTACCGTCTGTTTTTATAAAAAAAACTTTTGTTGGAACACGGCCACATTCGTTTGTTCACGTGCTGCCTCTGGCAGCTTTCACGCCACAGCGGCAGAGTTGAGCAGATGCAACAGAGACCACATGGCCTGCAAAGCTCAAAATATTTGCTGGAAAAGTTTGCTGGGCTGGAGGTTGCTCCAGCACAGAGCAGCGCTGCCCATAGAGGTACAAGGGGAGCCCCACGTGATGCTGCGTTTTCTAGCAGCCACATTGACCAGCATGAAAAGACACAGGTGAAATTCATTGTAATGATATATTTTATTTCACCCAATCCAAAATATTTTCATTGCAACATTTAATCAATCTAAATATGATGGAGGGACTTCCCTGGCAGTCCAGTGGTTAAGATTCCGCACTTCCAATGTAGGGGACGCGGGTTTGACCCCTGGTCGGGGAACTAAGATCCCACATGCCGAGCGGCCATAAAATAAAATAAAATGATCCATTCTATTAAAAAAAGAAATATGATGGAGATTTTTGGCCTTCTTTTTTCATGCTAGATCTTCGAAATTCACTGCGTATTTTTCTTTTTTTTTAATTAATTAATTAATTAATTTTTATTTTTGGCTGTGTTGGGTCTTCATTTCTGTGCGAGAGCTTTCTCTAGTTGCGGCAAGCGGGGGCCAGTCTTCATCGTGGTGCGCGGGCCTCTCACTATCGCGGCCTCTCTTGTTGCAGAGCACAGGCTCCAGACGCGCAGGCTCAGTAGTTGTGGCTCACGGGCCCAGTTGCTCCGCGGCATGTGGGATCTTCCCAGACCAGGGCTCGAACCCGTGTCCCCTGCATTGGCAGGCAGACTCTCAACCACTGCGCCACCAGGGAAGCCTCCACTGCGTATTTTTCATTCACGGCTCGTAGCGCATCAGACCAGCCAGATTTCAAATGCTCAGGAACCACATGTGGCTGGTGTCTGCCCTAGTGGACAGCGCAGGTCTGGAAGGAATGAGGTGAGTTCCAACTGGGGCATCTGGGAAGGAGGCTGAGAGGAGCTAGGCTCTTCCCGGGGTGTCAATGGGGCTGGGACCTGCAATAGGTGAGTCTGTGGGCAGGACCATCCCAAAGGGAGCCAGCAGTTTTTATGGAGAGACAGAGAGTCGAGTGCGTTCAGGGCTGGTTCCTGGACTGCCTGGAGCGTGAGGGTGAGAATGACGATGGGAATGGTTCCGAGTCTAGGCTGAGAAATTTGGGCTTTTTTCAGTAGGTAATAGGGAGCCACGGAAGGTCTTTGAGCAGGGCAGTGACATGATCAGCTCTATATGTAAGGAAGATGAATCTGGGATGGAAAGGAGACTACAGACCAGGCAACAGCCAGGACCGAGGCTTGGGCAAGAGATGATGGGGCCTGACCCAGCAGGCAGTGGGGATAAGGTGGGGTGAACAGGAAGATTTTGCAGAAGAGGTGTGCCCCAGACATGCTAACAGATGGGTCATGGGGAAGGAGGGTCCCTGCGGAATTGGTGGTTTCTGGTTTAGGGTTGGCACTGATGTGGGGTGAGTGGGTTGCTCTGGTGGCCGTGGCCTTAACCACGTGATCTCAGCCCTCGTGAGCCCCCAGGTCCTGGCTCCTTGGTGGAGAAAGTCTTCCCCCCTCCCTCACCGGCACAAGAGTCCTCCTGTGGGTGCCAGGGCAGGCTGCATGCCCCAGCAGAGAACCCTCGGGTCCTGCCCTCTCCTCCAGCCTCCTTTCAGGTCTGTTGGGCCAGACCAGGGCAAGTGCCCCAGACAGATGTGAACATCTGGCTGTGCCCTTCTGGACACTTAGCACCTTCACCCCATGTCCTCCCTTCACATCCGGTCTGAGCCCGGCTGCAGCCCGAGACAGTCCCTCCTGTCCTACCATCCCCAGAATAAACGCGCTCCAGGGTGCATTTGCAAGGTAGATGGGAAGACAGCCCCCTGGCTCCAGAGGAAGCAGTGGTCCCACGTGCCCCAGCCCTGGTGTCCCCAAGCCACTGTCATAAACACCTGGCCAGGGAGGTGCATGCCAGGGGCTGGGGGCAGGCAGCCTCCTGGGTGGAAGGTGAGGGGATCGGAGCATCCCAGGAGGGACGGAAAGGTCACAGGTCACCTCTGTACCACCTGGGAGGGCCTCACAGACAAGGAGGCCAGGTCGATTCCAGGCATGGAGCCTGGTGCGGAAAACACATTGGGAAGGGAGTGAAGCAGAGGTTACCTGAAATGGGCTGGGGCTGCCTGCGTTGCCTACCTGAACAAGAGGTTGTGTGTTTCTCCCCAGGCAGTTCCAGCTTCCTGGCCTTTGTTCTTGTGTCTTTCACCGGGAGTGCCAGTCCCCAGACACTCGCCTGACATGCTTTCTCATTTCCTCCAAGACTTTGTTCTCTCTCATGAGACCCTTCTTGATTGTTATTAAGCCATTTAGAAGTGCAGCCACCCCTCCTCATCTTTCTCTCTCGCATCCCCTTTGCTATATTTTTCTTTGTAACATTCGTGGATTTCTGGCATACTTCACATTTTACTTGTTTGTTTGCCTCTACCAGGGGAAGGACTGTTGTGTTCACTGTGTTTCCCAAGCACCTAGGACAGTGCCGGGTACATGCAGATGCTCAGTAAACATTCACTGCGTGATTGAGATCTGCCCTCCCTCCACGGGCAGCCTCGGGGAGCAAAGGGTCTGTTTTCTGTTTTACCCACCGCCCTTTCCAACACCCCCAGCCGGGCAGCCCCTCCAGGCCCAGCCACCTGAGCAGCCAGCTGGCAAGTGGCTGAGCGGCCACAAGTGACAAAGATGGGGCAGGTCTTCTGTCACAGCCTCTGTGGGGCTTAGAGGCTCAAAGGGCGGGAATGCTCAGGGGCGAGGGGGGTGGCAGGGAAACTTGGCTCTTTTATTCCACCACCCGCTTCTTCCTTCCTCCTTCCGTCCCTCCCTCTCTCCCTCCTTTCTTTTTCTTTCCTTCTTTCTTTCTTTCTTTCCTTTTTTCTTTCTTTCTTTCTTTCCTTTTTTCTAACTGTATAGTTCATATCTGTGGTTCCTTTTTTAATTGAGGTATAATTCACATGGCATAAAATATACCCTCATGAAGCGTACAGTTCCATGGTTTTTAGAATATTCACAAAGCTGTGCAACCAGCACCACTATCTAGTTGCAGAACTTTGTCATTTCCCCCCAGAAGAAACTCCATATGCATTAGGCACTCGCTGCCCTTCCCTCCAGGCCCTGACAACCCCTAATCTGCCCTATGTCTCTGCATTTCCCTGTTCTGGACGTTTCACATTAACAGAATCATACAGGACGGGGCCCTTTGTGTCTAGCCGCCGCTGTTCCGTGGGGATCGGAGCAGGGCTCCCGCAGCAGGGAGGTGCAGGCGCTGCCCTCAGAGGGCTTGCAGACAGTGGAAGCAGTGGCTTTCTGGTCCTGGGCTGAGTGTGACCTGCAGTCCTCCCCAGCTGCCCTTCCAGGGGCCTTGGGGGAGAGTCTCTCCCGCTGCCTGCGCACACGTGATAGTGGGTAAGTTTGGGAGGAGGAGCCCCTGGACAAAGAGGGGTGGCCCCTGACTTTCCCAATTCGTCTGAGCCTCGCCCCTGCCTAGGGCGTGCGTAAAGAAAAACCCAGACCCTCTGGTTTCTTCGGATGAAAGCCAGGCCACGGGTGCCCCGCGAGCAAGTGCTTGGGCTCGAGTGAATGTGAATGTCCATCCCTGACGTCTGAGAGCCAGTGGTGACTGCTGCTTCCACCCCGCGTGCAGAGTGAAGCTCCTCCGGGCTCACATCCCAAAGAGAAAGTGACGCCAGATTTCCCACGGTCCCGGCAGCGCGGCAGGGCCAGGGTGGCCATTTCAGGGGTCTCCGGGGCCTAGCAGGTAGCCTGGTGGGAGCCCGTGCGTGATTTCCAAGGGTGACACGTGTACGTCTGAAACCTCCGCAGTGTGGTTAAGCATTTGGGACTGCGGGTAGAGACGGAGTCTCTCCTCAGGCTAGAGTGTCAGCCCCAGATGCATGAGCCAACACACAGCCTGCGTGCCCCAGGCCTGGCTGGGCGCTAGGACAAGGCAGCTGGGAGGACGAACCAGCGTGCGGGCAGGCTGGCAGAGGAGGTGCAGGCTGTTCCTGCTGGGCCACCTTCACTGTCCCTGTCCCCGGGGCTGAAGGCAGGCAGAGCCTCCCGTAGAGCCCTGGTTGTGCAGAAGCCTGGCCTCCCTGGGCACGTCTGTGCTCTGCTCTGCCCTCTGTCAGTGCACTGGTCACGGTGGGCAAGTGGAAACTGGCAGGGTGTGGAAGGAGTGAGCGAGCTAGGCCTGCCTCTCCCCTGCTCAGTGACCCTGGCCCTTCTCCTTCCCGGGCCTCAGTTTCGTCCTGGGTCCGTGGGGGTAGCATTGCATCCAGTGGGGGGATAGATGACGTGGTGCGTCCCGAGTGGCCAGCCCCAGGCCTAGGGTAGGGTCAGCCCTGGTGGACGTGGCCTCTTCTGTTGTTTAAAGCTCCAGATACATTAAATCCAGAAAAGGAATTGCTAAAATAAGGTCACAGAGTGTGTAGTTTATCTTAAATATTTCCATTTAGCAAGTTAACAATTTAAACCCATGCTTGAGCAAAGGTAGTGTAACTGTGCTATTCACAAGTTAATGATGGGATTTATTTTAATTTAGAATTGAAAGCGTACATTGGAGGCCCTGCCTGGCCAAATGTTCCCTGCCTGTGCAGTTCCTCGGGGGCCAGTGGGTGTTAGGGTGCCTGGGACAGGTCAGTGCCTCTCAGAGCTGGATGTCACAGGGGGCCTGGGCGTCCAGAGCCTTTGGGGCTTCCTGAGTCTCCCAATGCCAGCTCTGCTGTTTTCCAGCTCCCAAAAATAAAGCACTGACCGCCACCACCCAACCCAGCCCTGTGACTTATATCCAGCCAGGAACCCCCCCCACCCTTCTCTAGTCGGAGAGCTGTTACCTATGCATTTTCTTCCTCCTTCCTCCTTGGAAATTGCTAGAGCCTTTGGTGGGCTCTGTGCTGTCCCTGGGCCGGGGACTGGAATAGAGGATCCAGCATCCAAGAGAGGCAGCTTCCCAAGGCTGCTCTGGCACCTCTGGCTCTGCTCTGGTGGCCCGGGTGGAGCTGGGCTTGAGGAGGCCCCCGGGCTGATTGGGAGAGTCTAGAGCAAGAAATCCAGGCAAGAGATGGGCAACTGTGCTAGGGAAACAGAGGCACCCACCAAGGGGCCCTCCCCCTGGGGATGCAGGCAGACCCTGGGCTGTGAGCAGGCTCGGGGTGAGGGCGCCAGCAGGGGAGAGGGTGAGAGGTCAGAAGACCGTGTGTCACCACCAGACCCAGGTGCAGTGCAGCGCGTGGGCACACGCACCCCTCCAGATCAGTGCTGCCCTACAGGGTGCTCGATAGAGACCCCAGAGAGGGCGGGGGCAGGAGGGAGCCAGCACTGCATTGCCTTGTGCCTGGCACTGCTCTTGTGAGTTTCCCAGCAGCCCCAAATGTAGGTTGTGAGCCCATTTTACAGAAGAGAAAAACTGAGGCACAGGGAGGATAAGAAAATGGGTGTGTTGGGGGGGGGGTGATGTGCCCATCTTGCCCAGGTAGCCATAGCCAGGAACTGGGACCCTGCCAGTAGAGTCCCCCTCCAAGCTTGGCTCCCTTGGTGTCCACATGGTCACTATTTTGAGGGTGTTTCCAGGTTCCCAGAAGCCAGGGATTCCAGTTCCTTCCCCTTATGATTTTTCACAGTTTTGCTGAGGTATAGCTTGCATGTCATAATACTCGCCCACTATAAGGTGTACAATGCAGTAACTTTTCATACATGTAAACAGTAATGTGGCCACAGAGAAATTCTGCAGAGGCAGAATTTCCATTATTCAAAAACTTTCTTGGCGATTTCCCTTTGTTTGACTCCCTAGCCAGACCTGGCTTGGGGCAGCCCTGGCAGGAGGGGTGATGGGCTCCGAGCGGCCCGGGACTTCCCTCTGGCCGGTGAGGGCCAAGCCCCAATGCACTGCCTCTGGTGCACACTCTTGGGGGCTGGGCTTCCTCCCCCTGGACTGCAGTGCCAGGGTGTTCGATGTCACCAGGTGTTCGATGTCACTCTGCCCTCCCTCCGGACCATCCTGAATCCCCCCAACCCCTTCCACAGCCTCGCCTCCCCGTGGGTGGCTCAAGGACTCCCCTCCATCCTCAGCTCAGAGCTAAGCCTGCTTAATTCTTTTGATCTTGGTTCAGAAATCAGCCCCTCCAGCCATTCCCGCCGCTGCTTTGCTGGGTCTGTGGCTCCGGAGTCAGAACCTCCGCTGCCAACACCTTGTAGCGGGCTCCCCTGGCACCTGCCCTGGCCTGCTTTCCTGAGCACGCCCTGGGAAGGCCTGCTGTGGAGGAATCCCTGCTTGCCTGGGTTCTGCCTCGGTGGGCCTCCTGCCTGCCCCCCAGGAGGGAGGGGACCCCACCCGTGCCCGTGTCAGAACCTGCACCCCTCCAGGCTTCCCCACGCTTGGTCTGAAATGAGAACCAGAGGAAATGAGGAGACCGGCAGTTCATCTGTGAGCTGCATTGTGTTGGGGGCTCTTAATTAGACCTAATTAGACTAATTAACTTTCAAATGAGAAACTTGGATTTTTTTTCTCCTCTCTGTCTCTCTCTTTCTCTTGCTTTCTCTTCATTCCCCTTTTGGAAAATGAAACAAGGATAAATATTTGATCGGCTTGCTGCAGCCTGGGAGGTGGAAGCCCACCCAGGGGGCTGGGTGCAGAAGGTTCTGGAGGGCGGAAAGTGCATGCCACCCCTCCCCCCCAATCCTTCTCCCCCACTCCCACCCCTCCCTACTCCCCCCTCCCCTCCCCCTCGGTTTGGCTGTTTTGCTCTGGGGCCCATGTCACAGGCGTACTTCATCCTGGTTCTAGGAAGATTAAGGTGTGGCAGGTCTCTCCTTTAGCAGATGATGTGCATTTTGTTCCTGGCGCCAAGAGTGGAAGATGAGTGAGACGTGAGACATTAGGTCCCCTGGGTGAGACTGATGCCGGGAGAAGGGGGACAAGAGAGCTTCGGGCTCACCCTGCCCACCCCACTCACTCTGGCCCGACCGCAGCCCCACCACGGGCTCCCATCCCTTAGCGAGGAGAGCCTGCTGTCTGTGTTTTGATCCCTGGCCCTGCAGGCTAGGCCGCCAGTGGTGCTAGTTTCCTTGGCGAAGGTGGCCATGCCCAAGATGTTAATTCTGCAGCACCTCCCTTCCCCAGACTGAAGGGGTGAAATGGTGCCCACCCCCTGGAGGGGATCTGACCAGGCGGGGGGAGCCCTGCCCCCCTTCCCCCAGAGGGCAGGCCCCCCAGCTGCTCACTTCTCTCTGTGGATCAGGGGCGGGCCAGCACCTGTGTCTCGGGGGAATTTGAGGGTTAAGTGGAACGGCCCCATAAGGAGCTCGGCCTGGGGCTGCTGGCCTGTCTCCCTACCGTCCCCCCCAGACATAGCTTTGACATCCTGCCCCAGGGCCTGTCCACCTGCAGCCCCTGCCCAGGTGAGGATGGCAGCGAAGCCCACCCCTCCCGGAGGTTCTTTCCCTCACCTCATCTCACCTCCCCGGAACCTGACGCCAACACCTCCAGCTTTCGTACTGATTTCCCCTCTGCCTCCATCCCAGCTGCCAGGGTGATGGCCAGGGTGGGCCCTGCCAGCAGAGGCGGGCAGAAAACCACTTCTGCTGACGTTCTAGAATGTGCTCAGGCAGCAGGGCAGGGGGCAGGTCCCACCCACCCTCGGAGCCGGGCCCCCTCGGTGCGGCCCCAGACTGTTTACCTGGCTCAGCAAAAGGGTCGGGCTTTGGCAAAGGCTCCGAGGAGGCCGGGCAGGGTGAGCTGCAGCAGGCTTGTCTGGACTCCATCTGGCCCAGAGCCGCCCACAGCACCTGGGCAAGGAGGAGCTGAGCGCAGGGAAACAGGTTCTGTATGGGGTGGCCCCTGGCAGCAGACCTGGGGAAAGTGGGGCACCCTGTCTGCCAGCCTTTTGCATTTGGCTGGGCAGGAAGCAGACCGGCACCGGCTGACCATCAGGGGCCTCCATCTGGGCCTTCCCCCACCCAGACAGCCTTGAACCCAGCAGTACACGGGCACCGGCAGGGAAGGTGCCCAGGCCCCTTGGGTGGGTTGGGCAGGGCACCTTCTTCCTTTTCAAATCCTTCCCCCCAGCTCTGGGGTTCCAGTGACTTGTTATCTTGCCTGGGTCTTCCCAGAAGGATGTTCTCCTGGATGATGGTGCCCCTGAAGACAGAGGAGGCCCAGCTCAGAGTCAGAAAGAGGCTGTGCAGGATGCCCCCGGGCCTCTCCACGGCCCCTCTCAGAACCGTGCCCCAGCTTGTGGAGCAGACGCAGACCCTTGTTTCTGGGATCTGGGGTTCCCCCAACACTGGGTGTCGACACCTTGTCTTGACGCCCAAGGCACTGAGGGTCCGTGGCCAGCTCTGGCCGAGAGGGCAGAGCCGGGTGGCCTCTTTCCCCCCAAAAGGCCCCACCTGGGCCTGCTGCTGTCCCCTCGCAGAGTTTAGTGACGGGCTGCAGCTCTGTGTCTAACACAGAGGCTCAGCAGTGCCTCTGAGACTCAGTTCAGCAGGCGTGTGCACAGGCCCCGAGGAGGGACCGCAGGGCCAGAGAGGCGCGGGGGTAAGGGGAGCGGCAACCATGCACTGGGCTGGGCGGGAGGGCACGTTGCTTTTCCCTCCCAGCTTGAGCTTCTCGTTATGGGGTTGGAGTAGCGTGGGCACCCCGCAGTTTCAGCCCCCAGCTGTGACTCTCTCCCCCAGGCAGCCCTCACCACTTGCTCAGGAATGTCCCCTCAAGCTCTCTTGCACAAACCTCCATCCCCTTGGCGACTTCCTCCTGCTCCGTGTGGCACCAGGGATGCTCTGAAACACTGCAGTTTGGGACCCACCAGATCCAGAAAGCATGGCTGGGTTTTTCCATCCCGGCCACCTTCATCTCCTCTGTTCTCTGCTTCTCCTTCCTGTGCTGCCTCACACAGATCCTCCCCGGCCTGCTCTCGGCCTGCCTGCCTGCCTGCCCGTCGCCCTCTACCCCCTGCAGACCCCGGCCTCGCCCGCCAGGCCTGACTCTGCGTTCCCACCCGTACCACCCGCCTCATGCCAGGGCTCTGTTAGCACAACTCCGTTCAAATGTCTGATTAGTCCTGAGGAGATCGAGGGGTCGGTTTTCCACAGCTCCTTCCTCTCCATTTAACTAATTTAACTGCACGATTGTTACAAATTTCATTTTATTATAGCCCTG
Organism: Balaenoptera musculus; assembly: GCF_009873245.2. Classification (NCBI taxonomy): domain Eukaryota; kingdom Metazoa; phylum Chordata; class Mammalia; order Artiodactyla; family Balaenopteridae; genus Balaenoptera; species Balaenoptera musculus. The sequence goes on along the minus strand of NC_045804.1, from coordinate 10,132,005 downwards.
CTTCTCAGTCCAATTGAATTACTAAAATCTCATTTTCTCAGAAGTGCTGAATACGTAATTAGAGGAAAAATTATGCTCCTGTCTGCCTGTTAGGACGGTTCATGCATGTGTGCGCCGTACGACATGTGACGGCCACACAGACGTCTCGTGGGCTGTGGGCTTGGCCGGAGGCGGGCGGAGGTCGGGGGAGGCGGGACACTCAGGGTCAGCGCCCTGGGGGGCGGCCCAGCGCAGCCATGTGGGTGAGAACACGTGTGCGCTGGCAACCCCACAACTGCAAGAGGGGAAAACCGCATTAACCCCCCGATTACAAATTAAACAGTATCTGTGGGCCATTGTAATTAAAGGGAAATTCAATTCTGTTCTAACGCTCCATTATGCCAGGCTCTGCGCGGCGAGGCTGGGCTGCTGCAGCTGGCTTAATGGGACCAGAGGTTCCAGGGGGCGGGAACGTCAGCCCAGGGTTGCCCTCCTTCTCCAGCTCCTGGTGCTCAGCGGGGCAGCTGGGGAGGATGGCCGGGAGCTCTTTTCTGATCTGCCTAGTGCCAGGAATTTCTTCCCATCTCTGCCCCTGAAGGGCTCTCTGTGATGGTGCCTGAAGGGCTCTCTGTGATGGTGGCAAGATCTCCTTAGACAGTTGGTTTTGATGTTGTGGCTGCTGCCTGCCCTCCAGGAGGCCCTGGTCCCCCAGAGTGTGCTGGTGGGGGAGGGGCCACACAGGAAGAGCAAAGGCGGGGGAGGGGTTTAGACCAAAGCTCAACCTTTGGGGAGAAAGCCCTTTGTCCCCCATGTGCCCAGGGAGACTCTCGGTGTCCAAAATGGATGAGGCTGGTCTGTAAAGACCAGTGAGACAGGATTGGGGTGCGTGCCAGAGCTGTGCGGGGCTTCTAGGCCTCTCTCAGGCTTCTGTCGGGGGGTTCATTGGCGTCAAGGGAAGGTCCTCAGTGTCTTCCCCCAAACTGACCCTGCACCTGGGCTCCAGGAGCACCAATATCTGTACATCTTGCCTCTGTGACTTGACCTCTGCTGGCCCCTATCTTGACCCTTCCTCAGCTCCCTCCTACACATCCATCAAGGCTCCGGCAGAGCCACCTCCTCCAGGGAGCCCCCCAAGTGCTCCAGTGATGAGTGACCTCATCACTGCCTGGCTGTATCCTCCATCCTCCCACAGCTTCAGATTCTCTGCAGAAGGGCCTGTACATCTGACTAAGCTGTAATTTCCTGGAGAACCAGGGCCAGATAGGCGTCTTATTCAGTGCCCAGCTCAAGAGTGAATCTCAACTCCTGCCCCTCTGACTGCTCCGTGGGTCTCCCGTTGTCCTCCTGAGAGAGTTCTCTGCAAGAGGAGTAGCAGATGGGACGGGGTGGGGGTGACTGGGGAGCCCAGGCCTGGCTCCAGGGGAAGTGCTTGGACAGGAGAGACAGCGGCAGACTCTGGTTACTGCTGTTCACCCAGAGGTTAGAACCTAGGCCTTGGCCTGCCCAGAGATGCATGGAGGGTCCATCCAGCTCTGATCCCCGCAGCCCAAGGTCTGTGTGCCCACTGCACACTCACCTGCTCGGCCTCTGTGCTGATTCAGGTGCCGACGTGGCCCCGGCATCTACCCCTCACAAGTGCCAGGAAAGCTGGGGCTTTGCCCTGGCTCCAGGCCGCCCGCCTCTCGTGTTGTCTGGAGAGCATCACGCATGAGCTTTGCTCCGGGCCTGTAGCTGTATCTGCTCCCTAATCCCCAGCTTTATCTACTCGCCGCAGATCCCGGGAGAATCCCCCAGAGCAGGAGCTAGCTGCTCACTTATCACTCACGCACAGCACAGTGCCTAGAAAGTCAGCCCAGCCCACCACCCTCCCCAGGCCTGGGGGGCCGAGCAGAGCTGTTCTCTGTTTCATCCGCACTTCAGAGAGGGCATGGGGGCGGCGCCGCTGAGTGGGGTTGCAGGAATGCTCACACGTGTGTGAAAACACACACACGTACCCCTCCCCGAAGCCTCTGCACCATTTCTTGGCTGTCCCATAAGGGAGGTGGGAATGCGACCAGCCTGGGGGGTGAGGGTGCAAGTGTGTGTGTGTACCCATGTGAATGTATGTGAGCACGAGTGGGTGTGAGCGTCACACACGCATGTGTGAGCGTAAGAGTGTGAGTCCAAGTGTCTTGCACCCCAGGCTGTGGCGCGTGGCAGCTGGGCCCCAGATGAGCTCCGGGGGCTGGAGGGCAGGGGGTGTGTCATCCCATCAGCTGATTTGTCCATCTGTTTTCTTGTCCCCCAGAAGCCCGCCTGCAGCAGTGCGGAGGAGGGCGTGCGCAGCCCCCGGGCACAGGGCCTGAGTCTGACCTGGCCCGGGGAGGCTCGCCTGGCCCTGGCCACTTTGCCAAAATGAGTGCAGACCCCAAGCCCCACCCCTCCTCCCACCTTCACTCCCTGGACCCCTCCTGACCCCTCCTGCCTGCTCCCTGTGGCCCCCTGCTCTTGGGCCGGGGGGTCAGGTGGGGAGTGGAGTAGGCTGGGCAGGTGGGTCAGACCCAGCGGCCCCCATGCAGCCACTCAGGCCTTTTTCGGGGGCCCTTGCCAGGCCGCCTCGTCCGTGGAGCTTGTTCCATCCCAGGGAGGGGAGGGGAGTATATAGGAGTACTGGGGTCCAGGGCCACTGCCTCTTTTCCCCAACAGGTGCCCCAGGTCCTGGCTGTCTTTTCCTAAGGGGAGTAGGGGTCAGGAGGAAGGAGAGGGAGGGCAGCAGGGGCAGCCGGATGGGTCTCTCCCCTTAGGCTGTGGCCCTGAGGCTCTTGTGTTTCTGCAGTATCACAGCTCAGCCTTCACAGGCATTTCTCAGGCAGCGATCTACCACCCTCCCTCCCCCAGCGTCCCCTCATCCCAACACCTGGATACAGGCCAAGTGGGAGGGGGCGCAGGGAGGGGTCTTAGCCCCACTAGACAGCCGGGCAGACGGAGGCCTGGGGGAAGTGCTTTGATGCCCCAGCCTCCACCGTCAGTCTGACAGCTCTGGGCACCCAGTTGACTCCACATGGTGGGTTCCCCACCGCTCAGCCTGAACCCCCCTGAGCTTGGGTTAGGTTCTGAGCCCAGCCTCCTGGATCTGTGCCCTTCCCATCCCGCGCTCAGCCCCTGCCACAGTATTTTCAGGTCCACATGAACATCAGGCACAGTGGGCAGGGGAGGAGCAGCTGCGTCTGGGATGCAGTTGTGGGATGCTCTGCCCTTTGTCTCCATGTCAGTGCAGGTGGTCAGGGCTGGTCACTGCAGTCCACTCCAAGGGTAGTTGTGGCCACGCACTTCTCTCGGCCACAGCTGGCTCCAGCTCCGTCCCTGGGCCCCCGCCCAGCTCCCTGCGGTGAGTGGTCCAAGCCTGGGAGCAGAGGGGGAAGGGCAGGTGCCAAACCAGAGCTGGAGTGCCGGTGAGAGCAGCCTGGCCTGGCCCTCTGTGCCAGGTGACTCTGGAGCAGCTGGTCACCCTGCCTCGCTGGACTCCATTGCCGCTCTCCTCTCCTGCTGGCTGACCCCCACCATGCTTCCCTCCCTCCCCGTCTTCCTCCACCCACCCCTGGAGGAGCCTCTGGCATCCCTCCCCAGCCCAGTCCTCCCGTCATGCTAGAACCAACCTCAGGCACATGATCGCAGAGTCTTGGGCTCCCTGCTGGGCCCATTTTGAGCAGGTGCTGAGGGCCAGGGGGTGTCCAGGCCAGCCGAGAGCAGAGGCTGGGGGTCATGTCCATGGCCTTCGGACACTGGAAGGCAGTCGTGTTAGAAGATGTCGGCCCAGGTGGGCCAGAGTCTGGGGCTGGTGGGGAGGGTCTGGGGAGCAGGGCCCTGCCGCTTCCTTCCTGGGGCCCCTCTCTGTGTGGGACACACAGCTCCTGCCAACACCCCGGTGGCCGGTGCACACTGACAGCCCAGCCCCTCTGACCCAGATGCAGCCAATTCCCTGGGTCAGCGGAGACGAGGCTGGAATTTTCCCGAAGGAATTTTGTTGTGAGACTATAGGGAAAACCAGGAAAAGGGCCCTGGGAGCCTGCTGCCGTGAGTGTCTGGAGCCCAGCCTTTCCCTCGGAGGGAGAGCTTGTCCATGGGATGACGTGGCTGCACAGGGTTGGGTCTCAGAGGTCCGGGCCTGGGGCGGGCCCAGTGGTTCGTTTCCGTCACACCTGCAGAGTAGGTGATGGGGAGCTGCCTGGGGGCAGCTTTGCTCCTGGACCCTCTGTCCAGCGGTGTCTGCCTCTGGGTCTTTTCTCAGCGGGTGTCCTGGCACCCCCCAGGTGAGCTCGCCCAGGTGGTGCTGGACATTGACCCAGGAGCTGCCCTGGCCCCCAGCATAGCCATCTGCGTCTTACACCCTGACTCGCACACACCATCTCCCACTGCCCACCTGCTGCAGAGATGACCCTTTTGCTCCCGTGTGGCCTCTGCAGCTAGGGTGGTGCCCTGGTGCCCAGCTGTGAGCTGGATGTGGCCTGCATACAGCAGGTGCTCAAGCAGTGTCCCCCAGACTTAACCCTGTGCTTCCCTGCTGTCCCTTCCTTTGTCCCCCGCCAAAGATCCTTGTCTTCGGGCACAGAGCGAGGCTCGATTCAGCACACCCTTAGGCTGCAGCTGTCCAGGCCACACCCCGGGCCCTGAGGGGGTGCCAGTCTTGTCCCCCAGCAGTGACAAGAAGAGACCCCCACCTGTCCCACAGGCCCATCCGGAGGGACACAGGGGGCTGGGTGGTGGAGGATGCCTTCTCCCTGGGTCTGCCCTCTACTTCCTGGGCATCTTTCTTCCTCTGGCACTTGGTGCTGAACTTGAGCAATGGGGCAGCTGTCAGCCGGCACTGGAGAAGGGGGAACAGGGCCTGCACCTGAACCCTTTCTCCGTTTCTCAGAGTGTTCGTTTTGCCTGCAGCAAATCACCCACAATCTGCCCTCAGGGGAAGGTTGGACCAATGTTTGAGAAGAGGCTCTTTCAGCCCCTCAAAGGCAGGATCCAGCCTGCTTGCTCTCAGCGGCCCCAGCTGGCACTGGGCTGGGGCTACCACTGCTCCGTGCCTGCGTCCCGTGCAGATCTGCCCACATCCCCCCTCCCCGGGGTGGGGCGGGTACAGACTCAGCATGTGCCACACAGCCACTGTCTACAGGGCGGAGAGCCTTCCACTGTCAGAGCTGCCCGTGCCGACAGTCTGCCCTAGACGCCTGCGTGCCCAGCCTTGGGAGCCTGAGTAGGACCCGGAGGCCATCAGCCAGGGATGCTAGAGGAGAGGACCCCTGCATACCCTGGGCCACGCCTGCCCAGACCCCTTCCCATCTAAACTAAGTAATCGCAGAGGCGGTGTCCATGCCTGTGGCTGGGCCCCTGCCCTGGAACCCCCAACCCCTGCCCAGCCCTGGGGCCATCTATTCACTTACGTCCTGATCTCCTGCCAGGAAACAGTGGGCCCCAGGCCTGGGTACAGGGGTTGCTGGGAGGGAGGGTGCCCTGCTCCCTCTCCTCCTGGCTGTCGTGGGGCTCCGGTTGGGGGTGTTTGGGGCAAGTGAGTGTGAGAGCTACAGGCAGGGCCCGGCTCTCCAGGGGCTGGCCTGGGAAATGTGAAGGGTGGTGACAGTAATAGCAACGTGTGCGGTGCCCCTCGAGCCAACCTGGTCGAAGCTCTTAACATCTGTTAACTCGCTCACTCTCACCATAGCCCATTGTTATCCCATTTTACAGTAGAGGAAACTCAGGGCACAAGGCACCTGCCTGGGGTCCTCTGGTAAGTGGCCGTGTTAATTTGCCACGAAACAGGCAGCCTAGACAACAGAAATTTATTGACTCACAGTCTGGAGGCTGGATGTTCGAGATCAGGGCGTCGGCAGGGTGGTTCCGCCTGAGGCCTGTCTCCTGGGTGTGTAGATGCTGTCTTCTCCCTGTGTCCTCACACGGTTGTCCGTCCCTGAGTGTCTGCGTCCTCATCTTCTCTTCTGGTAAGGACACCAGCCATGTTGGCTTAGGGCCCACCCGTATGACCTCATTTAACCTTCATCACCTCTTTAAAGACCCTCTCTCCAAATGCAGCCACTGTCTGTACTGCATGTAGCAGAGGTAGCTCCGACCCCAGCCCCCCGCCCCGAGCTCGGAGTCACCCCTTTGTACTGCTTCCCCAGTCATGTGATTATCATAAACAGCAATAATGGTTAAAGCCGTCGGGAGCCGGACAGCCAGGGCTGGGGGGTGCCCTGGGTCACCACAGCTGCATGGGGTGGTGAAGGTGGGCAGTCTGGACCTGTGACAACTGAGTGGGAGGGCCCCCCCCCGGCCTCTGCCTTGCCTCTTAATGCCCTCCCCTGAGAGATGGCTCTCTGGGGCTAGGGAGCAGGGTGTGCTCAGGGCCCAGCGTGTCTGAGCTCTTAAGGACTCCTGGAGACCTGGCCCTGGCACAGCCTCACCCACTGGGTCCTCACACTCCACCAGGCCGAGACCCTTGGGGACATTGTTAAATGGCACCGGCGAGTTGTCACTCTGGTTCATCCCCCCAGGTGGAGCCAGGCATCTGCGTTCTTAACAGGTCCCTTCAGGGGTTCCTGATGCAAGTATTCCTCGGGCCTCACAGGCAGAAACATTGCTATCGGTGTTTGTGGAACTGGCAAGTGGGCATTTGGTGGCCTCTTGGAGCCTGGAAGGCGAAGGGACAGACCTGGTGACAGAGGGAGGGACAATTGTCAGCCGAGGGCCAGCAGAAAGGCTCTCTGCCAGGAGTCGGTTGACCCTCAAGCCACAAGGGCCAGCTGCAGACTGGACCGTGCCCAGGTCCTGATGGGCCCCAGCCCGGGGCAGAAGAAGCGAGAGAGAGAGAGGACAGGCAGCCTGGGGGTGTGGGGTGAGACACCGAGAGAGTGAGGACATACAGGACACAAGAGAAGAGAGAGAAAGAAGGGGCGGTCTCCCCAGGCACTTGGGGGCACACAGGAACTCATGCCCTTCAGCCCTCTCCCTGCCTCCTGGCCCAGGCTGGCTTTGGGGGAGGGGCCACCACCCTTGCTGGAGAGGCTGCAGGCCAGACAGTGTGGCTCTGTGGTTCACCAGGGATGAAAGTCATTCTCACGCAGTGACCACAGTGGAGGCAGATGCCACCAGCCAAGGGCACAGAGTCTCCGTGTTCTCTCAGACTCCCACGGCTGAGCCAGCTCCCATCACAGAAGCTGGAGGATTCCAGCATCCCAGTCCTGTTGTCTAGCTCAGGGTCAGCAAACCTGCTCCATGAAGGGCCGGGCTGTACATAGGTTAGGCCTGGTGAGCCATGCAGGCTCTGTCTCAGCTCCTTAGCTCTGCTGCTGCAGCAGGAAAGCAGCCGTCAACTGTGCAGGTGAATGGGTGGGGCTGGGTTCCGATAAAACTTTATCTACATAAACAAGCAGAGGGCCAGATTTGCCTTACAGTCTCTAGTTTGTCAGCCCCTGGTCCAGGGACCGTGATACCATAGGCCTGCCCAACTGTAGAAGTGGAGAAAGGGGAGGGGGCCAGGGAAGCCCAGTCACCCCCAACTTGGCAAGACTTGGGGCTGCCAGGCCTCTGGGGTCTCTGTCCCTTAAGAAGGGGAGCCTCCCAGCCAGGGCTCTTCCTCTGGTGTGGGACCTGGGGAGACTGGCCCAGAGAAGCCAGGGTTGGCAGTCTGTGTAGATGAAGAATGGAGGCTTGAGGCAGCCACGATTGTACCTCGAACTTGAACCCTGGCCCAGGAGACAGACATCTGGGTGTCCAGAGGCCAGAGAATACTTTCTCCTCTCACTGGGTGATCTCTGCAGCCCAGAGCTCATCTGAGATCCCAGGAGATGTCTCAGAGCCAGAAAGCAAGCCAGGCGTGCCCTCCCTCCTGAGACACTGCACACGCAGCTCCCGAGCAGGCCAGGCCCAGCGCATCAGCCAAATCAGACCCAGGGCCAGGAGGGCTAGGCCTGGCTCTGATGTCCTGCCCATACAGAGGAGGCCCCCTGAGTGATACAAACCCAGAGGGCCTGCATTTAGGGCCTCTTTGGCAGGACCGGCTTGAGCCACCCCAGAGGTGCCGGCTACCCTGTGCCTGGAGAAAGCCAATGCTGAATCGGGCACCAAGGCCTTGGCCTGAAACCCAAGCTCCCTGTGGTCAGCAGAGGGGAGAGGCAAGCGGGGAGTTCTCGGGTCAGGAGGGCGCCTGGGGAGCCTTTGCCCAGGAAGGTGGAGGGTGGGCTGTCTCCTTCCTGGAGCTGGAGCCCTCAGGGGCTCCCACAGCCCACGGGCCATCCCTTGCTGTCCCCATCTGGGAGCTGGTGCAGCCCCTCCACCCCCATTCTCTTCCTCTCCCTGTTCAGAGATTTGGTTGTCCTCATCTCTGTGCTCCCAAGGGACAAGGGTCTGGGGGTGTCCTCCCCCCGACTCCGTCTCCACCCAGAGGATTTTCCTGCCCCCCCATGCTCCGGCCTCCTGATCTCACTGCCTCTGTTGGACAACATTATCATTTCATAATACTCTGAAATATACATGAAGTTGGCTGAATGCAGACAAAATTGCACCATTTACTGCATGAATATTTCATGCTGGCTTTGCTCCGAGGTGTCCGTCTGATGGAGCTGGGAGCCTGCTGCCCTGAACCTCCCTGCCCATTCGCCTCCAGCCTGGGAGTGGGCAATGCCAGCTTCTCTGCTGAGTTGGGGTTGCCCGAGGAGGAGGGAGGAGACTATTGCTGAGGGGTTCGGGGCTGGTTGGGGGAACCATCGGGGTTTGTGGGCATAGGGTGGGTCCTGAGTTGCTCTCTGGCAGCCACACCTCCACTTTGTAGGCTGGGTATTCAGAATAAAACCTCAGAAAGGCAGAGAACCCTGGGGAGGGGCAGGGACCACAGGGCACCCGCTGGCTGCTTTTCCCTCATGCTCTGGCACTGGCTGCTACTATTCAGGGGTGCAGTGGGCAGAGCTCCAAGTATCTGGCAGGGAGGCTGCCATTTCTCATCTGCCGACTGCCACCTCCCTGACCTGGCCTTCTGTGAGCCAGGCACGGCAAACTCACTCTTCCACAGACTCCAAGGCCAAGGGCCACAGAGCGCTGGGGAACAGGACACCCTGCGCCTGGGAGGACAGGAGGGGGGCCCCGTGCATGAGTACGTGTGTGCACGCCTGCGCGCAGGTGACACAGTACACAGGTGACACTGGTGCTTGCTCCAAGGAGGATGTGGGAGAGGCTCTGCCTCTTGCCAACTGAAGCCCCCCCTTCTCAGTGCCCCCTCCCACAGGCTCACCTATCTTCATCAAGGCAAGGACAGGCCGAGGGGACAGGTGCCAGCGACTCCGATCTCATCGTCCCCAGTGCTCTGGATACTGCAGCGTCCTTTCCCTTTGCCCCTGCCTTAGTCTGCCTCCTCGCTCAGGTCCTGAGTCCTTCAATGCAAGTGACGGACTTCCTCTACCTACCGTCCCCTCCACCCATCTGATTACTGATTCATTCATTTATTAAGCACCTACTGTGTGCCAGGCATTGTGATGGCACTGAGTATGCAGCTGAGAACAAGGTATATGTGGTCCCTGCCCTCATGGACTTGCAATCTCCTGGAGCACAGAGACAATAGACAAGAAACGGAGAAAATATTTACAAGTCAGCCTCAGTGCTGTGAAAACAGGGTCCTGAGATAGAGGCTAACAGTGGGACAGACTTGAGACGGCATGGTCATGGAGGACATCTCCAAGGGGGGTGACTTGTAAACTGAAGGACTAGCAGAAGCTGGGTGTGGAGAGACTGAGGGGAACAGCATTGTAGCCATACGGAATGGCATGTACAGAGGCCCTGAGGCAGAGGGACCTTGGCATGTCCAAAGAACTGAAAAAAAGTTCCCAGCAGCTGGAGTCAGGTGCACAAGGCAGAGTTGGAAAGGGAAGCAGGGTGGTGACCAGCAGGGCCCTGGGGCCCGAGGGCAAAAATATGCATTTTCTTCAGAGAGGAAAATGAGATTGTTAAGAGGTTTTAGGTGGTGGAGAGGCACAGTTCAGTGTAGGCTTCATTTTAACTCCTTCTCCCTGGCTGCTGTGGGAGCTGGAGTGAGGCCAGTAGGGTCTGCAGTGGTCATTGGAGGGTGAAGTTGACTGCTTCACGGAGGCAACAGCACAGAAGATTGGGCCCAGCTGGAGGAGTTCTTGCCGAGGGCAGGGGTGTGGTGGAAGAAGGCAGGGCTGCCACGGCAGGAGCTAAAAGTTCAACATCCACAGTCCCAAGTAGGCAAGAATGTGTACGCCCGTTGCCAAAGACAGGGTGGAGAGGTGGGAAAACCACGTGCTGGGGTTAAGGTTCTGGGATTGCAGGTGATTCTTTTCCTTTTCTGTTTTCTTTTCCTGTGTCTATAACGTGTGTGCAACAAGTAAAGACTGAGAAGAAGCAGAAGGAAAAGAGCGTTGGAAGGGAAATTTGGCCACCTGGCATTCTTGCTGATAACTGCTGTGTGTCCTCGGGCAAGCCCCTCTGCCTCTCTGGGCTCTTAGAAGCGCTGGTCCACAGTGATTCCCAAGAGCCTGTCCGCTTGAGCCACCTCTGTCATTCTGGAGCCCCCAACCCCCACCCTGGCCCTGGAGCTTAGCTGGGCTCACACCCACTGTCACCCCCAACAGCTCTGAAAATGGGCTTCTCTAGGAGAAAGACGATTTCTCAGATGAGGGGATTTGGAATTCTTTCAATTAGGCATGAAGTCCCTTCAACACATTCTAGAAGGCCCATCCCCTTCTCCTCCCTGACCACAGGGAAAGGGGGTGACAGTGGGTGACTGTTGCTTCTGTCCCTACTCTCACCCACGGTGCCCAACACCCCATCAAGCCTGCTCCAGGATCCGGTGGATCCAGGGTTCTGCGCATGGGAGGGACTCCAGGGCAGGGCGGGGCACAGCCGGGACCAGGGCAGGGCAGGGCAGGGCACAGCTGGGACCAGGGCAGGGCAGGGCACAGCTGGGACCAGGGCAGGGCAGGGCACAGCTGGGACCAGGGCAGGGCAGGAAGTGTGAGCTGCAGGAAGTGTGAGCTGCTTACAGACTTGGGACAGGGAGGAGAGAGGCTTGGGGGCAGATGCCCTGCCCTGCACTTCTGGAGGTGAGCAGGGGCGTGCTGTGTGTTGGATGGCAGGCGCACCCAACCCCAGGCACCCTCACTGGAGAAGGGCCAGGAACATCCCTGAGCACGCCCGGGGCTGCAGACGTGGAGCAGTAAACACACCAAATAAATAACGGGAGAACAAGGCAAAGTCCAGAAATGGGACCTGTTCTCTTGCTCGGAAGCGGTTGGGATGAGCCCCCCAGCGCCTCTGCCCCCTCTGCCTCGCTCCTCTCGTTACTGGATAGTTTCCGCTGCTCCTTCTGCAGTCCTCCCTGCCTCACCTCTGCGCTGGCGCACTCTCAATCCCTCTCTGTCTCTGGCTCGGATATCACACTTTTCCTTCCCCTTCCTCCCCCTCCATCTCCTTCCGGGGTCCCTCGGCCTCTGGGTCTGGCGGTAGCGCCTTCTCATGACAGGCCTCACCTTGTCCCTAGTGTGCAGGGGTGCAGGCCCTCCCTCCCAAGTTGGCAGTGGTCCCCTGCCCAGCTGGAAAGTGCCCTCTCTGCCTTGGCCACCCCTAAGAAAGTCACTTCCCTGCCATCTTGGGCCACTGTCACTGGCCAGTGCCCCACTCCTGCAGCTTCCTGGGCCATCTCCTCCTCACTGGCCAGCGGCTGGCGCAGCACCTTGATTTATCTGGAGGCAGCGTCCGTATTTGCTGGACAGAATCAGCGGCTGCTCAGCTTCAGTGTGGCTGAAATGGGGGTGCCTGGGAGGAGTCTCCCCGGGGGTGTCCAGGCCCAGTGGGACCCTGCAGGGACAGAGCCCTCTGGGTCTGAGGTCCCCACAGTCCCATGGCCCGCTACCCCAAACCCTGTGGGCACCCCCAGACTTCCAGCTGAGACCAGCTGTAGCCCACCAGATGTTTGGGGGAAGCTGCCCCAGATTCAGGGGCTGGTGGGTGCGAACTCCCAGCTTCCCCGCCCCTCTGCATCCCCATTTCTGCATCAGCTCCGCTTGTTCTCGCCTCCCCTCTCCCCTCCTGGTGCCTGTGCTCTCTGCCAGGAAGACCCTCCCCCAACTTTCCGTGACTCTGAGTCCCACCTCTGCCCACCAGCCTTTTCTGACTGCCCGTCCCTCTGGGGTGGTGCCCCTGGTGGGCTTCCAGTGCCCCAGTCTTGTTACTCTCCCTGGGGTGCATGTCTTGTCTATCCCCATGTCCCCCTGAGCCCTCCCAGGGCAGGAGGTGAGTGGGCAGCCCAGGGCTCTGCTGCTCCCAGTCTGCTCACCCCAGTTTCCTTGTCTGCGTTACTGGGAGAGCAAGGCCTGCCTATGTGGGGGTGGCGAGAGGAGCAGATCCAGACCCGTGCGGGGTGACCTCATGGTCGCCGCACCCCACTCCCCGTCAAGGCTGTATTTTTGTCCTGAGTATCCAGGTGCCCAGCCAAGCAGAGGGACGAGCGGGGCCACAAGGGGGTGGCAGTGAGTCCTGGCAGTGGCCAGGCACTTTGCAGGGACAGGTCTCCCTGGGGGCGGGGAGCAGGCGGCCATATGGGAAGTGAGCCCTTGTTCTCCCCACTCTGCAGACGGGGACACTGAGACTCAGTGGGAGTGCTGTGCCCAAAGTCCCACAGCTACTCGGAGAGTCCATTCGTCTCCGGGGCTCTTCTCTGCCCTCACCTGTGCTCTGGAATGTTGGGGGCTGGCTGAGAACGCCGGGCAGGTGGGGGATTGATGGGAAGTGAGGACGGGGAGGTGAGTCTCTGTTGCCCCAAGCTCCCATGGGTCCTGGTCCTGCCCCAGGAGGTGGCCAGCTGTCCTGAATTCATTGGTGGCTCTGGACCTCCCCAGCCCCACAGCCCTCAGCTGGCCTGGCCACCCCAGGGGTGTGAGGTCAGGAGGACCAGCTGCCTCCCGTCCCATACGGTGCACCTGACTCAAGGGTGTCATCGAGGCACTGCCATCGGGCTGGGGGAGCCGACCTCGGGCTATGCGGGTGCAGATGGAGCAAGTTGGGGTTGGTGCCGTGTGGCCCAGTGGAGAGAGCCAGGCCCAGCAGGCATCATTTCTTCCTTAACCCACCCCCCTGCTCAGACCACCCCCTCCGAGTTCTGAACCACTTCCTGCCTTGGAACAGCTGGGCTCCACTGCCTCCTCTCCCTGCCCCGCCCCCAGGCTTCTCCTTCCCTCACATCCCCCCCTCTACCCCCGCCCCTAACCCCCTGGCTTGTGTCCTTGATACCCAGGTGTGTGGAGCCGCAGCAGTTCATTCTGTCCGTCTGCAGACCTCGTGCCTCGGTGTCCCTGGTGTACGGCTGCTACTCCAAATTACGTCCAGCAGACGGGGTGCCCGCTGCTTCCCACCGTGCTGCAGACTTCTCTATCCTGACCATACGGGCTGGTCCTGGCCACCTCTGTTTTAGGTGACACCAGGCTTCCGAGAGCCCCTCCTTGTCTGCCCCCAAATAAATGCACCCTGTCCTCCACCCCCAGTACGTAATGTGAATCCCTAACACGGGTACGGACAGTCTGCGTGCAATGCCCGCCCATCCCGGTGAGGAGGGGGCTGGCTGCCCAGCTCTGCCCACTAGCCCTGGCCTACGAAGATGCGTCATGGAAGCTCAGTGCAGTGACAGACGGCAGCCAGCCTGCCCCATTACCCTGCGGGACTGGCCTGTCCCGGAGGGCTGCAGGGCCCTTTGTCAGCATCCCAGGAGGGAGCTGGAGTTGGGGATCCAGCAAAGTGGGAGAAGGCTCAAGCGAGTACACAGGCCACGCCCAGCCCGCTGGAGTGCATTGGGGTGTCCAGCTTCCAGGCAGGTGGCCAGCAGGGAAGGAGGCTAGTGTGTGGTCCTGCAGGAGGAATTTTCCATAGACTCCCCCACGGCACGCTGCCCAGTGTCTCACACGCCTGGCTGCCTCGAGCTTCTCCGTGCAGCCAGCCTAAGTCCCTCTAACTGCCGTCCAAGCCCTTGTCCCCTTGTCCAACCCCCTACCTCCCCCAGGACAACTCCTCCCATCTCCAGACTGAACTAGCCCTCCGTGTAGCCACCAGGAGGGCGTCAGGGCCTGGGCTGGGGTCTGCTTCCTTCTCCCCTCCCATATCCCCCCACCAACCAAGCATCCTGGCTCCCTACGGCTGGACAGTGCCAGGGGATGTGCCTCCCGTGCTCTACTAATCCCCAGATGGATGTCTCCACCTCCTCCCTGGCATTTGCTAATTTGGAAACACTATCCCCAGTGTAACCCCGGCAATAATAACAGAGCCATCACATGCCCCAGCAGCCGGCTGGGGTCTCTCTCCGGGGGCTGCAGGAGCCTTGAGCCCCTAGAGGGTCTCTTTTGGCATCTTAAGCCTTAGGATGACCTGTCATCGGTTGGTGGCTTCAGGCTGGGTGTTTGGGCCCCACCCACCCAAAGCTCAGGGCAGCTTGGGGTTTATTGTTACTGTTTCTTGGGTGAATCCTTTTCCAGCCCCTTGACATTCCCGGGAAAAGCCCCAGACTGTTCTCCTCCACCCACCATGATCTTACAAACTCAGGAGCCGATTTAATGCCAAGAAGGGTGGTCCCAGCCTTTCCTATCCTCTGGAGAGTTCAACCTTAGCTGCCCTGGCCCAGCCCTGGTAGGCCCTCGGAGGGTGCCAGGATCACCCGTGGGGTCCTGAGTCTGAGCATCCAGAACAGAGTCTCCCATGAATAATTGCTTCCAGCTGGCTGACTCCTTGTTCACGTCGGGCACTGTGTTTAGATTTTGTGTCTTATTTCACCCTCAGCCATCTACCAGGTAGCCCTGGTTGTTAGCCTTGTTTTGGGACTAGGAAGCGATAGTCCAGAGAGGTTAAAAGCCTGAGGGAGGTGTCCAGCAGCCAAAGGGCAGAGGCAGGATTTGAACCACAGCCCTGCTGCGGGGTACACGCTCCTTTCCCCTCCCCTGGCTCGACGCCATCTTGACATTGGGTCTGTAGCGTTAGCCCTGCCCCCCTTCTCCCACCATCCCCCGGGCCATAGCACTGGAGAGCAGGGCAGCATGAACTTCTAGAAACATCTAGACCCAGACTCACCCAAGCCTGGGAAAGAACTTCTGAGTGAGGCCCAAGTGAGGCAGCTGTGAGGCTTGGGAGGGACGCTGGCCGGAAACTGGACTCCAGATCTGGAGCTGGGACGTTCGGGAGATGCCGGGTGGCCACTCCAGGCACACAGGGCAAAAAGTGTCGGCTGTCACCACTCCCCAGACCCAGAGCAGCTACGATGACTTCAAGTCCCGTCCTTGGGCCCCCATCTTTTTCGGTGCTCAGGATGAGCCCTGGGGTCTCGGGTGAGGAAGTGGATCTAGGTCACAGCCTGGAGGTACAAGAGCTGGGCAGAGCGCTGAGCCCGGCGCCTCCCGGGCCCCAGACTCACGCCCAGGCCGGCCCCCGGTGTCCACGTCCACCCAGAGCCGGCCGAGCTCCTGGCTGTGCCGCAGCGGCGGCTGCTTTGTATGGATGGTGCAGCATTTGGGGTAATGAAATATTCACAGGTCAGTGATTCCGTGAGAAATGATGGGGATCAGTCAATTCCTTTTCAGGGAGTAATTTTCTTCCCCTTCACAGCCTCTGTTTCATGTTGACAGTCATTAGCATGAGAGAGAGGCCGGATCGAAGGGGTTTGTCAGAGCTCAGGATGAGCTGCCGCCTAGTCGAGGGTGGCCCGCCCGGATTCCTGGACGAGGGGGCACAGAGCCCAGCCAGGAAGAGCATGTGGGGTGGGAGGCAGGGCCAGGGGTATAGAGGGCTGGCTGGTGGCCCTGAGCGCCCTGCTCTCCTGGGTCTTGCCAGCCTTCCTCCCTCTTGGTCAGGGAGCACGGCGGCCCCCAGGATACTCAGCTTGGGGGTCTTCCTGCCTCTTACAGCCACTTCCAGCACTTTGGGCTCAAATCCCAGCTCTGCCATTCCCAAGTTACTTATTGTCTCTGCACCTCGTTTTCCCCATCTGTAAAATGGGCTGCACAGGCTGAGTAGGGCTGTGAATTCACTTAAAGCATCCGCAGAAGGGGCCACTGGACTGGCGTCCTTCTTTCCCTGGAAGGCCACGCACTGCCCTGCCCCTTGTGGCCCACAAAGCACTTCATCGTTTCCACCAAACCCACAGCCACCAGCGCTACCACCCCCTTCCCATGACCACAGCTCCTGCTGACGTGGGGCCTTCCTGCCTCTGAGAGTGGAAACGCGGCCAGGGCCTTGGTTCAGGTTGGACGGGTGCCGGCACCAGTGTCCACCGTCACAAAGCAGGCCGGAGCCCACCTCTGGGTGCTGGGCCCGTGGTGACCACACTCATGTGCCGGTTTTTATTTTGTCTTGTTTTCTCTGGAGGATCAGAAACAAAGGATCTGGCCCCCTGGGTGTGTCCAGCCACAGGGATTTTGACTGTGCTCTGCTTAAGCCAGAGGGGGCAGGGACAGGGCAGCAGGGGGCTTCCAACTCTCCCGGGGCACTTGCCCACCTGCCCCCTTCCACGGGACGGGATTGAGCCTGAAGAGGGGGCAAGACAGCTGCCGCAGGGATGCATCCAGCAGGCGGCAGGCCCCTTAGAACAAGCTTTCCCAGGCCTTAGGCTGGGACCGGGACTGCCCCCTCAGATCCAAGGGGGGCTGTGAACCGTCACCAGGAGGGGCTGGGATTTGGGGACGAGCTGTACCCGGCCCTGTTTGCATGCTGAGGTGCCCCAGCGTGACACTGGATGCTGTCACACACAAACCAGCCCCAGGTGGGGTGAGAACGGGCACCCCGTGTGCAGCCCAGCCCAAGCAGTGGGCCAGTGCTGGGATTGCTGCCCCTCGTGACCAGGGGAGTGGGGCCTGAGGATCACAGTGACACGCTGGTGGGAGGGGGCGGGGAGAGCCCTCCGCTGCTTCCCCGGTTGGGCCAGAGACATGCCAGTCTGTCCTGCAAACACCTGGGAACCAAAGGGCTCTGCTTGGAAGCAGGCAGCCGTGTAAAGTCTCGTAGGGGCGTGGTTTTGGAGCCAGAACAACTTGGAGAAGGGAAGAGTAGGGGCTAAGCCTGAGCCTAAAGCAGGTCGGGGCACAGACTCTGGATCCTGAGTTTACGTCCGAGCAGTGCCAATGATGCCTGAGTCACTGGTGTCCCCAGATGCGGTTTGATGTGACTGAGATGGGGGGACTGACTCACTGTGTGCCTTACCTGAGGGGTCGTGGAGAAAAGACTGCATTAGCCTGGAATCCACGTGCCTACCCAGTGCATCTCTCTTCCTACACTGAGCGGTTCCTGTCCAGAGAGAGCGCTCATCTCCTCACGGCCAGTGCTGGGCCCTGTCGCTTAGATGTGTCCTTCTGTGCAGGGGGCATCATGGGCAGAGCTAGCCACAGGGAGCCTGCCGTCTTTCCCCCGGCGTGGGCCCAGCAGGCCCCGCACCTCGAGGGCTGCCTTGTGGTCCAGCCTCCCCTCATGGACCGTCCTTGAGTGGAACGATGGGGCAGGCAGGGGCTTTGGGTTTGCGCAGGTTGCTGGACGGTTAAACAAGGACGGGGTGCCGGCAGGAGCGTCCTCACAGTGAGCACGGGAGCCCTGTATCCGGGCTCCTTGTAGACTAAGAATAGAGCGGGGGTCTTCATAACAGCGCTTCCTGCAGGAGGGCCTCGGGGCCACTGCCTTCCAACCGAAAGCATGCCCAGCCCTTGGGTGCAAAACTGGCCATAGCTTTCAGGCCAGGGGGCTTCTGCTGGAGGGTGACTAGCCCCCATTTCCCATCCCTGGTGAGCCCCACACATGGGTTTGAGTCGGCTGACAGGCTAAGTGGGTCACCTGTGGGCCAGAGCAGAGGTCTCCCTGGTGGGAGGGAACCCTGGCTCTGGCAGCTGAGGCCCAGCCTGGGTCTGCAAACCACTCCACGTGGCCCAGGGTGGCGGCATGCCTGGCAGGAGACCCCCATGCTGTGGCTGAGCCTACCCGGGGGTGTTGGGGGCCTCAGGAAGTAGAGGGAAACATGTGAGGTAAAGAGGGTCGAAGGTGAGGGTCCCTGGGGGAGGTCAAGGAGACACCTGAAACCCAATTTGTACCCACCCCCAGGACAACACAGCTGAAGGCCAGCATCCTGGTTACCCAGGTGCTGTACCCGCGAGCTGGGATGACCCCTGGGTAGCCTGTGCAGGAAGGAGGCCGGCGAGGGCAGAGAACAGGGTGAGCTTCCAGCGAGCTGACCCAGCAAAGGTCAGCACCGGTCCCCTCTCCCGGGTGTGCGACTCTCCAAGACGCAGGCACAGAGACCCACGTTCCTGGGGCTTGAGTCCATCTCAGATCCAGCCAGCTCCCCTACAAGAGAAAGATGAAAGGATCACATCCTGTCAGCCAGTCCTCAGAGGCACACGGGGAAGTGGCAGGCGGAGGTGCAGAGCCAAAGACCTTGGCTCCTGGTCTCCCCTTGGCCCCCGCCCAAGTCCCTCACCTTGTTTTCTTGTCCCAAGGCCTAGGACAAGGGTGTAGGGGAGAGGGCCTGCAGGGCTGGGGGAGGGAGCAGCGCTCCCTGGGACCCTCTTGTCCCCTGTCCTTGGCCTTGCCCCTTGGTAAGGATCCGGAGGCAGAACAGAACCCCACTTTGTGAAAGCCTTGCCCCTCTCCCCACTTTGTGAGAGCCCCAGGCTGGGTCAAGAAGCAGCAGCTCTTGGCCTGTTCAAAAGACCCCAGGCAAGCCTCCTGCCCACTACCGGCCGGTCTGCCCGGAGACAGCTGGCTCTCCACCAGCTCTCACCCCTTCCCACGCACACGAGCCTCAGAGGCGTGGTCTCGACCACCTTGCCCTCGGAAGCCCACGGGCTGAGTCAGGTTGCTGCCTCAGTCGGGGGTGATCCATGGGCTTGGTCAGTCCTGCAGGGGTCAGCAGGGTGAGGAGGGGGCGTCCACAGAGAAGGGGCAGCTTAGAATGGAAATTCCATTAGTGCTCAGCCATGGGCAACAGGGCTTGTTCAAAGAATACATTCAATTAAAAATTGATTTTTCAGTTTAATCTCAATCATAATGAACCACATTCAGACCCCTTCCACCTCCCCGGACAGTGTGGCTCTCACCCGCCCGGCCCAGCCCTGCAGGTTCCCTGGCCTCCTCCCCGTCCTTCGGGGGGAGATAATAGAGTGAGGGGCCGGGGCTGGGGGCCATCCTTCACCGAGTTTGGGAATAATTACAAATGAGGTGCACAGGGGGTTTTGTTAAATGAAAGCGTCATGGTGGTAAATCGTATTTTTATTTACTGCGAGGTTGTGTTTTCAGTGTGGCTCTAGTTAAAAGCTGCAATATTTAATTTCCCTTGATCCAGATGGTATTTCAAAAGCATCATAAAACGAAAACAGCTCCAACTTTTTCCCTCCCTCTCTTCCCACAAACTCAAAGACACCAGGCAAGAACCCCACACCTGGGCCTGCAAAGCCGGCTCCCTTCTCAGGAGTGCCTCCCCTTCTCACTCACCTGTTTCTCTTTCTTCCCCTGAGATCAGGTAGGGGAGGCCAGGTTCTCCAAAGCTCCCTGGGGTGTCTGGGCAGCAGAACTATTAGAAATACGCTCATTTTTGTCAGCATTGCTCAGTTTGGGGCACTTAACTGGGCATGGCTCTGCTATCCGCTTACCTGCATGAACACCTCCTGTCTCATACAGCCGCCCAAGTGGGCTCTGTTCTCATACCTGCCTTACAGATGAGAAAACAGAGCTGCGGTGAAGTGAGGGATTTGCCGAGGAACTCTCAGCTAAGCAGGAGTGGAGCTCAGACCTGCTTGTCCCGGGTACATGGCTGCGGTTCTGCTGTATTTGGACCTCAGAATGCCCAGCCCCACACTACTCGCCTCCCGACCCTCACCTGCGGATTTGCTGTGTGACCTCAGGTCCCATAATCACCCTGTCTGAGTCTCTGTAAAAAAAAGGAAGTGCAGCCCCGGCCGCTTGTGATATAACTGCAAGTTCAGAATCAGATGCTCAGGAGACACCCTCCGGCCCCCGAGACAGGTCCTTTGCCTTCTGCCTGCCAGCTCTGCGGTCCCCTCTGCTCTGGTCTCCAGGTGACTCCTAGTGGCAGATGGAGCTCCGCTGGCCATGAACACAGTTTTCCTGTACTCTAAGCATTCACTGGACCTGACTCCAGCTTCCTGTTTTTGGGGGTTTTTCACTGATTCCAGTTACACTAAGAGTACATCCATTCATTCTTATTTATTACAGAAAGGACAAGGTGTCTTTTGACCCCTCTCAGTCCCACCCCCAGCCTGCAGTGGTCAGCAGTCTGGGGACTCTCTCTTGTCCTCTCTGGCCTGGCATCCTGTTTTTGCTTGTGTTCACAGCTGCTTTGAACCATGCTGCTGGGCCCTGGGGTTCCCCCCGCACCCACCCCTAGTACAGAGCTTCGTCTCCAGTGGGTGCTTAGGAACTGGTCACTGCATGCAGTGTCCAGGACCTGACCCTGGGAAGCCAGCCACTCCAAAGCCTCTTCCTTCACTGCTTTGGTCCCCACCCTGTGCCCTCTTGGCCGTCAGCTCCCGGTGGGAGGTGCAGAGGAGGGGCAGCCCCCAGCTCCACTCCCGGGGACCTGAGACCTTTCAGCAAGGGCGCTCAGCATGGCGTCTCCCAGCAGCGGCCAACTGCCCCCGAACCCCCACCCAGCATGGTGTCTGCCTCTGTTTCCCAAAGATCTCAGCTTCTGGTAGACCTTAGACAGAAAAAAAAAAAAGGAATTCTGGGTCTGAGAAGTTTGGGAAACAACATTAAACACATCTTTCCTGCAGAACTTCTCAGGGCCTTTTCTAGAACATTCCAGAAGACTAGAGTTCTACAGCACATGCCTTGGGAAGTGCTGGTCCAGGAAAAATGGCCTGGACTGCAGGTGGGCTGGGATCTAACTCACCGTGCCTCTCTGAGCTGTGGGACCTTAGCCCGATCTCTTTGAGCTTCAGTTTCCCCATCTGCTAAAACAAGGACTCTGATACTCCCAGGGCCGTCGTGTGCTTTGCAGCTAATGTAGGGGACAGTGCCAGGGCCTGGTGGGTGCTCAGCACACATCAGGTCGCCGTTCCACCCCGCTGGCCCACACGGGCATCCAGAGACGCACATGCGCATCTGGCACCCGGCTGGCAGTGGCACCTTGGCTCTGGGGCTCCCTGGAGCTGCCCTGGCAAGGGCTGGGCATTGCTGAGGCTTCATCCTCCAGGGCCAGCTCTTGGGGCGCAGATACTGGGAGCTCTGTCACGGACGAGCTGTGTGATTCCGGGCAAGTTCTCCGAGACTATTTCCTTCTCTGTAAAATGGAGACAACAGCACGTGCCTCTCAGGTGTGGGGAGGAGCCTATGAAGAGAAGGGGCAGGAAGCTTATGGTAAATGGACGTGTGGCCATCGGAGCTGGGTAGGCAGGGCTGCCCTCGGAGGTGGAGCAGCCCGTCAGGGGCGTGGAACCAGGGAGGGTGGGCAGGGGAACCAGGCAGAGCTGTGCTCAGAGCCGGCCCCATCACTGGCTGGTAGCGAGACCACGAGACTCTTCCTCTGCTTCTCTCGGCCACAGTTTCCCCGTCGATACTATGGGGATAATGACAGCCACTTCATCCGACGGATGACAAGTTGGCGGGACGTCCCAGCGGGACACAGGCAGTGTGACTGTCCCCTCCTCTGGTGTCATTACTGCAGAGCACTCCGTTGTGCCCTGGCCACGGCCTCTCCAGGCCGGCTCCTGCTGCCAGAAGGTCCCATTTCTGCCCTGCAGGAAGGAGGCTCTGCTTCTTTCACCTGGGTGTCAGGGCCAAGCCCTGGTCCTAAAGAATTGTCCCATCCTGTCCTACCCAAAGGGGAGTCAAGAGGGCAGCTCGTCCCCCTCCTTGGCTGCAGAGCAGTGACCCCTGACTGCCCAGCCTCATGGGTACAGAGCCCCGTGTCCTCGTCAGCAGCAGAAGATAAATGTTTTTAATTCAGGGAGCTTTTCATGAGCCAATGAAAGGGAGTAAATCATCCTTCCAGGCCCTGGAGCCCAGAGCTGGCGCCCGGTCACAGCAGGGCGGGCAGCCACTGGAGCCGGGTGGCAGCCAAGCAGGGTCACTGGACTGCAGGGGGACCTGGGGACGGTGTGGCCTGGCGTGCCAGTGTCCCCTGCAAGCTCTTCTTCTGGGGCAGGGGTGGGCAGGCAGGCGGGCAGGGTCTGCCTGACTCTGGTTGTTTCCCAGGCACTCCCGGCCTAGACTGGCTCTGAGTGTCCCGGGGTGCGTGCACGTGCGAGGGCCGAGTGTGGACACGGGTGTGAGCGCACGTGTGCCGGTGTGTCGCCTTGCACACGCTCTGCCCTGTGTACCTCTGGGCGCCCCGGCAATGCTCTGGGTGTACACAGAGCATGCATGTGCCCGGCTGGGACAGTGGCAGCAGGGGTGCCGGGGCCGTGCCCCCGTGTGTGTGCGCGAGCACGCATGTGCACGTGGCTTCTGGAGAAGAAATGTTTAAAAATGGAGTTGTCAGCCCCGAGTTGACAGGCGCAATCGGCAAAGTGCAGCGTCGGCAGGAACGGCCGCGGCTCCCTCAATTACCCGGGAGGAGACGGCCCGCTTTATGCTGAGGAGGCACAGTGTGACTGGAATAAAGCAAGTGGAGCAGACCCCAAAACTCCATTAATTAAAGAAACTCATTAATGAGGGACATTTACTCAGCTGAAGATTAGATCCACGCTTGCCTCTTCCAGGAGCCAGGCGCCGACCGGGGCCCGGAGCCGGCCTGCCCGCGCAGCCAGGCCAGGCGCCAGGGCCCCAGCAGGGAGAGGCGGTGCTGCCGGGCCAGCCGTGCGAGGCCACGTGGACGCACGTTCTGGTGACCAGGAAGGGTAGGGGCGTCTGGGTCAAAGGTGCTCGACTGAGGCTGATTCTGTCCCCGCCTGGGGACACATGGCAGTGTCAGGAGACATTGCTCGTCGTCACACCTGGGGAGGGTGTTGCTGTTGGCATCCAGTGGGCAGGGCCCAGGGACGCTGCCACACACCCTATGGCGCCCAGGACGGCCCCACGGGAGAACGAGCGGCCCCAAACGTCATTAGTGCCGGGGCTGAGATACCTGCACCAGGCTGTGTGTGTGAACGCTCCTGGGGGATGGGGTGAGTGCGTGGCATGTGAATAAAGTGTGTGTGTGCATGGGGAATGCATGTGCGTGAGCCTGTGTGCACGCGGAGTGTGTGTGTGACCGTGGGCGTGTGTCAGGGTGCCTCCCCGTGGGCTGACAGCTGGGCGTTGAGAGCAGAACACAGAGCACCTCTGGTGAGGTGTGGGGAGACCCCGTTAGAGGAGGCCCGACAGGCGAGCTCAGAGGCCTGTTGCTGTGTGTGCCATCCCTGGGCCCCTGGGAGGACCCCGCTTTTATCTGTGTTTAGAGAATTGTCCGTGTGGGGTTTAAGGCTGTGAGGAGAAGGGCCCCCGCCCAGGACAGGCTGTCTGAGGGCACACCCGTCGCGTGGGCCACCGCCCCACACCCGTGGTCCTCACTGCACGTGCAGGGCCCCGGCTGGGGGTGCTGCCCTCAGGCCACGGCGCTGTGGGGTCCACCAGGCTGCCTGGCACCTTCCCTGCCTTCTGCTGCCTGGGCAGTGCTCTGCCTGGCTGCCCCAGTGGACAGAGCTTGGCTGAGAGGCGGAGGCCTGAGTGCCTGGAAAGTTCGGTCACGGTGGCACAGGGTGGACCCGTCTCCTCGGTGCAGGTCGTGCCCCTCTGACCGAGAGGTCTGCCAGCCGGGGGCTCCCCTCCCACCCTGCCCTCCTCCCTCCAGCCCCTCCCAGTGCAGGGGTGCAGTGGACTCTCCTGCTGTGCCAAGACGGCTCCCCACCAGGGAGAGTCCAGGGACTCTCCTGGAGACACTGCCCCCAGCTCACAAATGTCCCCACAAAAGAAGGGCCACCCGACCGACGAATTAATTAACAGTTCTCAACCCAGATCCCCCGGCAGGTGTTTGACTGTGGGGCGCATTATGTAATCTTTGTTGCCAGGAAATTTACCTTCCTAATTACATTTCGCGAATTATCATTTGAGTCTGCCTTCCCAGGGCTCACAGTAACAAGGAGAAGGGCACCGTGGTGGTGGCGGTGTTGGGGACATCTGGGACCTGAGGCTGCTGGGCGCAGATGTCGGGCTGCACCCAAGGGTGGGTCCAGCCCACCCCCCGCCCGCCATTCCCACCCCCGCCTGCCCATGTCATGTCGTGCTAATATTTCTTAATGAATATGCAGGAAACACATACGAGGTTGCCAGTGTGGACGCAAGGGGGCTCATCCTGGGGATGCAGAGGCAGCTGCCCCGGACCCTTGGGGGAGAGTGGCCTGCACGCTGCTCTCTAATATTTGTGGTCGGAATGAGTGGGTTCTGTGTGGCACTCCTCCTTGTGGGATCACCTTGACGCTGTCCTGTAGCTTTGTTCTCACGAGGCCCTGGGAGGGAGCTTCCTCTCCATCCCACTGAGTAGGAGGAGCCTGGTGTCCGCTGGTCCACTCTCAGGTGTACACAAAGATGCCACATGTGCTCGCCCACTTATAAATTCACAGCAGCATCTCAGCAAGCATCTCAGGGAAGGATAGAGGAGGGACTGAGCAAAATAGAGGTCACAGGGGGTGGGAATAACCTGGAAGGCTTCCCAGAGGAGGTGTCTGAACATTTCCAGGGCAGGGATAAGGTTGCAGGAGGGAAGAGGCCTGGGTCACAGCAGAGAATCTCTGCACAAAGCCTGTCCTTGAGCACAGCACTGGGGTGGTGTTTTTCACTTTGGCATCTCCAGACCTAGGAGGTGCTCAGCAAACTTAGGAGGTGCTCAGCAAACAGTTATCGACTGAGTGAGTTGGGTGGTGAAGGTACGGGTCAGAACGAGCTGTGTGGGAGCTGCAGTGGGCGCTGCTAGGAGTTGGCAAGTGACTGTGGTTGGCAGGCTGGGCCGGGGCCCTCCTCAGGGACCCTACCCTCTTGCCTTCTCCCTCCTCCCTAAGGCTTCCCCAACAGTGTCCTCTGGCTTCTCCCTCCAACCTTGCCCTTGGTAGCCTACAGGCATCTCAGAACCTTTGCTCCCCAGCCCCCAGGGCCCGGGCAGATGGCTCAGCTGTCCCGAGCTTCCTTCTGGTTGAACCCAGGGCTCCTGGGGGCAGGGGTACAAGACCGCCATGAGCTCCTCCTCTTCCCAGAGGCAGACGGGCTCCGAGGGTGAGAAGGGGGCCTTGGGTTGCCCACGCTGGGGCTGGAGCCCTATCTGTGAGGCCCCAGGCAAGGTGCTCGACCCCCAGGAGCTTCACTGTACTCATCTGTGAGGTGGGGGAAGCAGGTGGATGGGCTTGTCCCCGGACACAGCACCTCCGAGGGGCCAGCACGCTGCCTCCCAGCCCCTCTTGCTCTCACTTCCCACCTGGTTTGAAGAGGGTCCAGAAGGGGTTTGCTTTTCCCAAGCACCTCCCTTGCCTCTCGGAGCTGAGGATGTCTCCTGCCAGCGCTCCTGACTTCCCTTGTCAGGAGGCCTGCGAGCAGCAGTTGAGAGACGCTTGGGGGCAACTGGGCAGCCACTGACTCCCCCCACCCAGTGCTCCAGCGGGGAGCAGGGAGAAGAGGGTGTGGCCTCCAGACTCGGCGCAGGGGCCCATCGGGTGGCAGACAGCGTCCCACCCCCGGTTCTGACCCCACCGGCTCCCGCATCCCTGGACAGCCACCGTTTCCTGTTAACCGTGGCCCCATCTGTCCCCAGAGGGGAGCAGCCCAGGGCCTGGTGCTGGGTCTTCATGGTGCCTGCACACACATGTGTGGACACACACGTACACACACACAGGGCTACAGATTCAGGGCCGGGCAGCACCCAAGGGGGTTTGTGGGGTGGGGTGAGGACCCCACTCATCGAGGGGCAGCGACCGGCCCCAGCTCCCTCAGCTCCCCTGTGACACCCAGCGCCGTGCTTGTCCCCCTACCTCCCGCCCTCCTGCAGAGACGCGGCCCCGGGGGTCCCTGCCTGGCCCAGCAGCCTCAAGCCCGGCAGGGCCCCCGGGAGTCGGGACCTGCTGGGGGTCTTGATTGACAGCGCCCTCACCCCGCCCCTGCTTTCCTGGACCCTCACCTGCCAGATGGCGGCTGCCGGCTCCTCGCTGGTTTCCCCAGGCAGGACGGACGGCGGGGCGGAGGTGAAGCTGATGGGAGAAGGAGATTTATGGGGCCGCGTTGTTTATGATTTGTGTGCAGTGAGCTTGGAGGGAATTATGGCTTAATCTTGCAAAAATCCGTCCCCTCCCCTGAGGCTTTTCAGCTGAGATCTGGGCCCAACTTGATGCAGGAAGAGGAGGAGTCTGGGCTGAGGGACCAGCGGTGGGCTCTGGCGGATGGCCGGGCTCCGTTCTGGGGGATGGGGTGGCACCTCAGTCAGTGGAGCGGGAGGGCCCCTGGGGTCCATCGGGTGGAGGTTCTTACCCTTTCTTGTGCCTTGAACCCCCTTAGCATCTGTTGAAGCACATGGACCGCTTCTCAAAAAATGGTCTTCAATGCATAAAATACATAGGATTACAAAAGAAGCCATTTTATTGAAATACACTTACCGAAAGAGAGAGAATATTTAAAATCGTAAGCTGTGGCTTCTTTACAAACGTGTGAAAGAGCCAGGCGCAGGGTCGGGTCTGCTCACACCCTAGTTTCGGAGTTGGGGTGAGTGTAAAGCAGAGCACGGTAGGAAGGACCTGCAGTTCGTGTTGGTGACGGGGTCTCGGGTGGTACTCATGCCCTGGGTTTGCGGCCACGTTCATGGGTGCTGACATTTCAGTTGGAGGATGATAAGATGGAGATGTAGGGTGTTTTTCGGTCCAGGACCACAGGTGCCCTGAGTTCTTTCCCCAAATAGCACAGAAGCACACACGAAGTACACAGAGCACACGTAGAGCACGACCGCGCTGCTTCCAGGCTCTGGGCCAAGTCGGTGCATTTTGTTCCGGAGCCACGGTGGCTCTGGGTCGGCACTGTCCGCCTTCGTGGTGCAGATGGTGGAAACCAGACCCACCGTCAGGGAGACTCGAGAGAGAGTGTGGCAGGGCTCCCCCACCCTTGTGCCAAGCCTGGGCGGAGGGCTGGGTGACCAGGGCACCCCAGAGAGCCGTGTCAGGAGACTGGCCCCAGTGCTGGGCGCTAAGTGGGAGCCCAGGCTCGGGCCCCACGTGTGCTCCGTGTGGAGGGGCTCCACCATCAGGACTCGCTGTTTGCCAGGATGACCCGGCCCATTACCCACCCAGCAGCCGCCAGGAGGGGCATGAGGCCCTACTGGAAAATGAGGGTCTTTGGACCAGAGGAAAAGGAGACATAAAGCGGGAGAGACCCAGGATTCTGGAGGGAAGGTGGCAGGGGCAGTGGGAACCCAGCCCGGGCCTGCCCGTCTTTGCCATTGCTGCCAGGAACGGCAGAACACGGGGCCGCAGCGTCAGATTATAAACTTGCCAAGGGATGCAGGGTCCTAGGGGCTTACCTCTAGGGGCTCTGCTTGGATTTCCCCTGAAGTCCCTCTAGGTCTCAGGGGTGGGAGCAGACACGCAAGGCACCCTGTGCTCTCTGGCGTATCCCGTCTGCCAGACTCTCCCCCATCACCCCGCCTGGAGAAGGAGGGAGGGAGGGAGCCGGCGGCTGCAGAATACACAACCCAGTGGGTCCTGAATGAAGCAGTACAGGGTGTGACGGGCCTTCCCACAGCCCTAATTAATAAAAGATATTAAACTGGCTGCCGGGGGACAGAATGGGCTGGATGGGGCAGAAGGAGCGATCGCTCAGGTGGATTCTCACCCCCGGCCTTGGAGCCTCTGCATCTCCCTCCCAGCAAGCCCTCCTGGCTGTCTTCTGGGGGTCCCTGGTCTCCCCTCCATCCCCGTGCAGCCCTGCCCCAGCCTCCCCCGGAGCCCCCTCACGCCTACCACCGGCATTGCTGGCCTTCCCTGACCTCCAGTTGCCTGGATGAGGAAAGGTGAATTGGAACCCGGCTGGGGCAGGTGCCTCCTCTCCCCAGGGATGTGCTGGAGTCCTTCATATGAGCCCTGAATTGTGTACATCCCTTCCCAGCTCCACGTTCAGTGACTCCGAGCTGGTAGCTTGAAATCAGCGGAGTGGGCGTATTTACACCACGGAAATCTGCAGCCACCACAAGGCAGGACTTTCCCCCAACAGAACCCTAGTCAGACATTTAACTCCCTCCCCCTCTGGTGGGGAGGGGAGGGGAGCCCAGGTCAGCCTGTCTTCTGAACACTGGAGGAGAGCGTCAGGCCCAGAGGTGGGCATCTACGGGCTCAGGAAACCCTGGTTGGCCGCCGGGTTAGAAGGAATTCTGTGAAGCCGGGAGACCCTGCTCAGCAGAGCCCTGGGATCTTTGGGAAGGGGAGTGAGGGCGTGGGGCTGCCGCTGACCCTCCCCCTGGGGCCGTGGGTGGAGGCCCACCCTCTTCTACTGCCATTTGGACAAGAGTCCATAGCCGTCATGCAGCATCCGCTGGTTCCAGAGTCAGACAAGTGTGGGTTCACGTCCCAGGACTGCCACGTGCCAGCTGTGTGCTCACGGGCAAGTGACTTCTGGCTCTGAGTTTCTCTCCTCACACAGAGAATGCGGGTTGTTTGACGATTACGTGAACTAACAACTTTTTATTGCTTAACACAGTGGTGGGCTCTGAAAAGCCCTCAACCAATGGCTGTCACTCCTGCAGTCAGCATTATTCAGCATATACTGAGCACCCGCTATATCCCTGGGCTGTGTCAGGTGTTGGTGACTCAGTGGTGAGCCCTTGCCCTCGGGGGTCTCCACCCTCCACTATTGAGGTTCTGAAATGTTCGGGTGGCCTCAGGTGCTAAGGCATTGCCCTTCCCACTCGAGTTCCCTGCACCATGATGGCAGCCCTGCTCTGCCCTGAGGCATTTGTACCAGCACCCCGGCTTGCAAAGACCATGCCCCAAAGTCTCTGCCTTGAAGTACTTGCCTGCAGGGATCCACCCACCCTGCACGCCTCCGGAACGACATCTTGAAGAACTCTAGGAAGGGAGGTGTGAGATTCCAGGAGGGGGATATTCCTGCCGTGCATCTGGGGTGGCGGGCTGGAAGGGGCAGGAGGGGTCTCGAAAGGAGATGGGCACTGGGCCTCCGGGTCTCACCCTCCACAGGCTAGGACCTGGCTTTCTTCGGGTGCCTGGGCTGTTTGCGCCCTCTGTTCCTGTCTGGCAGGGCCACTCTCCCACGAAATTTGGGGGCAGGAGCCCGTGAGCCATGGAGGTGGCCTGTTTCTGGGCTGAGGAAGCAACTGAGTCCGAGGCAAGAAAGAACCTGGTGAGGGAGACGGCTGTGGCCAGGCCGTGTGCTGTGGCTGCCCCGGCCCCCCTGCTGCCCTCCCACGTGTGACATCTATCCCGGGGCAGCCCCAGCTGAATCCTGGATCCGCCCTTCCTTTCGCTCTGGGTCTTGGCAGGTCCTGGAAATCTCAGTTGTAACTGTTTATTTCCGTATCGGTGCTCCCAGCAAAACGAGCTCCCTCCCCTCCACGAGTTACACAGGAAACACTCAGAGGCAACGGAGGTGCCCAGCCCGCCCACGCTTCCGCCAGGCCCCTGCTGTCAGTTGGCCGCCCAGGAAATTGGAATGTTAGCGTGAGCCAAACACAGTGGCGAGGTTAATTGGTTGTCCCCCGAAAGTCACGTCGTGCATTTCAGATTTAGCTGATGCTCACGGGGCCTCCCCAGGGTGTCCACTCCCAGAGGCAGGGCACACCCCAGCACCTAGAACCTGGCCTAGTGGGTGCTTGGTGTGTATTCAGCGAGCGAGTTCACGCACTCCCGCTGGCGCGGATGTGGGAACACCAGCCCTGCCTGCGCTCAGCAGCAGGTGACCCTGGACAAATCAGCCTCCCAGGGTGCTGATTCCTCCTCCACTGGGTGGACAGAACCTTCTCGGTCTCGGAGGTCCCTCTCTGGGATCCCGGTTGTCCTGGGTCTCCTTGGGCAGCGCCAGGATCCACCGTCCTTGGAGAAAGTCAGAGGACCCGTGCTATTTCTGCTCGTGCGCCTTGAGTCACAGCGGGACATCTTGCCAAAACCAACCAAACTCACCCACACGTGTCAGCAGGAATGTGAGCAGGCCCTGATGTGTGGGCCAGCATGGACAGGAGTCGGGGTCTCTGGCCCCTTCCCTTGATATCGTCATGTGTCCCAGCTTCATCTTCACTCCTTTTTGATAATCTCATCATCTCTTTTTCCCCAAAACTTCACTTTCCTGTGATCAGCACATTAAGAAAATAGGAATATCATCTCCAAGAAAACAACCAGATGTGTTAGTCTCGTGACTCCCCTTCTCTCCTGTTCCTCGTATTCTCCCCCTCCCCCAGGCCCTTTCCCCTTTCCCCTCTGTGAGCACCGATCTGCCCCTCTGTTACCATCACGTTATCGCCGGTGGCCCTCTCGCTCCACGAAACTCCGTCCCTCTGCTCCTGAACCAACCTCCCTGGGCAGCCACAGCCAGAGGGAGCCTCCCTCTGAGCAGGTGGGTGTCGACCAGGCCCTCGGCCCCTGGGAAAGGAAAGGTGCGGCGGTCGCGAGGACAAGCGGAACGCAGCCTGGATTCGGATTCACACGGAGCCGTGGACCTGCGTTTCCTCACCTGTAAGATGGGAACAACCATCCCACGTATTCCTGGAGCTGCACCAAGGAACAACCAAGACGGGTACAGTGTTGTGGATTCTTCGTGCCCTCAGAGGGTCAGCGAGTGGAGGACAGTCCACAGACTGCAGTAGTACAGACATGGGGTGGAAGTCTCCAGAAGGCAGATTTCAGCTCTGCGTGTGGAAGAGCTTCCCAGCAGAGCTGCTCTGAGAGGGAAGGAGCCGCCACACTGGTAGTGAATGTGCATTGCTAGGCTCGCTCAAGCAGAGCCAGGCGGGATGCCGGTGAGAGCACAGAGATGAAAGTCACTTTGTCTGGCAGGCCGGGTCTGGTGTCACCTGCAGTCACCTCCTGTCTGAGACTCGGGGATTGAAGGAGTCTCGGGTTTGCTCGGGTTGCAGATTCCCCAGTGTTCAGAGATTTGGGGCAAGGCCTCACTCGTGCATGCCCTGGGATGGGGAGGGCAGGACCATCCTGCTTCCAGGCTGAGAGGTCAGAGCCGTGAGGTCCCCTGGCTCAGCCATCACTGGGGACTTGAACCCACACGTCCTGCCTGCCAGCAGTCAGCCCCTAGGTCAGCTGCCTCCCCTTCTGACACTGATCGGCACGGAACAGGGGAGGCCTAGAGGCCAGGCCAGGGATGCTCACAGAGGGCCCTCTGAACCAGCCTCTTCTGGAAACTGACCCGCCCATTCTCCTGGTCCTGTGAATTGTCACACATGGCATGAAGGCTCTGGCCTGGCCCCTGCTCCAGGCTTAGGAAGTTGACATCTGTCCCTCCTGTCCTGGGAGCATGGGCGGTGCATCTCCAAGACCCAGTCCCAGGTCCCTCCTCCCCACAGCCCTCCACCATGCCTGTGTAAGGACCCTGTCCGTGCTGTGAACATAGCGGGGTGTGGTCAGGAATACCCTGGGGGCGGCTTTCCTGCTCACTCTCCGCGTGGCCATGGCCTCCGTACCCCCTCCGTGAAATGCAGCTCGTGACACCTGCCTCTTCAAGTCACCCGGAGGATTAAATGGCCAAGTTCACAGCGTACCGATGGCAGTCCCTGCTCACACGGGCACCGTGTAAATCCAGCCTGTTCACCTCCTGTGTGTCCCCGGTGCCAGGCAGCAGAGGCTCAACAGACGCCAGTGACTTGGGTAGAGCTCAGTATTTGCGGGCGTGGCTGTGAGGGTGGAGGTCTGCTCCCCTCTCAGGGCAGGTGAGCCTTGTCCAGAGCGAAACAGGCAGATCACACACCTAACAGCTTGGTCCTCGGGCCTGGTGGTTGTGCTGTGCTCCCCTCCTCCACCCTGTCTAGAAGCCGGCTTTGCCCAGAGGGGGTGGAGAAATGGCTTGGTGCCCAGCCTTTGCCGCCAGCCTCCCTTCCCTCTGCAGCCTGGCCTGCGGACCAGGGGCCTACGGTGCCCTCCCTCCTCGGGTGAGGAGTCTGGGAAGCAATTAGCCTAATTGTCGTGGCGGGGCTGTGCGCAGAGGGATCCCCAGGGGACTGCACAGCGAGGGGCTGGGAGGGGCGCTGTCTGCTGCCACTTCCGCTCTTCCCTTCCCCCCAGCACCCTGCCCCCTGAGCATCCCGCCCAGCACACCACACACACAGGGGACCCTCACCCCGAAAGATGGGAGCTCACTGGCCGAGGCCTGAGTGTAGGAATTTCCACTGGGCAAGTGATGTGGGCAGAGACACTTGGGAGGCTCTTAGCTCTAGATCTTGAAGGTGGAAGGTCCTCCCGCCCAGCCTCTGCCTCTAGGCAGATGGGTCACTGTCCCCTTTCCACGGACTAAGAGGTTGGGCTGTGCCCAGGGCCACCTAGAAGTGGACGCATTGAGTCTGCGCTCAGGGTCTGGTACCAAAGGCAATCCCACCCCGGATGCAGGAGCAGAGACAAGGCCGTTAGCCACAGGGCCTCCCTGAGAGGCTGGCCGGGCCCTCCCTGGCCAGAGCCCCTCCCTACCCGTACCTAGGGCTAGACAAGCCCTCCCATCCCACGTCGCCACGTCATCAGGATCCAGCACGGAGCAGGTGGCTCGCTGGCTCTAGGATAACATGAGGTTATTTACAAGGAGACTCTTGGCAGAGGTGTCGGGAGGATGGGCAGAGGGGCACCACCAGGAACAGCGCAGGACCCCAGAGCTGGTGGTGACAGACCTGTTACCACCCCAGGCCTAACGGTCAGAGGAGGAAGCAGCAACTGGAACTGAGAAGGAGGGAGGGTCCTGGAGCAGCCCCTCGAGAGGGGGTCTAGGTCCCCCTTGGTCTGGGACAGAGACGGCCTCCCAGGGAGAGAGTAGGGAAATAAATACCCCAGACTCACTCCCCTGCTCTGGAAGCCAGAGGACAGAGCCCTAACCCCACCCTCACGCCCAGCCACACACCCTCCCCCGACATCTTCCTTCCTCCCGAATCGGTCCACCCTCTGTGTCCGTTGCCCTCAGTTCCCCTTTGCCAGATGAAAAAACTTTGATCTCTCGAGAACTTACTGCCTTCCAACCACCATTACTGTCGGCTTAGAGTGGTCAGTTCCTGCTGGGCCAGAAACTCCTCCAGGGCAATAAAGAGAGTGGTGAGTAGGGACCAAGAAAAGAGAGCGCGTCTGGAGAGAGACTAGGGAGTTGGCACAGTCAGCGCAGCTGAGGGGTCAAGTCGGATAAGGAGTGGGCGCTGACCATTAGATTGTCAGACGGCAGAGGTGGGAACCTTGCCCAAGGCAGTTTCAGGGGATGGTGCCGGGGAGAACTGGCTTGGGGTGGGATTACGAGGGAACGGGAATAAAGGAGTTGCAGCTGCAGGTCTAGGCAACTCATTCAAGAGACTTTGCTCTGTCAGGAAGCAGTGCACAGGCTTTGTAGTTGACAGAGCCGTGTGGTCAAGGAAGGTTTTCTCTTCCTATCGTGGCAGAGAGTCAACGAATTGCCAGAGCTGTGAGCACGTGCTGGTGAGAAGGACTGGATACCAGTGTGCACTGAAGTGATTGGTCATAGACAGGAGCGGGGACGGGAGGGAAGGCCGAGGGTAGGACCACAGGCAGGGAGGTGAGCAGGTGAGCATGGGCGTCGTCTTCCATTTGCCACAGGAAGTAAGAAGCAGGGTCATCGCAGAGAGTGAGACTAGTGGAGCGTGGTTGGCGGGTTGAGGAGGGAGAGTGAAACGGTCATGGAGAGTGCAGGGCAGTGCCAGGCAGAGGGAAGTGATCTAAGGAAATCAGGGTGATTTGGTGCTTTTCTCCAGTTGTGGGCCACGGAGTGGAGTGGGCAGAGGTGATCTTACCGGTTTGCCAGGCCAATGTGATGACAGGAGAGAGGAACAGATTTGCAGAGGGAGTGGGGATAAGTGACCTGACCGTAGTCTTTAAGCTTTAACGCGTCTATCCATCTACTCATCCATTCACTCTTTTTTTTTTTTTTAATTATTTATTTATTTATTTATTTATTTTTGGCTGTGTTGGGTCTTCGTTTCTATGCGAGGGCTTTCTCTAGTTGCGGCGAGCGGGGGCCACTCTTCATTGCGGTGCGCGGGCCTCTCACTGTCGTGGTCTCTCTTGTTGTGGAGCACAAGCTCCAGATGCGCAGGCTCAGTAGTTGTGGCTCACGGGCCCAGTTGCTCCGCGGCATGTGGGATCTTCCCAGACCAGGGCTCGAACCCGTGTCCCCTGCATTGGCAGGCAGATTCTCAACCACTGCGCCACCAGGGAAGCCCCATCCATTCACTCTTCATCCGTCTTTCCATCCATCCTTTTATCCATCCATCTATCCACCCATCCACCCCTCTGTCCATCCATCATTCCATTCATCCATCCATCCACTCATCCTTCCATCCATCCACCCATCCAGTGTGCATTGAAACTCTTCCGAGTACCGCAGTGTTGTGCTGAGTACAGGGATGTGGGGATGGAGGTTGAGTGAGTGGCCCCATTCTCTGGGAATTCACGATCCCCTGGGGAGCCAGACAAGTTCACAAGCTGCTCTGAGATCATCTGAAACCATGAAGCTATCTGAGATGAGCCCCATGGCCTGGCAGGGGGACTCTGTGCAGCTCATGCCGCCAAGCCCAACCCCTCCCTCACTGTGGCCCCAACAGACCAGGGAAGAAGGAAGAAAAAGAAAGTGACAAACACTCACTGTTGCAACCCTCTGTGTGCCAGGCAACTAGACAGCCTCTCAGGATGAACCTGATTACTCACTGCCTTTCCATCCTAGTCTGGTCTGGCAGCTCTCAGCCCAGGCTACACTTCAGAACCTCATGGGAAAGTTTGGTTGTAAAGTTTGGCTGCCCTGGGGTGGGGCCCAGGCATGCGTGTGCAGCCAAGGTGAAGGCCACTCATGGACGACAGCCACCATGCCTGGGCGTGGAGGACACCCAGGGCGGGGGTGTCGAGAATTGCCCAGGACCCACTGAATCATGCCAGAGATGACCACTGCAGAGGGGGAAACAGAGAGGATAAACAGTGACCTGGGGCCACTCGGTGGCCAAGAGGGGGGATTGGAGCCCTCCCTGTGCTTTTGAGGGTCTAGACTGTCACTAGGCTGTGGAACCTCACCTCCCTCCAGCCCCCCCCCACCCCCTGCCGCCCCAGGAAGGGCCACAGTTCTGCACGAGGAGCTGAGGGCCAGGTTTGGGAGCCGGTGGCCAGTGCCAAGTCACTTCGCCCCGTACCTCAGCTTTATTAGCTGTGAAATGGGGAGGTAGCGTCTACCTTGTAGGCTGGAGGGAATTCGATGAGTTCATGTCCGCAGAGCAGGGAACACCATGTGCTCAGATGTGCTGACTTCATTATGTCGCAAATGTCCCTCGATGTCCCCGTCCCACAGCTGCTTCCTGCCCACCCCAGACCCCTCCAGACCCTGGCACTCAGGACCCCAAACACACCTCCCAGCACCCCCACTGGGTCAAAGCTTCCCCTGACAGTCTGGGCTCCGGGCTCCTGCCCAGGAACCATGCAGTGGGAGTGGTCGGCGGCTGGCCCTCTGCCAGGACGGGACCCGGGGAAGAGGGCACTGGGGAGAGTTATGGGTGGGGTGGTAAGGACGCAGACGGGAGAGGAGCCCGCCTTTCCTGGAGCCTTGGAGGAGGTGGGGAAGAGGGGGCACTGGGACGATGTAAGTTAGTGAAGGCTCTAATCAAATATTTATCAGTTAATTGATATCCGGAGGCTGCTGACAGCACCCTCTCCCTCACCCTGGCCTGTCCACACTCCTCCCCTGGCTCTCCGGCCTCCCGCTTCCCTCGGCTCCCTGCCCTCGCCTCCCTCCCTCCCAGTCCTCGCCATCCTGGAGCCTGGGTGCTCCTCCGCCTCTGCCAGCCTCCCTCCCGCCTTGCTGGCCCCTCCTCCCTCATCCTGAACCCACCCCTTCTCCCTCTGGCCGGGAGCCGGGGACGTTGCCAGCACATTGGCCGACTGGGTAATGGGGCTTTTCGGCTACTTGGGATCAACGAGGCGGGACCCGCCAGCGAGGAGAGGGCCCTCATGAGTGTGTACACGTGTGTACACGCGTGTTTCCCTCCACTTGTAAGGGGCCTGATCTCTGCCCCAGTTTCTGCAGAGAGAGGGGAGGGACCTGGGGGCTTCACCAAGGAGGACGAAGAGGACGGGACTTCTCATTAGGTGTCGGGTCACCCCAGAAGTGAGGGGTGTCGGCTGCGAGGCAGTGAAGGCTGGCACTGGGGCCTGGGGAGCAGGGCAGGGCTGGGCCCCGGGCAGAGAGTTGGGGGCCTCAGGCCTCCGGCTAGAAGGGAGGTGAGCAGGCAGACAGTGGAGGGGCAGGGCTCTAGCCTGAAGGCAGAACACCAGGTCTCGCGCTCAATCTCCATTGCCCTCGTGTGGCCCGTCCCCTCAGGCCACCTCCCACCCTAACAACTGATTCAACATCTGGGTAGTTGGATTTACTCTCCCACTGGATAGCAGACCCCACCAGGGCAGGGGCTGCCCATCCTGCTGTCCACCGGAGCCACAAGCCTGGCACCCCCAGCTGCCCACTAAACAGTTTTGGGTGAATAAATAGTCACCAACTGAACAGCATCGAGCAAGCCGGCCTGCCCACTGCAAGAAGCACCTGTCTCGCGGGGGAGATGGACACGGAGACAGACACTAAAACTGAGGTCAAAACACGCAGAAGTTGATGGGGGAGCGCAGGAGCACGCACGAGGTCCCAGGGCATCGGGAAAGCAGTCACAAGCGTCAGCTGTCCCCGTGTGTGCAAGGGTCCTTCCACGCTGGGAGGCTACTCCAGTGAGAGGTGGCCCCTGTCCTTCCAGGTGGTGAGGCACCCTCTTCCCTGGAGACACCCTCAGAAGGCCAGGGGCCGCCTCCCCTGCTCCCCAGTGTGTGTCACAGCAAGGGACAGCCAGAAACCTGCTCCACCCCTACCTCCCCTGGCACCACGAGGGACCCTAGTCCCTTCTCTGGGGCTGAGGGACCTTCTACCAGGGCTGCTCTTTATGCCTGATGTCAGTGGCTCTCACAAGCCCCCCAATTGCAGGAGGAGGTCTGGGGTGGGGCCAAGAATCTGCCTTGCTACCTGCTCCCAGGTGATGCCCTTGCTGCAGGTCCTGGCACCCCATTTGGAGAACCACTGCCCTGGGGTGTTTCCGGGCCCTGCTAAGGATCAGGGCTTCTAAGAGCCCCTGCACGGCTGGGGTCAACGTCGAGGGAGCACTTTCCCTCCTGGGGCAGCAGGCCTTCAAGAGGGTGGGAGAGGTCTTTGGGACATCTCCGGGATCATCAAGACAGAGGCGGGGACCCTACTTGCCCCCCTGATAGCACCTCACCCGGTGGCCACCGTGAGGCCAAGCTGTACCAGGCTCCATGTCTGCACAATCAACTCCAGTCCTCTTCCCTGCAGGCTGTGAATCGTGTTCCCTCACGCCTGCTTTACTGATGAGAAAACCGAGACTTAAAAGCCTTTCTAAGGCGGGAGGGAGAGGGTGTGGCTATCAAGGGCCACAAGAGGGATTCTGGTGCTGCTGGGATGTTTTGTATCTTGACTGGACCCATGTCACTCTCCTAGTGGGGAAGGTTTCACAAGATGTCACCACTGGGGAACACTGGGTAGAGGGTACACAGGATCATGCTGAGATATTTCTTACAACTGTTGTGTCTACAGTTATCTCAAAATATTTATTTTTTTAAATTAGGTGGATTAAAAAAAAAAAATCTTCAGTGTACTCAGGCCTGACGAGTTTGCACAAGTGGCCTCAAACACAAAGGTGTCTCACCCCAGACGTGGGCTCCCCGGAGTTCCCCCTGCAGCCCGGCTCTGAGCTGGTGCCCCATGCTGGGAGAGCCCCCCTCCTAGGGGGCATGGAAGATGCTGCGGAAAGTACAGCAGTTGGAGACCACAGGGCCTTCTGGAGAGGGGGCAGTGAAAGGGGGCAGTGTCCAGGCTGCACGGAGGTCTAACCAGCCTTGCTCTCTCCTTCCCCAGGGCAATCAGGACGCCACGGCTCCGCCTGAAGCGATGGCCCAGCCCTACCCCCCGGCCCAGTACCCGCCTCCACCACAGAACGGCATCCCCGCCGAGTACGCCCCGCCGCCACCGCACCCCACGCCGGACTACTCGGGCCAGACCCCGGTCCCCCCGGAGCACGGCATGACCCTGTACACACCAGCACAGACCCACCCGGAGCAGCCGAGCAGTGAGACCAGCACACAGCCCATTGCAGGGGCCCAGACAGTGCCGGTAAGGGCCCCCCACCTTCAGAACTTCAGGGGGAGTGCTGGTGGGGAAGGGGCCTGGGGGCCTGTGTATGGAAAGGCAGCCCCATAGCAGGGCTCCCCGCCCCCAGGAAGGAGCTCCTAGCCTCCAAGCTCATCGCCATCCGACCCCAAGGATCTTCCTGGTGGGCAGGTGCCACGGCGGGCCAGCCAGGCCCACCGCCTCTAGCTGCCCCCCACCCCGGTCTCCCCGAGCCACAACTTCAGGCCAACTCTCACCTCATCTGGGAGACGGAGCGTGTCCTCAGCGGTCAGTGACCTGTTAATGGGAAGTGAGAGAAATGGGCGAGGCCGGTGGCCTGGGCTGGCTCGGCCCAGCGGCATCACCGGGGCAAGCAGGGGGCGGTGGCGGGGGGGCGGCTGGCGGCAGCAGGAGAGGCCCAGGGCCCCTCAGGGCTGTCTCGGGTTGCAGGCACTCCTATCGTTGCTAATCACTTGTAATCTACCTGCTTGGCTGCCCTCCAATCAGATAGCTTCAATTATGTGGTTGTAATGCAGCCCCAAGGAGAAAGTGCTGAGCCTGGCACTTCCTGGAGATTTCCTGATAGCAAGGATCACATCCAGGAGTGGCCGCCGCCCCTGGCCAACCTGGGGTGGGCGCCCTGTGAAGGTAGCCCCTCTGGAGACCAGGCTGCTGCATCCCCCTCCCTGACCTCCTCCGCTGCATTCTCCGTGGGCCCACGCCCCGCCGAGCTCTGGGGCTTTGCGCTCATCCAGTTGGCCCTGCTGCCTCTGTCCCATTGCTGGCTGGCGGGGCCTGGCAGGAGGCCGGCACGCCCTGTGCTGACTGGGAGCTGCACCACCCATCTGATGGGTGCCCCCCTCTGTGTGCTCCCTCCGCCCCCTGACCCAACCTGGCTCCCACGGTGTTCCCCTGGATCCAAATATCACCTACCCTCCCTGTGTAGGCAACATCATCCAAGCTCTGGGGAGACAGCACCCCAAGCTGCCCCCTGGGCTGGACCAGACCCCAGCCAGTGCCCTTCCTGCCTGCTCGAAGCACTGCCCAGCCTGAGTCAGCACCAAAGCCACCAGGCTTTTCCATTATCCCAGTGTCTCTGGTACAGGGTGTCTGCCATAGACGCCCCCAGGGTTCCACAGATGAGAAGGGCAGTGCCCACGGGCCTTAGAATGGGGAGCCAAACCATACTTCCCTGGTTTAGCTTTTCCACCTCAGAAAAGAGAGGTGAGCACGGGAGCCAGAGGGGCTCCCTGTGAACAGGTCACTGCCGGCCAACTGGTCTCTTTCTGATGGACAACAGCAGACGGGGTGTATCTGGAAAAACCTCTCACAACCTCCTTGTGAACAAATACTGACCCCCAGAGGTTTGCCCTGGAAGCAAACCTGGGAGACAAGAGGATCAGACTTGCAGCTGACACAGAGGGGGCCGAGACCGACAGCTAACACCCTCTAACACCTCGACGGCACACACAGAGGCCTCCTGGACCCCCTGACACAGCCTCACCACGACAAATTCAAAGTCGTCTTCCTTCGGGGCTTCCCTGGTGGCGCAGTGGTTAAGAATCTGCCTGCCAATGCAGGGCATACAGGTTTGAGCCCTGGTCCGGGAGGATCCCACATGCCGCGGAGCAACTAAGCCCTTGTGCCACAACTACTGAGCCTGCACTCTAGAGCCCGCGAGCCACAACTACTGAGCCCACGTGCCACAACTACTGAAGCCTGCACGCCTAGAGCCGGTGCTCCGCAACGAGAGAAGCCACCGCAATGAGAAGCCCACGCACTGCAACGAAGAGTAGCCCCCGCTCGCCACAACCAGAGAAAGCCAGTGCGCAGCAACAAAGACCCAACACAGCCAAAAATAAATAATTAATTAATTAAAAAAAAAAAAGTCGTCTTCCTTCGGCAGACATTTGCAGGGACCTGCTTGTGCCAGGCGCTGAGCCAGCACTGGGGACACACGGGAGAAATGACTGGCCCTGCCCCGCGGGAGCCGTTGCTTCCCACCAATCAGGGACATAAAGTGGAAGGGGGCCAGTGTTGACCTCCTTGCCTGTGAGAATCCACGTCCCCGGAGAGGACCCAGGAGTCTCGGAGAGAAGCCAACTAAGACATGAGAGTCTCCCTGCTCAGCTGAGCACCTCCCCAGGAAAGTGCCTGGGCCAGAGAGCCACTGAGCCTGTGAACGGGCAGCCTCGACCTTCCTTTCTTTACCTGAGGCTCTTCAGGTCCTGCAAGGGGGTCAGAGTCTGCTGCTCCACCATCGGGATCTGGAGACGGAGGCCCCACGGGTGAAAGTTACTGGATTAGCAGGTGACCTCGAAGACACCCAGAGCTGCCCGGCAAAGATTTTGGCGTGAGTGCTCTGACTGGGAGTGTTTCTTCAAGCAGGGGCTTCCCACCTTGGGAGGAGCTGGGGAGGGTGGCCGCCGGCCGTCCTGCTCTAAGATTCCAGGAGCCACTTCTACTAAAGTAACTGCTGGCACTCCCAGCCCTGCTGCCCAGATGTCTTATGTCCCACCTGTGTCAGGCCTCCGTCACTTCCCTGACTCTCCTCTTGGCCTTCCCCGGGCAGCCTGACGTTAGAATCAGGAGGTGCGGGGCAGCAGGAGGTGCGGGGCAGCAGGCGGTGCGGGGCAGCAGGCGGTGCGGGCTCCAGCTTTTGTCCAGACCTGCCCTCTCCTGTCTGTGGATTCCGTTTGTCATCACGGTGTCACCCACGTTCTTTTGTCAAAAGGCAGCAGGGGGAGCAGAGCGATTGGGGCTGCGGATGGAGCAGGCCCACCTCACTACCCTGCAGGGCCCCCCAGGGGTGCGAGTTGGGGACCACCTCCCTGGAGCACTCATTCACTCAAGGTCATGCGGGTCCCCTGCAGGTGTCCTCCCCACCCACCCTCCATCGTGGGACAGCCAGAGGGACCTCCTCTCAGAAACTCCTCCCCTTCTCGCAAATCTTCCTCTGGGGCCACCTCACCTTTGCACCATGGGCCTCACACAGCCTGCCCCATGGCTGTCTCTCCTCCCCCACCAGCAAGCGCTGCAGCAGCAGAAACTCCACCTGGAGCGGCGGCCTTTGGTCCCCTGTGCTCTTGGCTCTCGGGGCTCAAGAAAAGGGAAAGGGGCGGACCGTGGTGGGAGTGCACCACCGCAGGGTGAGACTCAGCCGCATGCCGCCTCCACGCAGGCATGGTGCGAGCAGACGGCACCGTCAGCACCAATGCAACAAGCGCAGCGGCCGGCAGAGAGTTCCTGGAGCGTGGCATCATTCACAGAGTCCAAAGCGGACACACAGCTCCACTCAAGGGTCTGAAGAAGACTTCATGAGTGAACGGCTTGAGGCCACACGCGGAGAACGCCTCCTCCAAGGCTGGCTCACCGCCCACCAGGGGCGAGCCATGTCTGGCAGGCAGCTGACAGTCACTGCACGAGTGCCCAGGAGGTCTTGGAGGACCAAAGATGAGGAGAGGTGGGGCCGTAGAGAAAGGGCATTTCCAGGAGTCTCCTGTGCGGCATCAGCAAGCCTTGACTCCATCCCAGTGACGGCCACCAGGTCCTGGCCTGCTGCCTGTGGCCCTGCCAGACCTAATGACCCCTGCCCAGGGCCCTCTTGGCCTCTCCCTGTGCTGGGCTTGGGGAGGCCCAGGTGAAGAGAGCTGCAGGCTCCTCGGAGGGTGCGAGGGTGGGAGACATGCTGTCCCACCCGGAGGGGCCGGCTGCTGCCTTGAAAGGTGGAGGGGGACCCATGACGGCTAAGGTGGCACAGAGATGGGGAGGACGCAGAAGCAAAGCGGCCGAGAGCAGTTGTGGGAGGGAAGGGAGCGTTGCTGTGGCTGTTTCTCTTTTCCCTGCATTTGAGAATCAAAGGCAAAGATTGCTTTAAAAAAGAAAAAGGAAGTAAACTCACTTGGAAGGCGGTGCAGGCTGCCTGGACCGCTGTGATAAATGGTGGGAAGGCCTCCATCTCGCCTTGGGGCAGCCAGTGTGCTGTTACACTCGGAGGTTTCTCTGCACATCTTACAATTTCACAGTCATTGAACCCATTTATCTGCCTCTGTCTGCAGCTGCGCCTGGGGGCAAGGGGGGCTCTTTTCTTACTTGTGTCCTGCCCCCATCACCCCATTTCTCCCACCTGACCCTCAGCTGCTCCCCTAAGGGCCTTTGGGGTGGGATGCAGAGGCAGGAGGACCCTGGATCTTGGAGACACACAGTGGGCTCAGTTCTGCTATTAGGAGGGGCCCAAGGCGGGGCAGAAAGGACAGCCCAGACCAGCCCCAGATGCCCCAGCTTTGTCAGCACCCTCCCGTGGTGCCCCCCCAACCCCTGCCCCGCCCAGGGCTCCCCATCTCCTCTGAGCGCGAGCTGGGCCTTTCCTGTGGCCCTGGCCGCTAGGTTGCGCTGACCGCTGCCCTCTGCTGGCCCAGAGTCAGCATTGCATGCCCCTCTCCTGCTAGTTTTCCAAGTCTGGGGTGAGTCCATTAGTCACCTGTACCCAGGAGCAGCTGAGGGCACAGGTCTGTGGGAGGCACGGGGTGGAGGGGGGTGACAGGGGGCACCGGGCCCACCCTTACCACTGCACGGAAGAGCCACAGCTTGTTGTAGCCAGAGGGCGGGACTCAGACTTAAGAAGAATCAGCAGATGCACTGCCGGTTCTGCCTTGACTCAGGGGCACAGACGGGCCCTCTGAAGGTGAGGCACAGGCTTATTTTCTGCAAGGAAGAGTGGGACCAAGGGAGGAGGAGGACAGCAGGACAGCTGGGGAGGGGGCTGAGCTGTTGGGCATCTCCAGGTCCTGGGCTTGGGGGGAGGAGCCCACAAGTGTCCCCAAAAAGCCCAAAGGCAGCTGCCCCATGTTGCCCATCAGGAATGAGGTCATGTGCAGGCCAGACCAGGATTCTCAGAGACTTGCTACCTCACTCCCACCCCACCAGCTGTTCCTCCTCAGACGCCTCCCTGCTAAAGGTGGGCTCCTGGGAGCAGGGGGTCGGCACTTGTTGGTAAACCCCCAGGAACAGGCGCAGGACCCACACTTGGCCTCAGAGAACACACGCTCGTCAGAACTGGGCCTGCCACGCATGGGATGGCCAACCTGCTGAGCCCCAGGTCACGCGTGTCCCCAGGCACACGAGACGATGGTAGCTTCAAACCCACAAATGGGTTCTGACACCCTGTGCTTCCTCTCAACACAGGAACAGAGCTGAGTCTAAGGGGCCTTTGAACAAGATGCTCCCGCACCCCTGCAGCCCTCCCCAGGCCCCCTGCCAGCTCACCACCTGGAAGTGTGCCCAGGAGCTGGTGACATCCTTTCCCCTCCCCTATGGCACCCGCTGAGCGCAGGAGTTGGGGGAGCGGCCCTTTCCTTCCAGAAAGGATGACGAGGGTGGCCATCGAGGGCAGGCACTCAGGAGTCCAGAGACATCTCCAGCCACTGGCCTTGGTGAGGCTCTGCCCCTCGGGGTCCACTCCTCAGCCGCAGCACGAGGCCTCGGTCACAGTGACCTCGCCCTGCTCACTGCCCTGGCTCCAGGAGGCTTGTGGTACGGGTCAGCACTCCTCTGGTGGACAGAACCCACCAGAAGCAAACGGGCAGTTCCTGGGGACCCGTGGAAAGTGCTCTCCGGCAGCTCTCCTCTCAGCTGTCCTCGTAGCGTGTCTCTGCGGCCCAGCCTCTCACCGCCGGCCAGCTGCCTCTGCACCTCCAGCCACGTGGGAGACCACAGCCACTGGGACTTCCATTTGTGCAAAGTCTAACCCAGGCCTCGAGGACCCTGCCCTCCCCGCTTCACTCTCTGTAGGCCCCCAGGCCGTCGTCTGGAGTCCTGTCCCGGAAGCAGACCCCCAGACAAAAGTTCAGATTCAAGCAGTGTATTGGGCTGGTGATCCCAGAAGACCCGGGAGGAGAGCCGGGACTTGAGACAGGAAGAGGAAAGAAGCAATAAAAGGTGTTTCTCGGCCCGTTATGCCCACAAGGGGCAGAGGCACGAGGGGTCAGAGGAGCCCCACGGGAGGGAGCCGGCGTCTGTCCACCCACCCCATCCGTCACCGGCTCTGCTCCTGGATACTAATGCTGAGCAGCACGGAGAGGGCCGTGGGTGCCAGCCCCCAAACAGGCCCCTCGGTCAGTCCTCCCCGCACTCACCACACCCAGCCTGCCTTTGGCTCCGGGGATCCAGCAGGGACCAACCAGGCTGAAGGGCAGCCTGGCTGTGAGCTGGTGGCCCGTCCCTGTTGAAGTGCCCAGGGAGGAACCTCGCGCACGCCACCAGCCCAACCTGCTTATTGCACTGCACCACCTCGGGGCCTCTTCACGGCCTTGACCTCTCGGGGAGCTGGTGGGAGAGGGGGGTCCTTGCTTTGTGGCAGCTTTGTTCCCTGAGACCCGAGTCTTTCAGAGTCCCTCTGTTGACCAACATTTGGGTCCAAAATGAGGACCAGCTCTGAAGCACTGGACGTGGCCACCCCTGAGCCTTGGAAGATGCAGAGCCCCAGAGCAGGGTTAGAAGAAGAGGCAGGCAGCCCCGGGGTGGCCTCCCTGGGGGGCAGCACCGCCACGGGTATGTGTGCCACGGTGGCTTCTGAA
This sequence comes from Balaenoptera musculus, assembly GCF_009873245.2. Lineage (NCBI taxonomy): Eukaryota > Metazoa > Chordata > Mammalia > Artiodactyla > Balaenopteridae > Balaenoptera > Balaenoptera musculus. The sequence goes on along the minus strand of NC_045804.1, from coordinate 10,087,141 downwards.
ACTTCTCCACTTTCCCATCAGGCTGGAAGCCCCAAATGGCGCCCATGGTCCCAGAACTCGGGCTGTCAGGGAAGCTGTGTGCTCATGACCTCAAGGACCGTGTTAGCCAAGGGACCGCTGAGGTCAGGCCTCAGTGGACAGGCCGAGCCACGGTGGGAGGACGCACCGGGCCAGGGAGGCCTGGCCCTGTGACGATGTTGCAGACACAGCCCGGGGAAAGGCCCGGAAGTGGGACCTGAGGCTGAGGTTCTGCTGTGCCACGTCTCCTGCGAGTCCCAGGATGGGGACGTCCAAGGGGCTTGGGGAAGACCTGGTGCTTAGATCGTCCCCTGCTGTGGGATGGGAGCTGAAGGGGGCACCTCCCAGCCCGGGTCCTCTTCCCGCAGCAGACAGACGAGGCGGCACAGACGGACAGCCAGCCGCTCCATCCCTCCGACCCCACAGAGAAGCAGCAGCCCAAGCGGCTACACGTCTCCAACATCCCCTTCCGGTTCAGGGACCCCGACCTGCGGCAAATGTTCGGGGTGAGTGTGTGTGGCCCCCCCATCTGCGCTCCCACCCCCAGCGCACAGCCCAGGTGTCAGAGAGGCCCCCTGGGTTTCCTGCCTCCCGTTGCCCTCTGGGTCCAGCCCTGCTCTGACCCGAGCCTGTGGGGTAGGAGGGAGGAGGAGGGATGCAGGCTTGGGGTAGAGAGACCTGCGTGGCTTCCACCTCCACCACCTGCCCCTCAGGCCCAGGCCAGTGCCAGTCAGGTTATCACTCTGCTGGCCCCTCCTTCTGATGAGGGCTCCAGGGACCCCTGTGCCCCCAGAGGGCACCCAGAGTGGCAGCCCAGCCTCCTGGCCTCACACCCAGCAGCCCTGCCTGTCCTGTGTGCCTGGGGCCCAGGCACTCCACCTCTCAGGGCATCCTCCAGGCCCCAGGGGTGGGGCGACAGGAGAGCACACGATGGGAAGCACGTGTGCGTTCCGTTCCTGGATTCTCCCTGTCTGTTCCTAGACTTTGCTCTGTAGGATTTCAGCCAGTTGCAGGGTTACTGTGAGATCCTGCAGGGAGGCCCCTAAGTCCCGTGGTGACTTTATTCTGTCACTTGATTTGAACACCTAGCAGGTGCTGACACCCACTGGGTGCCGGGGCTGCCCCGTGGGCAGGTGAGCGGGCAGCAGCCAGGGGTCAGCCCCGGCCACAGAGGACACATGCGCCTGGCCCGTGTTCCCTCCTTTTCTTCCCTCTCCCACCCCAAACTCTCCTCACCCTCCTGCCCTGTGCCCACTCCCCACTTCTGCCGCAAGTCAGGCAGGCTCTGGGCCCTGAACCCCAGTCCTCCCCTCATGCCACCCACCACCCCAGATGGGATTTGTCAGGCAAACAGGAGGTGGCCTCGGGATGGACTCAGCACCCACACCTGCCCTTGCCCCAGATATCCACTTCCCTTCCTGGGGGCCAGGCCCCATTGGATTTGGGGTTACACCCAGTAGGGTGCAGGCAGGATTTAGAATCATCAGAAGATGAGAATTCTGCCCCCTCTTGGCCCTGGGCCTGGGCAGCTGCCAAACCTCTCTGAGCCCGGGGCCCCCACTCAAAGCAGCTGGTATTGCGATGTTATTAGGTCAGTTCACTTGGACGCCCTTCCAGTCCCTACATCACGGGCCTCAGCACACTCAGTCCCTACAGGCCGCCCAGGGGCGCCCATGGCCCCTGCAGGATGCCCATGAGCTCACTCGCCCCTGCAGCACAGCAGCACCACCCTCCCTCTCCAGTACTTGGCAGGGTTGGCATTGCCTCACTGTCTGGTTCCACGTCCCTCCCGGCCCACGTGACACCCACCTCCCGAATGTTACCGGGTGAAGGGGAAACTCATCAATTGTATGCACTGGAGACCTCAGGACAGGCCCCTCGGGACCTCAGCTGGGATCTTAGGGGACCTGGTTCACAGGTTCCTGGTCTCACGTGCCAGTGAGGGAGACAAGGCTGTCCCTTGGGAGTTCGGGGGCAGCCAGAGCGTCTGGGCCCAGCTGACTGGTATGTCCTGGTCAGGCAGAGGGGCCTGGGGTCACTGCACCCTGCCCCACACACAGCCCAGCCCCAAACAGCACAGGCAGCAGGCAGTGCAGGGTCCCTCCCTAGCGCTTTGTCTCTTCCGGGGGCTCCTCTCCCCGCCAGCACCCCACCTTTTGGGAAGGACTTACCCAGAACCCATGAGTGTGAATTAGGGCTGGCTGTCAGCAACTTGTGGCAAAGTCCCAGCAGGGAGAGGAGAGGGATGCTGACGACACCGCAGCTGGGACCAGTGTCCTGGCAGGAAAAGCTCTGCACGGGAAGGTGGGGAGGGATGCCCCCCCCGCCAGGCTACCCAAGAGTACCTTCATGTCCCTGCAGGAGGCGGAAAGGGGGCCGGGGGCAGAGGACCAGACACAGGCAGTGGGCAAGGGTCCCATGGGGAGCAGGCGAGCCGGGCCAGCAGTCTTAACACACCCTCTCCTGTCTCCCCCACCCCCATCTCTGTCTCTGCAGCAATTCGGAAAAATTTTAGACGTGGAGATCATTTTTAACGAGCGGGGCTCCAAGGTGGGTGCCGCCCAGAGGCCGCCACCATTACAGCGCCCGGCTGTAGGTCCCGCCAGGCTAACGTGTGAAATGTGCGTTTCCTTCCTGGAGAGCTCCGAGCCTGAGGACCCCTGAGCGACACGGGTGCTTGTACTCCCCGCTCCTCCGCCCGCCCCACCCTCCCCCCCCCCCCGCTGTCTGTGTTGTCGCCGCTGCTGAGGCTTCCTTCTCTCTAAGTCGCCAGGACCTCTCTGTCTGCACTTGGAGCCCTGGCCCCTGGGCCTGGGTCCCCAGCCTTCGAGCCGCTCCCCCGGGGCCACCGGCCTTCCTGGAGCTGCCTGGAGACTGGGTGGAGGGCCTGCAGGGGGCAGGCGGGAGGGTGCTCACTCCTGGACGGGAAGACACCCCCCCCGCACTTGGGGCTCCTGGGGTGACGATGGGTGAGGCTGCCCCCACTCTGGGTACAGGAGCCCAGCCTTGGCCCCCCAGGTGGGGTGAGGGCAACAGTCCTGGCCCCTGCTCAGGTCAGCATCTCTCTTATAGCTCTGGCCTGTCCCCTCAAGTGCCAGGCGGTCAGCTCAGGTCAGGCTCAGGCCGGGCCAGCAGCTGCCCCACCCCCGGGGCCGTACGTCTCCCGGGCGACCTGCCAGTGGCACCAGGACAGACCTCTGGGCTGCCCGAGTCTCTCCTTCAAGTCACCTGACTCAACCCCTCTCTCTCTCTCTCTCTCTCTCCCCGCCCCCCATTGCCCTGCCCCCCCCCCCACTCCCCACGCCTCCTTTGTTCTCCTTTTTCTCATCCTATGTCTTTCTCTCCATGTCTGTCCTTCTCCGCTCACAGGGTTTTGGGTTTGTAACTTTTGAAACTAGCTCAGATGCTGACCGAGCCCGGGAGAAGCTGAATGGGACGATCGTAGAGGGACGGAAAATTGAGGTGCTCAGATAAGTGTGTTGCGGCAGGGACGCCCTTGAGAGCCGCCTCCGGTCACCCTGGGCCCCCGACCCAGCCCCGCTGCTGCCATGCAGAGAGCCGGGCCAGGGCCCCATGGCAGGGCCAAGCTGAGACCGGAGCTGAGCCCACCACCTGCCACCTCTTTTGGGTCTAGACCTCAGGCTCACCCAAGGGCCCCCCACCCTGCCCCCTCCCTCTCATTCCTGGAAAAGGTCCCCAGCTGTGGGGCTCAGCCAGCCACTGGGAGGACCCCAGAAGTCACGTCTCTGAGGCTTGGCGGCTCCAAGGACCTCAACCAGCCCAGTCCGCCCGTAGGTGGGAGGAGGTCATTAATCTCACCAAGGAGCGGCAGCTGCCCCGTTGCCCCCTCCCCATGCTGCCGCATCCTGCAGTTTGCCCCTTGCCTTTATCCCCCGGAGGGTGGGCAGCAGTACGCGGCCAGAGCCTAGAAAGGGATCCAGCCCAGAGGCGCAGAGGGGAGAGAAGGCGAGGGGTCCCCCGACACTCCCCCCTCCACCACCCCTTCCCGGGGGGCTGCGTGTGCCCTGCTCAGTGCTGAGGCTCTGGTGTCTGGGAGCTGGGCTTCCCGAGCCGGGCGGGCAGCGAGGGTGGCCAGGGAGGGAGGGGTCAACGGCTGGTGCAGAGCCCCTGGAAGAGCGGTGGAAGGACCTGAGGGAGGGTTTCCAGAAGCAGAAGGAGTGCCAGAGGCACCGACCTCAGCCAGGCTCCAGCCCAGCCTCCAACAGCACAGGCTGCGGCCCCAGGCCCCAGGGGCTCACACTGACGGGGGGAGGCAGTACGGCCCAGACCCCTCCCTCGAGGTCCACACCTGCCCTGTTTTCTGCTCCCTCCGCCGAGGCCCTCCTCCTTCCTACACCCCAGCCCAGTCCTCTGGGCAGCCTGACCACGGCCTTAGATGTCTGCACAGTAGGACCCACTCCCCTGGCACCCACCTGCTCCTCCCCCGTCGGCCTTGCCCCACCACCACGGGCACGTGTGCTCCCCGCCCCCACAGAAAGCTCTCTGCTGGCCTCAAGGGAAAGGGGTGCTGCCCCCACGGGGAGGGGTGACCATCCTGGTGCCCACAACCAGGAGGGCCTCAGCAGCCACCCATGGCAGAGAAGTCTTGGGGGCCATTCTGTTAGCTGCGCTGAGAGCACTTTGGGGAAAGTCCACCAGCCAGCTGCTCCAGTGGCCTTGGGTTGCCAGAGAGAGGCTGGGCTCGGTTTGTGGGAACAATCCTGTGAACGGCAAGAGCCAGTGGGACTGGACACAATGCTTCAGCCGAGGGCCCGGGGCCTGGGCCAGGCTGGGCACCAGCCAGTTCTGGGAACAGTGATGGCCCAGGTTCTCAGCCGGCGGGTGAGGGGGCGGGCAGCACTCGGAGAGGGGAGGCCAGGGAGGAGGGCAGGCCATGGTGGGGGGCCAGGCAAGCAGTGGAGGCGGTCCCGTGCCTCGCCTGGGTGTCCCAGGGCCTCCTCCCCAGCCCCCAGCCCCCTCCGAGGCGGCCACGGAGAAGTTCAGAGCAGGACCAGGCGGCCTGTGGCCTACAGGCTAATGTTCCCCTCAGCCTCTCCCTCCCTCTCTCTGGGCAGGTCAATAACGCCACGGCCCGAGTCATGACCAACAAGAAGACTGCCAACCCCTATACCAATGGTAAGCGGCCCAAGACCCCAGGGAGGCTTCAGGGGCCACCAGTGGGGACAGGGTCCAGGAGGAGCCCAGGCTGCTGGAGGCCAGCCTCCCTGGATGCTGAGTGCCCCCTCATGTCCCGGCTCTGCCGCGGTCAGAAGGGGGTGGGTCAGTGAGGCAGGAGGAGACCTGGGGCCACCCGCCTCCACCCACACAGCTGGTGAGACCCCCGTGCTTTCCCAAGCGTGGCCGCACCCAGAGGCCGAGGACAGGCTTCAGGCGCAGGGGGAAAGTGACCACTTCCTGGATCGTTCCTTATTTTCTAAGTGCCGAGGCTAGAGGCGCTCAGTATTTAATGAGTATGATGACAGTTAGCGGGACAGCCCCCCGCCGCCCACCCCTGGGCCTTGGAAACACGGAAAGGTTGAGGCCCCGCTGGCCATAGTGTGCGTCAGCTGAGCAGTGTGCCCGTGTGCACCTGGACCTGGCTGTAAGCAGAGGTGGCCAGTCTTCTCTGCAACGAAACTGCTGACGCTAAATGCTGGCTGCAGGGAGGAGCGGAGGGACGGCTCTCAGCCGCTGTGTGACTTGACTCCACCAGGCAAGGATTGGTGCGGGGACTGGTTTGAGTGTAGCTGGGAACTCCTTGGGGCCTTTTTGACTTCGTTCCTCTAGCCAGGAAGCAGCAGCCCTGCTTCATCAGGACAAGCCTCCTGGCGGGGCGTGGGCTTTGCTTCCCACCCCGCCTAGCAGGGAAGAGTGGACTGAGCCACCCCCAGACTCTCTCGTCCCGGTCTGATCAGATATACATGGAGTCAGGGGACCGGCCAGCACGGAAAACCTAGGGCAGGACAGCGGGCGGATCTGCCGCCTGACTCACCAGCCGGACCCCCCAGTCTGTCCTCCTGGGGCAGGGCCGGGGCACTGGCCAGACCCCATTTAGACTAGATTATTGTCGCTCCCATCCTGCTTTTTCGAGGACTATCAAAGCTCAAATTCTTTCTAAAAATCTGGGGGCTTCCCGGCTTTGCGCCTGTCCTGAGCACACGCCGTGTATGACTTCAGTGGCCTGGCGCTCAGCACAGGAAGGGAAGAGGTAGACGTTTTTACAGGGCCAGGGTGATCCTGGGGGCTGCGCAGCCTCTCGCGAGAGCCACACGCCCCCGCTTTCTGGGCAGACCTGAGGATGTTGAGGAACATGCGATTCAGAAGAGAATCCATCCCTGAACAACTGCACCCTTGGCTCGGAATGGGCACAGAACCGAGGCCGGTTGAACGACGGGGAGTGGAGAGAGGGAGAAACCTCTGCCCACTTCGGTGGCAAACATGGTTTCATTTAAACATCTTAGTTGGCCTGGGCAAGAGTGACAAGGGCTGCAGTGGGCCGGCCCTGGGTTCCCTGCAGGTGGCAGTGAAGCCCAGCTCATGGGCTCTGTTGACTGAGGCTTGACTCTGCTCAACACTCCAGAGGACTCAAATTCATCAGTCAGTCAGAGGGGCAGAAATTTCCGCTTCAGGAAACAGACTCACCAGGTTTGACCAGGTGTTACTATTTGCAGAAGAAACAAAGGATCTACCCAGGTGGGTCTCAGACTGCCTCTGTCATGTGGGGTCCCAGACAGTGAATTGGGGCCAGAGCAACAGGTGGAGGCACCCAGGATTCCAGAATTGGCAGAGGGAGGTGCCAGGGCCATCCGAAGCAGAAGTGCAGCCTCTCAGACTGCACCCAGAAGAGCTGCCAGATGGGACCTAAGGGAGGTGGGCTTGGGTCACTGGCTCAGGACTCTGCTCCATCGTGGATTTTTACTAAGAAGACTCAGTTCTTGGGACTGGAGGTCTTCCCAGAAGATGAAGCGTTTCTTCCCTCCTGACCTGGTATTTATAGAAGATTCCAGAGGCCTAGCAGTAACGTTCAGATGCAAACGTCTGTGCTGGTCGTGTGATGGTGGACCAGGGATGGAAGGCGACCCACAGTCTCATGGAGAGTGTGGAGAACGGGCCCCCAGGAGGAACAAGGCCCCAGAAACTCTGTCCTGGACACCTCCCGGCCAACCCAGCAGTGGGGCTGTTAGAATCTGGGCTTGAGACGTGGAGCTGGGCTGGGGGTGTGCTGCAAAGATAAGACCCTGATAAGCTGAGGGGCCAGGGGCTGGGCCTGGTCAGGTGAGCTGACCCCACCCTCACTTCCTGACCACCTGGAGCTGGTACAGGCTCAGCTGGTTGGTTTCTACCCCTAGAGCCTCAGGTGGGAGCAGGTCTTCACCCGTGCACCTGGGTCTCTGGTGGGAGAGGATGACCAGCCTGCCCACCTCTCTCCTGCAGAGAGGGAGAGGCTGGGGGCCAGGGAGTGGCCAGGAACGTGGGTCTGGCATCCCACAGCTGGTCTGGCTCTGCCACTCTCCAGCCCTGTGATTCAAGGCTGCCGCCCCTCCCTGAGCCTCCATTTGCTCATCTGTAAGATGGGAGGGCGTGACACCTTCCTCGTTGGATGGGTCTAGGACAGTGTGGCATATGGTAAAGTGGTCAGGGGATGCTAGCTATCCTTCTCATTATCCCTAATCCCAAGGCCCCTCCTCCCCACCTCCTCCCCCGGCAGCCCTCCCACCGGCTGCTTTGGGAGAAAACAGACACAGGATAGCAAAAGCAGGACTCAGCACTGAGAAAGGGAGCCCCTCGGGAGCCCCGACCCAGGACAGAGACGGGCAGGAGGTGAAGGAGGTCGCCGTGGCTGAGGCCAAGCACCTTTACGGCAGCCTCTGACCCTCCTGGAAGGCAGCCAGGTGCCCACATGAGACAGCTCCCATGAGATTGGGCTGTCAGGGACTAAAGTACCCAGGCCACCAGCAGCCCCCATCCCAGCTGGGGGCCTACAGACGTTGCATAATAACGCGTTCCACTTTCCCTCCTAATGCTCTTCTGCAGACACTGCAGACCCCAAGCTGCTGGGGCCCGTGCCCCAGGACAGGGAGGGCCTGGGGCAGGCTGGGGAAGGCCGAAATGTGAAAAGAATCAGGACACCAGGCGGATCGTCCGGAGTGACTGGGTCTCTGTTAGGAAGCAGAAGGCACTCAGCCAGTGAGGCTGCAGCATCCCACGAGGGGCCCAGGGACTGTGCCCCGCCTAATCCATCTACCCCGACTGCAGAGGGAGGGGTCCCGCCCGTCCTCTGCAGTGGCCACGGCCTCGGAATGTCCCAGTGGGGCTCATCCTGGAGTCTCTGGGGTTCCCAAGCATAGTGTGAGGTGGGGAGACAATGGGGAAGACAATGACTGGGTTTCTTTGCTTCTCTTCTAGGCTGGAAGCTAAACCCGGTGGTAGGGGCAGTCTACGGACCTGAATTCTATGCAGGTAAAGGCTGGAGCTGCGGCGCGGGGCTGGGGCGGGCCTGGCCGGGTATTGGGCGGTCATTGGCCAGTCGTCCTGGGTGGGAGGACGTGGCCAGGGGCGTGGCTAGGCGGGGACGGGTTTTTCGGGGGGCGTGGCCAGGCCGAGGCGTGGTGGGGCGTGGCCATGTGGGTGTGGCCAGGCGGGATGTGTGGCCAGATGCGGCCGCGGTCAGGCCCCAGCCCTCCTGCCTCCCCTCCTTCCCTTAGCCTTCCCTCTCACACTGTCTCCTCTCCGACGCCCTTTCCTGCAGTGACGGGGTTCCCGTACCCCACCACCGGCACAGCCGTTGCCTACAGGGGCGCGCACCTACGGGGCCGGGGCCGGGCTGTGTACAACACGTTTCGGGCTGCGCCGCCCCCGCCCCCCATCCCTACTTACGGAGCGTGAGTACCTGGGGCGCACGGGGAGGGAGGCTTGGAGAACGGCCCCGGGGGCGTGGGGAGGGGGGCGTGGTGCAGCCAGAGGGGCTAGGCAGCCTTTCCAGCACTGTGGCGCGGGGGTGGGGGGCGGTGGGAACTCCAACCTTCACACTGCAGTCGCTTCCGTATCAGTACACCCACCTCCGCCCTGCCACCGAATCTCAGGGTCGCTGGCATGTGAGGGACGCTTAGAGCCCCAGCACCTTGCCCAATGCTTTAATGGGTGGTGGTCGGCCCTGGGGCTCAGTGGGCCTTCGCTAAGCCCTCCCTGGTCCGTTCCCCGGGGCCCGGTGCCCTCCAACCCTAATGGGGGGGGGGATACAGCTGCCTGGGGTGGAGCAGGGGAAGGGTAAGCAAGGTGGGCCGATGGGCCCCTGGGTTTGTGGGAGAAAGGAGCTGACCAGCAAGGGTGTTACTCTATTGTTATACCAAAACAGGGCACTGGAGCAAACGCTTGTTAAAATGCCAGTCCCATGGGCAGGGCTGGCACCCTGCCCCCTCCCTCCTCAGCAGACACCGGAGCCGGCCTACCCCACCTCTCCAGCGTTCCCACCACTTTCTTGTCCGTTTGCTTCCAGGGTCGTGTATCAGGATGGCTTTTATGGTGCTGAGATTTATGTAAGTGCAGCCCCGGGGGAGGGAGGGTGGCATCTGGCATTTCATATGTCTCAGTGAACAGTGTCTCCCACTCCCTGCCCCGCTCCCCCCACCCCCTCCCGTCCTGGGAGCCCAGGGGGCGACCTCAGCGCAGGTAAACCTGGGTTATCTGTGCTCAGGGTGCGAGTAGCAATGGATCCCCCAGCAGCCCGATGAGCCAGGCGTGTCTTCTCCGTTTCGCAAGGTGTCAGTTGTATGATGGGGGCAGTGGGTGAATCTTCCATATCCCTAACAGCATTGGGGTCACTGAGTGAGCCCCCATAGGCACCCTGTGTCCATTGCAGAGGCCAGAGAGAGACCAGGAGGTAGAGGCTCCAGGGCAGACCCCTTGATGGGGTCCTGTCTCCTCTCTTCTTTCATGGGGCCGCACTTACTGCTTCCTCTAGCTCGGAGCCCTTGCTGACGACCCCCCCCCCCACCCCACACAAGACCTCATTTCCATCCTGGGTGGTCGCCTGTAATTCAGCAATCCATTGGTCAGGGCTAAGACGTGGTCTGAGTTAATGCCCTTTGCCCTTGTCCCATCCCAGTGTCCAGGATAGCACCGAGTCTCCATACCCATCAGCATCAAAGTCAGGGGTACGCTGGCCTGGTGGCAACTCTGAGCACCTACCGTGTGCCAAAGCTTTGAACACAGCCAGACATAGCATTGATGCTCAGCCGTGTGTGTTGAACGCACAAATGGACGCATCAATGAATGAATGAATGAGGTGAACAGAAACCCCACCTTGAACCATGCCACGAAACCAGAAGCCAGGTGCCCCCAGGCCTGCAGCAGCTACCCCTCACCTGGCCAAGATGAAGGTTGAAATGCTGTGTCCAGCCCACTAAGCCCGTGTGCCGTGTCCTTCCCTTACCCTGCAGGGAGGCTATGCCGCCTACAGATACGCTCAGCCCGCAGCAGCCGCGGCCGCCTACAGCGACAGGTACCCGTGGTGGGCGGGGGCGGGGAGAAGATGGATGGGCCGTCGGGCCGGGCTGGGACAGACAGGAGCCTTCACCCACAACACTCAGGGCCTGGGGGTGCCTCCCCTTGGTGGACACAGGGTCTGGACAAAGGAGACTAGCAGGTCCACGTGAGCTTGGAGACCCCAAGCCAGCAAGCCCCAAACTTCTGTAATCACTTCCTGCCTGCACGAGAGGGGAGCCTTGGGACCCCCCGGTTCTCGGGTAGCAGACAGCTCCTCTGATGCCCAGCCCTGGAGGCCTAACCCCCGTCCCCAAGCTCTGGAGGCCCGAGTGAGAAAGGTAATTAGGAGCCTTTGCTTCTGCTCAGGCACGCCTCTGACGCTTCTCAGCACTCCCAGGCCTGAAACCCTTCAACCCCGAGACGGAGAGGCAGAGTGTGTGTACCTTGGGAGCAGAGGTCTCTGCGCACCTGAGAGCACACCCAGGGGCCCAGGGGGGGTTCTCTTTTGTTTTGAGGGCAGGTCTTTGGGGGGGTGGGCTGGCCTGTCACCTTTCCCTGTGGGCACTCGGCCTGTTGGCTGCAGAGCTGCAGGTTGGGGAAGCGTGCGGGCTCCAGTACCGGCCAGGCGGTGGGCACTTCGTGGAGGGCAGCCATTGCGTGCCGGCTCTGGCCTGGGAACTGCCCGGTCCTCCCTCTCAGGGGCAGGCGGCACCCTTGGACCCACACCTTCCTCGCAGTCTCACACCGCGTCTCGGCCCGTGGGTCTTGTCGGGGGCGCAGCAGGCCAGCGCTCGGGGTCAGCGCTCGCTGGACGTGTTCAGAGGGGGACCGGCTGTGTTCCCTCCAAACAGGCAGGAAGAAGAAGGGGGCGTGCAGGGGAGGGAGGGGCCTTGGGGCGCCGTCTGGGAGGAGGCAGGAGACCTGCTGCCTCCCCTCACCTGCCCCGTTGCCCACACCCCACTCCCTGTGCTCACCTCCCCAGTTATGGCAGAGTCTACGCAGCTGCTGACCCCTACCATCACACCATCGGCCCCGCGGCGACCTACAGCATCGGAACCATGGTAAGGAGGCTGGGGCCCGGCTGCCCTGAGCCGGGACGAGACGGCTGGCGCTGCAGCCGGGTTGGGGGGCGAGCGGGCAGGCCCTTAGGGGAATGACCCAGCCCTCGGCCTGGTGCCTGGAAGACAGAGGCCTGGATTTGAGTTGAGGGAGGACTTGCCCCTTTGTGCCCTCGTGGAATTAGAGGGAGGCAGGTCTGCCCAGACAGTCGGCTGCCCGGTAATGACGTCTGGTCATCTGGGAAGCATTCTGGTGTGGCCCAGTTTTCTGAGCCCTGTAACAAAAGTCCCGTCCGGGCCTTCCATTCCCCTCACCAGGAAAACCAAACAAAACCCTCCGGCAGAGGCTCCAGAGGCAGGCAGGGCCTCCACTTCCCCTCATGTGGGTGTGTCTGTGCAATGGTCCCTCTGTGTTCTGTCACCCCCTTTGCTGTACCTTTTCGCACATCGAGGTGGGGAACAAGGGCTACCTTCTGTTTCTCACCCAAGTCCCTGCTCCGTGGACCCTCCGTGGCTCCGGCTGAGTCTGCAGGCCCTGTCCTGGGGAGAGGGGGCCTCTGACCACAGGCCTGGGGTGGGGCGGAAGGGGCGCACTCCTGATGGGCTTGCTGAGGCCGGAGGGGTGTGGGCCGGTGTGTCCGTGTGTGTGTGTATGTATGGCCAGCTGTTGACACGTACAGCCCAGCTCACTCTGTACCCCCAGATCTGCTTGCAGTGGACACCCACCTCCCAGGCCCATCCTACCCCCAACCCCAGGGGGTGTTAATGTCGGTTTTTAGCTAGCTTGGCATCCAGCATCAAAGATGAAAACATTTTTGCGGGGCTAAAGAGGGACGAGGTCCAGAGACAATATGGAATTTTTTTCATCTCCCTTGTTTTTGATTACTCCCTCCCAATTTTTGTTTTGTCTTCTTTGATTTTTAACGAGCCTCAGACATCCCAAGCAGCCTGCAGTGACTGCTGGCAGCCATGGGGCCCAGGCCTCTGGGTGGGGGGTCCACACCCACTCCTGGATGGAGGCCCCGAAACCGTGGCTTGCAGGCCCCTTGGCTCCAGGATCGCCCGGCCCTCTGCAAAGCTGCTAGCTAAAAGGGTTAGTTAATTCACAGAGGGTTCCCTCTTACGTTTTCTTTTATTGATTTTTTTTAAGATTTTCTGTTGTTTCCCCCAACTTTTTTCTCTGGCACTTGCCATTTTCTTCCTTTTTCTCGGGAAACTGGTGGGTAGGGCAGGAGGTTCCTGTGCAGGCCTCCCTGACCCAGGGGAGCCCAGGGGCACCGGAGAGCAAGAGTGCCAAAGGCCTGTCCTCCCAGCAGGATGGAGGAGGCGCAGGGACCCCAGAAGGCCCCACGGAGCTGGGTGAGCAGACGCAGCCCCTCCTGGTAGAGCCAAGGCCCTGGGAACCCTGACAAGAGGTCCCTCCACCCTCCCGTGCCTGGAGGGGCTGAGTCCTGCCCCCGGCAGCCCCGATGGGCGCTGAGGAGGTGGGGCTCTTGCTCAGACCTGCCCCCCAGATTACAGATGACAGAGAAAGCGGGCAGGGAAGGGCCAGGCCTGAGCCAAGAGAGTGGCCGAAAGACATCTCAAGCCTCGTTATCCAGAAGCACTGTGGCTGGTCACCCCAGCACCTCCCTGACCCCAAGACCACCACATCGGAAATAGGCCCAGGGCCCCTCCTGCTACCATGACAACCAGCGCCCATTCTCCCCAAGGCAGACCATAAGGGGGGCAGAAAACGGGATTTAGCTATTTCTCTTTTTGTTTTTCCTTATTTTTTTTTTCTTTTTGCTTTTTCCCCCCTCTCCCAAAAGGCGGTACTGATTGGCTGTTTTTCATCTTTGATGTTGCAGGCTAGCCTCTGCCGAGGAGGGTACAGCCGCTTCACCCCCTACTAGCAAGAGGCCCAGCCCCTAACAGCATTCACACTGACTGCCTAGTACACACCAAACCCAGCAGTCCAAAACCAGGCACAGCCACCAGGAGGACAGTGCGCCCCTCCCGGTCAGCGACACGCGCCGCTGACCTCTGCGACTCTTAAGTCCATAGGTTTTACCTCCGGCCAACTGGTCTCCCCCCCACGATGGCGTGTGTGTCTTTGACCCTGGTCACCCCCGTATGTCTGAAACCTTGGTTCCTATTTTGACTCTGTTGACGTTGTGCCCCCCCAAGCCATTTCAGGTACAGTATACACACAGTGGGAGGGGCTAGGCCGGCAGAAGACCCCTCCCCGAGAACTAGCAATAGAGCCCGAGAGGGCCATGCCCACTCCCCATTCCCCCGGGCTACAGAGCCACGGAAGACGCCAGCCCGGCCTCCCCTGGAAGCCACCCCAACCAGTCTGGGCCAGAGCCCCGGCCCCTCCCCTGGGGTTCAGGAAGCAGGGGGCTCCCGCCTGTCTGCCCCAGTTGGTGGGTTCCTAGCCTCGACAGCACTCCTCCCCGTCGTCACCCAGCTAATCACAGGAGTAGCTGTCTCTGCCCTCCTCGTCCCCATCCAGCTAAACTAACATTTCTGATTAAATTTTATTGACGTTTCCTGCTGAAGTTGTCACAAGTCGTGCGGGAGCCCCACCAGCCTCAGGGGTTCCTTAGCCTCTGTTATAAGAAGGGAGAGCGTAGGGAGAGATTTCCCTGCCCCAGAGCCCAAAAGCGGTCCAGCCCTGCAGCCCCCGAGGGCCCTCCCCTCAGCCCGTCTGCCTCACCGGCCCACAGTCTGTCCTCTCCAGCCAAGTCTTGAGGTGGGGTCCCTGCCAGCCTGGCACCTGGGTCTGTGCAGCGCCAGAGTGCAGCACCACCTCCCCTTCCGCAGCCTGAAACGTTCTTATCCAGGTGCATTTCCGGAGGGGGAGTGTGAGTGAGAGAGCAGGGAGGGTGGTGCCCGTCCTCCGGACGTCCTGGCGGAACAGCGCTCTGCGTCCACCTCCCGTCCCGAGAGGCCTGGGGCTTAGCTCTGCTGCAGGGCTCTGGGGCCTGCAGGTGAAGCTGAGACAGCCGGGGGAGCGTTTGGAAGTTTCATATGCGGCCCTGGTACCTCTGTGACAGGAAACAGTGGCAAGGACCAAGGAGGCCCAGGTCTCCTATGTGCCAGAGCTGGGCCTCCAGGGGCGTGGACGGCCAGCTAGAGGGTGCGGGTCCCCGCCAGCCAGGGCGTGAGCCTCCGCCGACTCCACCAGCACATCTGTCCTGGCTGGTGGAGTGGGCAGGTCACACGCAGGGTGCCCAGCCAGCTCACCACCACTGCCCAGAGCACCTTCTCAGCGGCCTCATTCCAGACCCCCACGCGGCCCAAGCAGCGTCATCCGCCCACCACGCCCTGACCTCTGCCCTCGTCTGCGCTGAGCAACCAGACCCTGCCCACCCAGGTCTTAGCGGAGTCCACCAGCTGCGTCTGCCAGCCGCGCTCACTGCGGCGCTTCCATCCCCGCGGCCCTGTTCTTCCCCCACCAGCCGGGTGCCCTCTCTGCCCTGGAGGCCGGAGGTCTGCATTAAATTCCCTTACGCAAGATGAGGGGGCTCCTGAAGCTGGGAGTGGGGCCGGTTTGGGGGCGCCTCCTCTCTTGCCCTCCTGGCACCCAGGGTCCCGGGTCCCGCTGCCCCGGCAGCACGCCTGGCCGGTGCTCCTGTGAACTGCAAGTCGCGCCTTTCTGTTTCTGTTGTAGTGAAAGCTTCCACCGTTTCCTTCTTGGACCATGAAGGGCAAAAACAAAAAAACACAAAAAAATCACAAAACAAAAAACAAAACAAAAAAAGATGTTCAGATCCAAGCAACAAAACAACCAACCAAACCGAGAAGCACCCACCACGTCCGAGTCCGCGAGCCCGCGAGCCGTCGCAGCGCAGCGAGGGAGCAGGTCCGCGGCCCCCGGCCGCCGGCAGCGCGCTGGCAGGAGGGAGGCGGGAGGGGAGGGACTCCGTTTTCTACCAAGTCTTCCTTCCGGGCCCCACTCGAAGCAGCGTGGGCCAGTGGCGAGCGGCTGCAGGCCCAAGCAGGAAGAGTGGCCAGCAGGACTCGACCTTGGCTGCCGACTGTGCCAGCGGAGGGACGGCTGGGTGGGCGCGGGGACGGGGGCTGCTTTTCATCTTGGGGCTTCGGCTGTGCCCAGTCACCCTGTGTCTTGCGCTCTGGGCCCCGGCTACCCCTCCTGCCGCGCCGCCAACACCTGTGTCCTGCGAACCTGGGGAGGAGTTTGCAGCCACTGGAGGCTGTCCAACCAGCAGCCCTGGGGTCCGACCTCAACACCAAGGGCTGATATGTTTCCAGAACTACAGGGCACCCAGGCCCCCTCCCTCCACACGAGGGGGCTCTGGCTGCCCAGCAAGGGGTGAGGGCCTTGAGGCCGAGGTCTTGTTCCGACTGGTCGTTTCTGGTTCCCTTTCTGGAGGAGGCCCTGGGCCTGGTCTAGGAGAGGGAAGGCCAGCCTCACGCTGCAGCTGGGTCGAGCCCTCTGGCCCCTGCCCTGCAGGGCCCCGTCCTGCAGAGGAACAGAGGGACGGGCCGGCGCCTGGCTGCACGGCAAGGGTTCGGGTCACGGTGCTATGGGTCTGGACGGCACGTCCGAGCAGGGAGAGCCAGGGGTGGGGGAAGGCCTGGGCGGTCCGCCGCCCCCTCCCCTGCTCCCGGCTCAGGTCCCAGAGTCGCGGGGGCAGCAGACGGCAGGCAGCAGGGAGGAGCCGCTGGCCAGGCAGGGAGAGCTGGAGTCGGGGGAGAAGCAAAAAATAACAAAAGATGTAGGCTCCCCACGTGGCTCCACTGTCTCATGAAACTTAAAAAGTAAAAAAAATACACCTCACTTTATATTCAGCATCAGCTCCTGAAGCTCCTGAGATGAGGCTCCTTTTCTATTCCCGGTGTACATAGCCCCGCCCTGCCTCCGGCTTCGTCCTCTGTACAGGCCCCTCCACCCTCTGCTGTTCTGGACCCTTTTCTTGCAGCAGCTCCACCCCCGGCCCTGCGCCCTCCCACCCCTCTCACCCCCAGGACTGCAGCCAGGCCCCAGGCTTCCTTTCTTACCATTCTGTATGCTTCCAAGGTGTGACCATTCAAATCAACCGC
Source organism: Balaenoptera musculus (assembly GCF_009873245.2). Classification (NCBI taxonomy): domain Eukaryota; kingdom Metazoa; phylum Chordata; class Mammalia; order Artiodactyla; family Balaenopteridae; genus Balaenoptera; species Balaenoptera musculus. Next base: position 10,070,528 of record NC_045804.1, on the reverse strand, counting down.
ATTATTATTATTAAGATTATTAATAAAGATTTTTCTTCAAACCAGGACAACTCTTTTTGATTTGCCAGCTCCCGGGCACAGAGGGTAGAGGGCACAGAGGACCAGGACGCCCACTGTGGGTGGCCCCAGGACGGGCAGCTCCTCCCAGGAAGCCAGATGGCCAGAGGGGAGTCAGAAGACCCTCTGGGAGAGAGTCTAGAGCCCCCATGCTCTCCTCCAGACTGCCGTCTCCCCATCCCGTCCCAGGAGTCTGGAGGCAGGGCTCACACGTGCTCCCCGCAGCCTTGCCCTGTCTACCCTACGGGCAAGGTCTGTGGCGTTACCGGCAGAGTCTGGGGCAGGAGGGCCCCCCGGCCCCACCGGCTGCTGAGTGGGGGCTGCTCCACAGGTGTGCCTGATGACCGGTGGGGCAGACATCTGAATACAAGAGGGCCGGCTGGGCAGTTGAGGCTGGTGCTCTCAGGGATCCTGCCCACACCACTGGCTCTGCCTGTGCGCCGGGGCCCAGCCGTGGTCCCAAGGAGCGGAGCTGCCTGAAGGTAAGCCCACTGCTTCACCCCTGGTGTGAGTCCCCAGCCCCGGCGCAGTGGGGTGGAGGAGAGTGGCCGCCATCCTCAACCCCCAGCCAGAAGAGGAGGGAGAGCTGGGAAGGGAAGCAGCAGAATCCAAACCAAGAGCTTGAAAGCCTTGGGCTGGGGGCTGCGATGGGGGCAGCTTCCAAACCCGAGACACGCTGTCCGCCCCACGTCTCACCAAGACCTGCGTTCTTGATTTTTCACAGCGTCGGATCATTTATTTCGGAGCGATTACACACGCCAGAGGGGCACAGGCTTAAACGCCGACATATTATTTTCCTGCATACGAGCCTTTACCGTCAGTGGGACTGGGGACCGTGCTCTTGGGAAGCTGGGGCTGTGCGATCCCGCAGCACGCCATGCTCTGCTAAACCCCCTTTTTTCTAATTGCTTGCTCACCAGACCGTGAGAAAATAATTGCCACTATAAATTTTCCCTCCTTCTCTGCATAAACTATTCGGGAAACCAGCACTTTAAAAAAAAAAAAAAAGCCTCCTGAAATAAGAGCAGCGGGGCATTACAGCTGTGCTGCCCACTTCCGGGTGCCCGGTCCTGCCCCCCACCCGACCGCCACCTCTGGGAACTGGGGTGGGAGGAGCCAGGAGCTCCCACCCCAGTTCCCCCCAGTTCAAAACGGGGGGGACTCAAAGCATTCCAGGGGGAGTCAAGGAAGCGGTTCCCCAACCCCAACAGTCTCCTGACGCTCGATTCACAGGGAGAATCGGGGGTGCTGGGAGACCTGTTCAGGGTCAGCCAGTGGAGGTGTCTTTCTGGCCCGCAGGAACCCTCTTCCCCCCTCTCAGACAAACCTATTCCCGGCCTGGGACTGAGCTGGGCCACACGTGTGGGGCATGAAGAGTAAAACGTTCCCAATTAGGAAAGACGTAGAACCAGAGGTCCTGCGTCGGGCTGGGAAAGGGGCATGTGGGCACCCGGGAAGCAGGGCAGGTGGAGACGGAGGCGAACGTCGGCCCCGGAAGGAGAACCCCTCCGCGTCCTGCGGTCCTCTCCGAATTCCGAGGACCAGGATGGACGCTGTGTGGCTGCACTGCCGCCTAGCGGCCTCTTCCTTCACTGCGGCGTAAAATCAAGTCTGCTGACCCTGCGTGGCACAGGAGGCCAACCCTCCAGCTGGGAGGTCACCCCAGAGGGTCCTGGCCCTCGGCATCGTCCACATCAAGTAGCACAGGGGGAGGACAAGAGGAACAGGAAAGTAACCCCCATCGTTGGCCTATGAGGCCTGGGGGTGAGAGACCCCAAGAACGAGGGGCTGACGGCCTTCATCAAAGGGTCAGGGCACAGCCCACTCAGGCCTGGAGAGGGCAGGGGAGCAGGGTTACCCAAGGCTGAGGGGTCAAGAGACCCCTCCCGGGAAGCCACTGCAGCGGCCCAGGTGTCAACAAGGGAGCTGTGTGGCTGGAGAAGCCATCTCTGGCTCGCCTACCCCCCTCCTCCCCGTGCAGAGCGCTGGGCAGAGGAAGGAGGGAGGTGCTGGGAGAGAGAAGGAAGCGGGAGGAAGGGACCACAGTGGGGAGGGCCGCTGTCCCGATGCCCTGATGCTCCGGACTAACACCTGCTCAAGGGAGTGGCGGAGCCGGAGGGTGTGACGGAGGCGGCCTGGAGCCCGCACACAGGACTGGGGGGCTGCTGGGTGCCCCCCGAGGACCTTCCCGGGCCCTGCCCAGCCTCCTGCTGCCCGAGCTCACTGGGCTCACTAGCTTGCACCTACGACCCGGAAGAGACGAAGCAGGACACAGGGCCGATGGGAATGCTCCAGAAGTGGCTCTGGCTCAGGGGGACGGTAAACCGAGAAAGCCAGGACACGAGGTGGTCTGGCCCGGGTGCCTGCCCTGCCTGGGGCTGGTGTGACCTGGCGCAGCCTGGCCTGGGGCTCCCATTCCTGGGGAAGAGGTCCCCCAGGACACCCTCTCAGCACTTGCAGGGGCCACTGTTCCTGAGCTACTGGCCCCCCCCCCCCAACCCTGCTGCTCTGCTCCCCCATCGGGGCCCCTCTATCATTCCCAGCCTTGGAAGCATCTCAAGGCCCTACTCCGAGGTCCTCTCGCCACAATTAAGCTCGTTCCTAATTGTCCCAACTGCAGGAATAAAAGGTCACCATTGTCAGCATAAGCGTCTTTCAGCCTATTAGGCAATACCCTTTATGGAATTTTCTAGACTAAATTTTCCCAAATCTTTTCACTTGTACCTGGAAACTGTATACTACGGAGAGGGATTAGACAAAAAGGTGTGTGTGGGGGGGTCCATTCACCCCTGGAATTATCAACTCAGCAAACTGACTTCTCAGTTTTCCTATCCCAGTGCCCCAACGAAGAGCCACAGCCCACAGACTTCCGGGGCCCATGATCTGGCCCAGCCCTCGGGACCCGGGCCTTCCCCGCACACGTGTGAGGCCCCAGTGCGGAAGAAGCCTTATCCCTGAGATGGGGAGACTGTGCTTTAATGGTCGCTCATGTGCGGGGCGTGGAGTACAGCATGGCCGCCCTGCCCCACTCGGCACGTGGCACCAGAAACCCCTCCTTGGGGATGGGCTCCACCAGGAACTCCACACGGCCATCCCGGCCAGGCTCTGCGGCTGCCACTGCCAGGTCCACTATCCGATACCGGTTGACAAAAGCCAGGCCCAGGAGCGTGGGCCTCTCTGGCTCCGACGGCCCCCTGCAAGGAGAGTCACCTCCTGACCCTCGGCAGCAGTGGATCCGGAAGCATCGGACGTGAGGGAGGAGGTAGGCCCAGTGCAGGGTACAGCTGAGCCGGAGCCCAGCGGCGCCGCTCTCCCCCTCGGAGGCGGCCGGCTGCCAGCGCACCTGCGAGACAGTCACGGCCTGCACCTGAGGCAGAGGTGTCAGCAGGCTACTGGCGTCCACCACCTGCCAGAAGAGAGAAGGCTCAGCACGGCCCGAGAGCCCAGGGCTGGTCGGAGGGCGCCTGGCCCTGCAAGGTCCACGCCCCGCACCTCTGCGCCAATCCCCCCGGGCCAGCGGAGGCAGCAGGGGGCTGCTCGGCCTCATCTGCAGCCGGACAGATGCCCCAGCCGAGCCCCAGCCGGCCCCCAGAGATACGTCACCTGGATCTCTCCAAGGCGACAGATGAAGTTCTCCTCCTGGCTGCCCGGAGGCCGGGAGAAATTAACGAAGAGGGCCTGCAGGAGGCAGCCCCGCAGATTCACTTCGTAGCAGCTGGGAGAGGCAAACAGAAGTTGGTCCCAAGGGGCCTCAGCTCGGCACCTTCAGACTGGCTGCTCAGAGGCCCCGAGCCACGGGGAGTTCCATCCCAAAGTGGACCCTGCGGTCTTGTGTCACTGAGCTGCCTGAAATCCGAGGGGTCGGCCCAGGGCCCCTCCATTCCCGCCAGTTCTGGGGTTTCTCAGTGGACGGCCCCTCACTCTTCAATCCCCACCCCAGCGTGGCCATCCCCAGCTGGGGATTCAACAGGAAGGGGAGGGACTCACCGCTGGACCCAGCCCCCGCTGAGCTGCTGGCCGCAGCGGCCCACCCATTTGGCCAGCTTGGTCGGGGGCACCCGGAGGGGTCGGGGACTGCGCCTTGAGCTCGTTTCTGCTGGGGCAGGAGACATAAGACTTTAACAAGGAGAGTCCAAAGGAAACCGCACTGGGAGGTGTCACTGAATCGGGAGCCGGGGGCCCAGCAAGACTCCCTGGTGGCCCCAGGTGCTCTCGGCCCGATGGGCTGAGGCCTCAGAAGGAGAATAGGGAGGAGAGGAGGAAAACTCAGGGATGGATGACCAGGACTGGCCCGTGGACATCCTCCCTCTCAGGGCGCAGCTGGCAGGAGACCCACCGTGGGAGCACACCTCCAACCCCGCACCACAGGGCCACAGCCCAGAGGTTCCAGCTGAAAGGCACACCTCCCTGTCCTGGCCTGGACCACGGCAGTGCCCCCAACCCCAGCTGCCCCCGCACCCCGTGCAGCTCTCTAGCTTTCTCCTCCCCGAGACGTCCCCTGAGAAGGCAGAGGCCTGTAAGGAAGGAAGGAGCCAACCGCGTCCCCTCACCGCTCAGCGCCGAGATGCCTCCCACATGACAGCTGCCTGCGTCCCCCGTGGTGAGCTCCAAAGCCACCCCCACAGCTGAAGGCCCTTCTAGCTTGTACACCATGGACAGGAAAATCTTGGGCGGCACTGGCACCTGCAGGGAGAATAACCTGGAGGAGGGAGGTCCTGTGATGAGAGGCCACAGGGAAACCGCTGGAAAGCGGGACTCTTCTGGGTCCCGTCCGCCAACTTCTCCCTCCAGGACAGGGAGGGGGAGCGGGCTGCCCGGCGAGGCCAGCCGCAGGTCTGCGAACGGAAAACGCACACAAGAGCGTGCAGGTAGCTGACGCTACTCTCCTGGACACTGAGAAGCGGTGAAGATGGTAAACTGTATGTTGCGTGTTCTTCACACAATAAAACAAAATCCCGGCTCTGTCCTCACTCTGGCCTCTGCTGCCCACCTGCCCAGTTAGGCGACTGACATGGATGACGGGGGAAGCTGACGGGCCCTACGTCTCAGCCCGACTCACTCACCTACCTCACAGCCACGTTTCCAACCTCGGGCGGAATCAGCCCCCGGATAACCAGAGAGCTGCCCCCGTTCCAGGCGTCCGCCAGGCAGCAGTGCATCTTCACCCAGCCCCGTCCGTCCCCTTGCAGCCTGTGCTCTCCAAACAGGGGCTGGATTTCCTGGGCGCTCAGGTGGTACCAGGGCCCCACGGCCTCCTCCTGAAGAAAGAGACCGAAGTGGAGGGAGGGCAGGGGGCAGACGGAGCCGTCACGCCCGAGGCCCCCTCGCACCGGTCCCAGGTGAGGACCAAAGACGAGAGAGAAGGCAGCCCCTTCGCCAAGATGCGGCACATCCAGGAAGCCCCTCGCCCCCGGCCACCCAGCAGGGGACCCACGCACCTGGCCATAGCAGACTCTTCGAGTCCCCATGCCCAGGCAGAAGGAAGTGACAAAGGGCAAGGAGCAGATACTGTGCGTGGGCAGATAGCGTTCCAGCAAACTCCAGAACCTGCGGAGGAACACATGGAGGCTCAGGTCCACAGAGGGCTCCGTGACGCCCTGAAGACTCCAGTCTTTCCGGCACCCCTTCCCGAGTGACTGCAGACCCCCACTGCAAGTCTGCAGGAAGTGGTCCCTCGGGGTCCCCAAACTTTGTCCTTCCTGCGTAGCTAACTGGTCTCCAGGACCCCCAGGAGCAGCCAGGGCAGCTGAACCCCTTGCCCTGCCTTAACCCCCACCCCCAGGGGATCAAGGCCAAAAGCTGGGGAAATCACCTGAGATCCTCCCTGCCATGGGCCACACTCAGGACCCGGGACGCGCAAGACTCACTTGTCCTGGTTCTGGAAGAAATCCCCCTTCTCCAAACACTCGTACACCCAGCCAGGTGCGAACAGAGCCACCGAGAACCCGTGCTTCCGGATCAGCTCCAGTGACTAGGGAGACAGCAGTCAGGGAGGTGCCCCCATCCCAGCAACCAGCATCCACGCATGGGGATGGGGGGTTTGGGGAAGCGGGGAGCCTGGAAAGGGAGGCAGGAGCCCCAGCTCCACTCCGGGCGTTTAGGGCTCATCCCTGCAGTTCTGCAGCCGCCCAGAAGAGGGCGCAGGCGGCGGGGAGGCGCAGAGGGGAATGTCCGAGGGGCCGGAGCCAGCACGCGGGGCGCCCACGGGATACACGTCTCTCTCTCTCACTACACTTCACACTATATTATCAGCCTCACAGGGGGCGGAGAGAATTTTCAGTTACTGGATTAATTTATTCACTTAAAGCTTAATTAATGAGTTGAGAACATCCCCACGGCACCCGGGAAGGGCAGGATTGACAGCCCCGGGACAGGCTGATTCCCCACTTATCGCACACCAGGTGCAGCAGCCCCCCGAGGGCCCCTCTTCTCTTCTCTCACTGCTGACACCTCCTGCCTTGCCAGAAAAACCTCACTAGTTATCAAACCAGCAGTTCCCGAAACGGTGGGTGTTTCACCTCAGTCCTTCGCCCTGGGCTAAGGAAACACCAAAATATGCCCCCCGGCTTTCCTCTGAGTCCCTGTCTTGCTTTACAATGCTAGCTCGGTGCCCTGCAAAGCACATAGTCCAAAAGGAAGTAAAGCTACAGATGAGACCAGCGGTCGGAAGAGGTGCTTTGGACATTAACACCTAGGTAAAAATGGTACCATCTGACTGTAGAAATGGGCTGGAAGTTAGGATTTTAGGGCAGAGCTTGTTTCTCGGTGCCTCAGTTTCCCCACCCTGGGGAGGATCACTGCTGCCTCTCTTTCCCTTAAGGTGCAGATGGCAATGAAAGGTCCACAAGAACACCAGGCACCCAGGCCACTGCCACCACCTCCCCGGCCTCAAAGGCCACCACCCACCTTGTCCGTGTCGAACCGGCCCCCGACGACATTGCCCCGGGCGAACACATCCACTCCCACGTACACGTCGGCCAGGCGCTCCCCCGCCTGCCCCAGCATCCGCTCCAGATGCTCCTCTCGCCAGTTATAGTTGGTGAAGAAGCCATCGCAGGAATCGAAGAAGACCCTGGGGGCGGCAAGGGTGGGCTGTAAAGCCCGGGCCTTCTCCCCTCAAGCACCTGCATCCGCTCAGCCCACAGGCTGCGGGCTGCCTCCGGGACCCAGCCCACAGACTGTGGCCCGTAAAGCTGGGCACGGCCGGGCTGACCAGGCGCTCATTCTCTCTGGTGGTGCTCGGGGTATCAGACAACTCTGCCCGTCCCTCACCTTCCCCAAGGCAGCCATGCCGGCAACACCTCCGGAAGGCAGAGGGAGCTCCTGCCCCTGTCCAGGGGCCCAGGCCGCCCTCCTGAAGGCTCACCTGTTGTGCTCGTTGAGCTCATCTTGCCACGTGAGTTGCCCGCTGCTCACCACGCTGTCATACCAGAGCACCAGGCCCCTGGGGACCTGTTGATGCAGCTGAGTGGTCAGGTACCGGAGGAAGTGGGGCACGTTCCCCACGGCGGCCAGCTGGAGACAGGGAAGGAGACAGACCTTCCGTGAGGCCCAGAGAGGTCTGTCGTGAGAAGCGCCTGGCACAGGACAGACAGGAGGACACTTAACCCCAGGAGCAAACGGGTCCTGGTCCCGGAAGCCCCTCAGCCCCACGGCTGCCGAGCAGAGGGTCCAGCCAGAGGTCCGACTTTCCGTTCTTTCTGAAGCAGGGAGGACACGGACTCAGCAATCAGGAAAAGATAAAACGCAGTGAAAGGGGAGGGCAGCGTGAAGAGGAAGCCACACATGCGGCCCAAGCAAAGCAGAGACCGAGGAGGAATAAAGGGCCGCCAGAGAAGCAAAGCTCAGCGGGCAAGGTTTCTGGACACATCCATCTCCGTGTGAAGTGGCAGAGGCGTAGGAGCCAGCTCTAACTGAGACGCAGGAAGTGCTGCCGTGGCAGGGACCCGGCCTGGTGAGGCCGAGGAGTGCGATGGAGGGTCCCCGCGGGGCACAGGGGCTGGCGGGCCAGGCGCCAGGGGCAGGCGTGCTCACACTCAGAGAGTTCTCGATGTTGATCAGCCAGCCATCGAATCGGAAAAACTGGGCAATCAGGACCAGCTGATGGGCCACCGCCCGGTATGAGCGCTCGTCCCCAGCCAGGAAGGCCTCACAGAGCCGCTCCCCTTCTTTCCATTCGGTGATGAAAGTCCCTGTGGGACGGGAGAGAAACGAGGTCGGGCCCGGGGATCATTTCCCCTCTGACCCAGCAGTTCCCAAGGTGTGGTTCCTATACCAGAAGCATCACTGTCGCCTGCAGACTTATTAGAATTTCAAATTCCCAGCGTCCGCAGATATCAAATGAACCGGATACCCTGGGGGCGGGGCCCCAAAATCAGTGTTAGACAAGCCAGTAAATGATTTGGATGCAGGAGAAAGCTTGAGGAGCACTGCTCTCCCCAGGGGTGGACCACCTACGGCCTGTATCCAGCCCCCCACCTCTTCTTGTAAAAACGGTTTTACTGGATCACAGCCCAGCCCATTTGTTTGTCTATTGTCTGTGGGGGCTATTGTCTCTCTGGCAATTCCAATAGTGACCCAGTGGCCTGGAAAGCTGAAAATATTTACTATCTGGTCCTTTCCAGAAAAAGCTTGCCTTTGCCTGTCCTAACCCATCAAGGCAGGTAAGGAGCTCTACCCACTAAGCAGCAGCCGAAGCCCAAGCCCTTTCATCACTGGGTCACCTGGCAGGTGTGCCAACGAGTCTGGCAGGGTTGGAGGCGGGTCCTTGGCTCTTACCCAGCACACAGACCCCATGCCTGTGGGCAGCGTTGGTCCAGCCTACCGGGGGGATGGTGACCGTGTGATGGCTGAAGTACACAAAGATGTCGATGTACTGCCAGTGGTAGAAGGAATAGGGGCTCCGCGCGGCTGAGCCCTGAATAAACCTGGGTGAAGAAAGATAACAAAGTCAGGACCCAGAAACAGACAAGGACACGACGACCCTACGGTGAAATGAGAGGGCAATGGCGAGTGAGTGAAGATTCTCTTCAGTTCCATCCAGTCGGCACTAACGGCAAGCTTGCTGTGAGCCAGGCCCTGCCTAATGACCGGGCTGAGGAGCAGGATCAGCCCACAGCCCGGATGTTGACAGGGTTAGTCTCAAGGGAAACGTTTTCACCAGGCCGTGCAGCTACCCCCCATGGGACCCGATGGACTGAGCGTGTTTAGCCTCAACAAGCAGACAAACACAGGACAGAAGGAAAGAGACGGGGAGGGGCTCACGCAGAGCTCCCAGTGCCTGGGGTCCCACTCTATTCTGAGGTCAGCAGTTCCCCAGGACACAGCCTGCCTGCAGGTAAGGTTGGGGTTGACAACCACGTGAGCTACACCCGAGGTTACATCACCCGCCTCTGTCTGTACCTTGATGGCCAGCTCTGACTCAAGCCTTCCCAACAATCGTCATGTCCAAGATTATTTTATGGACGTTTAAGATCTCTAAACTTTCTCTGCAGCAACCCGGAGGAAGTACCCCCGGCTGCGGGGGGAGGGGGTGGAACGACTCCAGAGCCAGTGGGCCAAGATGGAAGGGAGCTCGAGTGAGGAGGATGAAGAAAAGAAATCAGCTGAAGAACCAAGTTTCCGGGCCAGGCCATCTGAAGAGGGTCCCGGCTGTGGTGCCCTCTCCAGCCTCCCAGACTTCAGGTGCAGGTAGTCCCCAGAATCAAACAGTTTCAGAGCTGAAAGAGGCATCAGCTACTGCCTAATCCAGTGCCCTCTTCTTATAGATGAAACAAAGAGGCCCGAGTTCCTCTCCCAGGTGGTGGCAGTGTGGGCTGATCCCATCTCCTGACTCCCCATCCAGTGCTCCTTCTGCCACACGGCACGCTCCCTCCCCTCCGTCCCCTCCCGCCAGGCGATGCCCTCGCAGTGTCCTCACTTGTCATCCAGGTACCCGCCCATCATGTCATGGCACATCAAAGTCCGGGGCCTCCTGCTGCTCAGAGGGGGCTGCCGACACTCGGGGGGCCCTAAGGCCACGTTAAAGCTGTCCTCCACGTCGGGCGTCCATGCCAAGAGTTCCTCCAGGGAAGACAAGTAAAAGCTGATGGGTTTGGTGGTGTCCTTGTCATAATATCGAACTGGTCAGAGTAGGGAAACAGCGAGGAATCAGTGGAAATTATGGGATTAATAACAGAAAACTTGAGACAGGGAGGGGGCAGCCCTGTCCAGAAGCTCCAAGAGTGAACACGGACACAAGTGTTCAGAGCCTCAGTCCTTCTCACCTGGCAAAGGGTCTGGGGTAAAACTGACCACTTCTCGAAAGACTGCTTCTTCTTGATCCTCTTCAGTTCTAAGCAAAGAAAGAGTTAAACTTTTTAAAAATAAAAGGGTAAAGAAAAAGAGCACTTTGAAGCAAACAGACCAGCCCACACTTAGACATGCAGGGGGAGATGTCCTCTGGCTTACATTTTTTAATGCAAACTATGGAAACGTGCCTTTGCCCATTCTGTTCCCTCAAACTGGAACACCCTTCTGTCCATTCTCCACCTACTGAAATCCTCCACCTCCTCAAAGACCAGTTCAGATGTCCCCGCCCCAGGCACCAACCCCCTTCCTGCCCAGCATGGGCACGAATAATCCTAATTACACACGCTGGCCTGCCCTGAGCAATTAAAAATGCCACGCTCGGATCCTCTGCGCAGATCCACCGCCAGGGGTGGGAGGCACGATCAACGCATTTCGCAGATGAGGATGTCGAAGCTTCCCGCCAGGGCGCCAGGATTCCCAGCCTGGCCCGCTGCTGAGGTCGCATCCCGGTTCCGAGACTCTGTCCGTGCCTGCTGCTGTGCGGGCTGGGGCGGCGGGCAGCACCCGCCGCGGACAGGGGGCTTGGGGGCCGAAGATTGCTGTCCTGCGCCCGGAGCTCCCAGCGCGCCTCCCGGGGCCTGGGTCGGGCGCCCATCGACTCTGGCTCCACTGCCCGGCCGCGGGACGGGGCCGCAGGATTCGCCCACCGGTCTCTTACCCACCTCCTCTGCGGCAGCCGCACGCCTGGCTGGGGATCCCGCTGCTCCTTCAGGGTCGTCGGCGCCCGCAGCCGCCGGTCCCGCCGCCGCGCAGCCGCCCGGGTCCGGGCGCCCGCGGCCTCCATGACTTTGCCCCGCTCACGCCGCCAGGCAGTCCGGCTGCCGGCCAATCGCAGGCTGGAACCCGCCCCTGACACCGCCAGCCGGCCAATGGGGACTTCTCAACGCGTCTGCCCCGCCCCTACTGGGCTCCGGACGGACTCCCGGCTCGCGCTATGGGCTGGCCCACCTGCCGCCGGGCCTTTGTAGCGGAGGAAGGTCTGGGGACGGGGCCTGTGGCGGGGCGGGGCCGAGACGAGGGGCGGGGAGGGGGCGGGGAGGGGCGGGGCTGGGTGGGCGGAGCGGGGCGGGGGCGGAGCGGGGAGGGGGCGGGGTCTGAGTCCAGGGCTCCGGAAAGCACCTTTGTACCAGTTCTGGCCTCGCCAGCCTCCTATTTCAGTTGAGCGATCTCCCGAAGGTCACAAAGTCAGTAAATTGTAGAAGCGATATCTGAACTCAATTCGTCTAATCCCTATTCAAAGATAATTTTCAGAAAAAGGTGAAATAATAATTCTCATTCAGGTATAAATATAGACAAATGTTAAAGACTGTCCTATTCGTTCATCAGCGAAGGAACCAGACAGGTATTATAACCAGTTCAAAAGCCAATCAAAAAAGAGAACCTTTTATAGATCAGGAATATTGAAATGAGAACGTTAATAGAGGCAGAATGAGTTTTTCCGCAGGAGTGGGGGGTGGGCAAGATCACTGAACGTCCGGACAAGACAATTTACACGTTGTAAAGAAGATGATAAAAAGCTAGAATCAGATTAAGTGGTACAGCTACTGTGTATGTATAAAATAAATAAGCTGCAAGGATATAGTGTACAACACAGGGAATATAGCCACTATTTTATAATAACTATAAATGGAGCATAACCTTTAAAAACTATGTTTTTAAAAACTACGTTCAGTACGATGTTGTACTGAAACTTACATAATATTGTACATCAACTATACCTCAACTTTTAAAAAAAGCTAGGATCAGATAACAGCAGGATGTGCAGTATGTAGACAATGCACAGTTTCCACTGAAGCACAAATTTTTTTCTACACCCCCAAATCTGCAGGGCCCCAAGCCCACAGGGCCTGGAGGTATCTCAGAGGTGGCCCCTCCCCAGCATCTTGGGCACAGAGGGGTTCCCAGCGTGTGGAGTGTGAGGAGAAGCTCCTGGACTCAAGGCTGGGCCCCGCAGGGCTGAGTTTGGGCCCACCCAAGGCGCCCCTCACCCAGCCCCCAACACCCCTTCGTACAGCTGGGAGTGTCCCGCTGCCCAAGCCAAGTTGAGTGGGCCTCTTTATTATCACTGCAGACTTTGAACTTCATGAGGCCGCAAGCTTCCATAAACCCTGAGAGTGGGGAAAAGGACTAGGCTGGAATATGGTGGAATATGCATCCCAGCCATGCTGCAAGGGAACACAGGGCCCTCGGGAGCAGGCGGCAGTGACCACAGGGAGGAGAGGGACTGCAAAGCCCTGGGAAGTCTGCCTTGAGAAGGGGCAGCAGGGTCAAGAGGCCCCTCTGGCTGTGCTCAGGTGAGCGCAGAAGATGTGGAGTCTGTATTTGATCTGCATTTAAGCCGCTTACCTGCAGCTTAGCGGTAAAAATAAACTTTCCATCCTCAGAACTAAAACATAGTTCTTAGAGATTCTTTAGGGTAATGCTCAGTCTCTGGGGGAAAAAAAATACTTGGGCCTCCCTTCTCTGCTCTTCTTGGCAGTGTTGCCCTCTGGTCTGGGGGAGCAGGGAAGTTTAAGTCACCCTGCACACCCTCCCCAGAGCAGGGAAGACTCTGGTCTGTGGCCTCTGCACTGGCCCTTGCTTTGCCGCCTGCCCTGCAGGTCCTTGTGGCTCCTGGTCTCAAGATCCTTGTCCTGGATCAGAACGAGCCTGGAGGTCCCCATGTTTGCCTTGAGCTCACGCTGGTCCCGCTGGGGCTCCACACCCCTCCAAAGCCTGGCTAGGCCCCCTAAAACCCTCACCTTGTAGCATTTCCAGATAAAGTACAGGACACCCAATTAAATTTGATTTCCCGATAAACAACGAATGGAAACGGGACATGATTATACTATGCAATTCTTTCTCATTTATCTGAAATTCAAAGTAAACTGGGATCCTGAGTTTGCTAAATCTGGCAGCCCTACCTGTGAATCTTCGCTGCAACCTTGCTGCAGAGCCCCCTTGCCCTGCCGTGGGGGCCCCACCGACACCTCCTGGCTCTGTCCATGCCAGCACAGGAAGCCAGGTTGGCTCAGGAACCTGAGCCTGGGGACCTCCCCTGCCTGACCGACCGACTGTGCCACCGGCTTGGTGCTGCGCACCTCGTGTTTCCTGCACTGGCTGCCACATCTGCCCCTCGGCTGGGCCCAGCGGAGACCTGGACTCACATCTGCTTGCTTTGCCTTCCTCCACTCTCTCCCTTCCGGCCTCCACAATTTCCCAGGGCCAGGAGCGAGAACCAGGTGAGTGGACGTCACCTGCTCCACAGGCTTCGTCGTTCATATGCTGAAGGGTGTGGCAGCAACAAATTGTCCCCAGTATCCCTCCTCTCCTTGTACTTCAGGGAGAGAAGCCCATGTTTTAGCTGGCAGCTGGCTGCTGGCTGCCCAGATGAAGACAACATCCCCAGCAGTTTAGAGGGGCCTGGCGAGCACGTTCTGGTTTCCAGACAAGAATGAAAGTCACACTTGCAATTCTGGCTGTGCCTGCAAAACAAAGGAACACGCCCCCCACTTTTTCTTCCGTGCTTTCGGCTGGTGGCTAGGTGGGTGTGAGATGTGATGGTAGGCACTGCAGCAGCCGTCTGAGACCGTAAGACAGAAGCCACATTGGGAGGGCATGGAGCAACCAGAGAGAAGGGGCCTGGCTCCCCCAGTGGCGCGGACCACAGTATTGCCCTGGACTGCTGGTGTTTGAATTCCTATGTAAGGAAAATAAACTACGGTCTGATTTAAGCCAATAGTATTTTGGTAGCTGAATCTAACTATGACAGGGGGAGAACACAAGAATTTAGAAAAACCTCTCAAAATAATAGCCTGCCTTGCAAGGCTGTTATCGGTTTTTGTTTGTTTGGTTTTTGTTTTGGGGGGGGGGTTTCTTCAAAATCTTATTATCTTATTATTGTTCCTCAGTGCATTCCTTCTGCAGTAAATCCCACTTTCCCTTCACTCAGAGCGCTACCTCAGACCAGCTGGGGTGAGAGCAAAAATCACATTCAAGACTGCTTCTGAACTGTCACTCTGTATGGTCAGGCCCCTCAAGGTGGCTGTTCTCTTGCTCTCTTACACCCCCTGCTCAGCCGGTGACTGTTTCACCTGCACACTACTCACCTGACTGACCTCCCTACATACTTGCCCCTCGCCCAGGCTAGATTGTTCTAGCTTTAGATCTGAACATCAACACGATGGTTTATCAAAGGGGCGGTAAGGAATGTGCCCCTCTGCTTGTTCCCCTGGTAACTGATGAGCCCACCTGATGTCAATTCCCCCTATAGGGGCTGCCCTGGTGGCGCAGTGGTTGAGAATCTGCCTGCTAATGCAGGGGACACGAGTTCGAGCCCTGGTCTGGGAAGATCCCACATGCCGCGGAGCAACTAGGCCCGTGAGCCACAACTACTGAGCCTGCGCGCCTGGAGCCTGTGCTCCGCAACAAGAGAGGCCACGATAGTGAGAGGCCCGCGCACCGCGATGAAGAGTGGCCCCCGCTTGCCACAGCTAGAGGAAGCCCTCGCACAGAAACGAAGACCCAATACAGCCAAAAATAAGTAAATAAATAAATAATAATTTAAAAAAAAATTCCCCCTATAACTGGTAACCAGCCCCTCCCCCCGGGAGCAAAGACACCGCCACGTCCTGCCCACCGTCGACTGCACACAAAATGGTGGATTGTCACTCCAGGACCTTGCTTCCGACATGTAAGCTCCCCCATCCATTAAACCGTTGATGTGTCTGTCACTGACTCCAGGCTCTTTGGTCTTGAAGCTGGGCCAGCACGGGGCTTGCAGGCCTACATGGTGCAGCTCAACACGCTCCCTTTTACAGAGTTCTCCTGGGTGCTCAGCAAAGGCTTAAGGAAGGAAAGGATGCTGGGCCCAGCTCCTGGCTCTAGCCACCCGCCTCACCTTTATACCCGCTCGAGGCTGTGCCCAGGCACCTGCTTGAACGTCCTGCACAACGAATATTGAGCCCCTCCTGGTTCACGTCTGCGTGTGCACCTCCATCTGTGAGCACACACTCCTCGACAATCATGGCAAACCTGGGGCGCCTGCCCTTGCCGGGTCCCTGTATCATTATACCTGCGCAACAGTTACGTTCATTTTCTCCTTCTAAAAATTTAAAGCACTGCAGATGCAATGAATGTTCCCTTTAATCCACCTCCCTCTTGATTTCCTTGCCTCCCCTGTCCTCCTGAGACCCCTCAATATTCCCCCAATTCTATCGGTTTGACCTGTATCCTTCCAGATGTCTTTAAATACTTTTACACACCTGTATATATCTGGAGCCATATAACATTGTTTGTGTTTCATAAAAACGGTATCCAAAAAAATGGTATCATATTGTACACATTATTCTGTATCTTGTTTTTTTTCACTCAGCAATATTTTTGAAATCAAGCCACATTGATTTAAATAGCTCTAATTTGTTTGTTTTGACTATTGTTTACTCTGCTATCATTTGGACACAGTCTACTTACCTATCTACCCATCGGTGGACATTTAAATAGTAAACATTTGTTTGCTATTATTTTTTACATGTTAAAATGAACATATTTGTATAGACCGTTTGAAGTATACGTATGTTTTTTTCTTTTTCAGATAAAACAGGATTAGAGTTGCTGAGAGTGACAGCACACACGTTTTCAGTTTTAAGTCACTAACAAACTGCCATCCGAGTGCTCCGTCACCAACATCCTCCCCAGTGCGGGGTAAATACAGGTTATTCCACAACCTCTCAAACACTGATATTATCGAACTTGAAGATTTTTGCTCACCTGGTGGGTGCCCGTAGGTGTTTGGCTGTTGTTTTAAATTGAAGTTGCAGCTTTTCGTGTCGGTCGGCCATTTGGAAGTGAGTTTTCTTCTGTGTCATACCTGTTGTGGGGGGGGGGGGGGTTGCCCATTACTACTGTGTTGTCTTTTCTTCCTGATGTGTAGGAGTCGCATATATTCTAAATACTAATATTTTGCCTCTTACATACATAAATGGAACAAATATATGTCTGCTTATCTTGTACTATAGGTCTTTTAGATTCCCATATGGTCAAGGTTATTAATACTGTCCTTTGTGGCTTTGCTGTTTTCTTCTATTTAGGAGGGCTGTCCCGACTTTAAGGTCATGAAGATGCTTTCCTGCATTTTTAGTTAATAATTGTGAAGTTTAGTTCTTTGTTTTTTATGTCTACAACTTCCAGATGCCTTTTGAGGGTAGGTCTTTAATATTTCATCTTCCTTTCTGGTTACTGACTATTCAGATTTTTCTCTTTCTTCCTGGGCCAATTTTATGCTAATAATTGTTTTCTTATAAAAGTGTCCATTTCATTGAGGTTTTCAAATGTAGGGTATTAAGTCATTTCTCATCATATTTTTTGATCTCTTGGTTATGCCCTCTCTTTAATTTCCAGTGTTGTTTATTTGAGTATTCTTTCTTTTTTTTCCTGATACTTTTTTTTTTTTTGAAGGACTGTCTATTTTATCAGTCCTTTCAAAACACAAGCTCTTCATTTTGTTCTATTTTTTGTTTGTTTTCTATTTCACTCATTTCTGCTTTTATTTTCTTTCCTGTTATTTCCTTTGGATTTATTTTGTTGTTCTTTTTCTGGTTTCAAAAGTAGACAGTGTGGTTCACTTACTTTTTTTTTTTTTTTAATAAATTATTTATTTTTAGCTGTGTTGGGTCTTCGTTTCTGTGCGAGGGCTTTCTCTAGTTGCGGCGAGCGGGGGCCACTCTTCATCGCGGTGCGCGGGCCTCTCACTATCGCGGCCTCTCTTGTTGCGGAGCACAGGCTCCAGACGCACAGGCTCAGTAGTTGTGGCTCACGGGCCCAGTTGCTCCGCAGCATGTGGGCTCTTCCCAGACCAGGGCTCAAACCCGTGTCCCCTGCATTGGCAGGCAGATTCTCAACCACTGCGCCACCAGGGAAGCCCGGTTCACTTACTTTTAAATCTTTCTTGTTTTCCTATAAATGCAGTTGAGGGAATACATTTCCCTCTGAGAATGACTTTCACTGTATCCCACAAGTTTTGATAGCAACAGCTTTCACTTTCAGTAAGTTCTAGATGCTTTGTAATTTCTGTTAGTGCCCCGCTAACTCATCCAAAACAATCCTTAATTTTGTTGCAGTAGAACTCATCAGACTTTTCTGTTACGATTAGTACTTTTGTGTCTTTTTCAAAATGTATTTCCCTACCCCCAACTCATGAGAATATGGAATACTCCATCCTCTGTTATTTTCTAGAGCTTTATTGTTTTGTCGTCCCCCTTCAGGTCTACAGGCCACCTGGAATTATTTTTGTTTATAATATGAGGGAGGAGGTCACATTTTATTTTATTTTATTTTTTAATTGAAGTATAGTTGATGTACAATGTTGTGTTAGTTTCAGGTGTACAGCAAAGTGATTCAGTTACATATATATATATATATATTTCTTTTTCAGATTCTTTTCCATTATAGGTTATTACAAGATATTGAATATAGTTCCCTGTGCTATAAGTAGAACCTTGTTGTTTGTCTATTCTGTATATGTTTTATTTTTTATCTATGTTTTATTTTTTATCATATGAACCCTCAGTCATTCATGATTTTTGGAAAGACCATCCTTTACCCCGTGCTTTGCACTGTTCCTTTCTGGAAAATCAAGTGCCCACACATGCTTGAGTCTGTTTTGGGCTCTGTGATATTGTGATTTATAATAAGAAATGTATGTTTGGTCTTCATTTCTGGCACAGAACTCCTAAAACCCTTGGAATTTCCTAAATGATAAGAACCATAAAGGTGTCTTTTGTTAGTTATAACAAGCCCCTTTCAACCACAACAGAGTTCATGTTAGTGAGGTGACTTTTGGGGAGCCCCGCCACCACGTGATGGAGGCTGGTTGCTAGGGAACCAACCTTGCTTAGAGAGGTGGCACTATCAGTATGCACACCTCCACCTCCGGGGAGGGGAGAGGGACTGGAGATTGGATTAATCACCGATGGCCAATCAATGTAATGAAGCCTCCTTAAAAACCCCTGAACTATAGGGTTTGGGGAGCTTCTGGCTTGGTGAACCCATGGAGGTGCTGGGAGGGTAGCACCCTCCCAAAAGAGCATGGAAGCTCCCAGGCCCTCCCCACATACTTTCCCCTATGCCTCTCTCCCATCTGGCGGTTCCTGAGTTATATCCTTTTATAATTACAAATCTCGTGTATCTCCAATCCTGTCTTGGCATCCGCCTCTGAGAGGGCAAGAACCAACATACTGTCCATAGATTTAGATTTTTTTTTCTTAATAATATTTTGTTCTCTATGTAGAGGTCTTACATATCTACTGTTAGATTGACTCCGAGGCAAATGACGTTTTGTAAGTGGCATCTCTGATGGATTAGACATGGCTGCAAATTCTTTTTGTCTCCTCCCAACCAAAGATAGAGGCTTTTACCCATCCCTTCTCTGGGCTGACCACTGGAATATGGCCAAAGTGGCTGTGGTGTGTCTTCTGAGCCTAGGTGTCAGGAGGTCTTTCTCAGTGTCGCCTCTGTAGAGATATCGCCTCTATTCTGTCCTTTGCTTCTTTTGTCTCTCCATGCTTCTTACTGGATATTTTCTTCAGGTTTATCTTCTAATTCACTGATTTTTCTATTCAGCTCTGTATAATATGCTGGCATACTCATCCACTGAGTTCTTCATTTCACTCGTTTTATTTTCCACTTCTAGAGTTTCCATGTGGCTCTTCCTTTTTCTCATTAGTTTCAAGTTCTTTGCCACAATTCTCAATTTTGTCTTTCATCTCCTCAAATGTAGCAAGCATCGTTATTTTAATTTTTGATCGTGATAATTCTGCTGTGAGTTTTTCCCGCACATGGTAAGCATTTAATACATACTTGTTGGATATTTTTAGTAGGTAGGCTCTCAACTGAATGGACAACTAACTTAGTGGCTATCTCAATTGAACAGTTGGAAGAGTTTCTCTATCTTTAGGCAGGGATGTTTTCAAATTATCTAGAGCGTGTGGACTTCTAATCTTACTTGTGAAAATCTTTAAGGTAGAAATTTCTTGTCCTCGCCTGGTCATCTACCTAAGGAGAAAAGGGCTGTGCTCTATTCTGCCCTGGGGGGAGCTGGTTGCCAGGGCCAGGTGAGGTAGGGGCATCTGAGGTCACTGTGCCTTTCTAGTCCCTACTCCAGCTGTGTGGGGACTTCAGAGAGAAAGGCATGGTCCTCAATTAGCTGTTCCTTCTGGAATGCTTCGCTTGGCACCTGAGTCAGCCTCCTGTGTTTGCGTGATCTCATCCATCATTTGATTCCAAAATGTTTGCTCGTTAATGCTCTTGGAAGAACTAACCCTGACACTCCCATCCCACCTCATCAGACCCTGGACCCTAGCCCCATGCTAAGCCAAGCCTGGGGTAATGAGACTGGCTCTGCAGTGTGTGTGTGTGTGTGTGTGTGTGTGTGTGTTTTGTTTGCTTTTTATAACTACTTTATTGAAAATATGATTTACATACCATTCAATTCACCCATTTAAATTGTGCAACTCATTTGTTTTTAGTATAGTCACAGAGTTGTGCAACTACAACTGCTAACAATGTTAGGACATTTTCATCACTACAAAAAGAAAGTTCATATCTGTCAGCAGTCACTCCCCCTACTCCCCGCCAGCCCCTGGAAACCGCTAACCTACTTTCTCTCTCTATGGAGTTGCCTATTCTGGAATTTCATATAAATGGAATCATACAATATGTGGTCTTTCGTGACTGGCTTCTTTCACTCAGCATAATGTTTTTGAGGTTCATCCATGTTGTAGCCTGTATCAGTGCTTTATTCCTTTTTATGGCTGAGTAATATTCCATTGAATGGATATGCCACATTTTATGCATCCATTCATCCACTGATGGACATTTGGGTTGTTTCTGCTTTTCTGTTTATTACAAGTAATGCTGCTAAGAACATTCATCCACAAGTTTGTGTGTAGACATATTTTTTCATTTCTTTTGGGTACATACGTAGGAGTGGAATGGTTGGGTTATCTGTAACTCTATGTTTAACAGTTTGAGGAAGTGCCAGACCATTTTCCAAAGCAGCTGCACCATTTTACATTCCTGCCAGCATTGTACAAGGGTCCCAATTTCTTTACATTCTTGCCAACTTTTGTCATTTTGATTACAACCATCCTATTGGTTGTGAGGTTTTAGCTCCCTGTGGTTTTGACTTGCATTTCCCTGGTAGCTAATGATGTTGAGCATCTTTTCATGTGCTTCCTGGTCATTTGTTTGTCTTCTTTAGAGAAATGTTTATTGAGACCCTTTGCCGTTTTTAACTGGGTTGTCATTTATTATTGGGTTGCAAGAGTTCTTTATATATTCTAGATACAAGTCCCTTATCAGATACAGTTTGCAAATATTTTCTTCCATTCTGTGTTGTTTTTTCACTGTCTTAACAGTGTCCTTTGATGCAAAATTTTTATTTTATTTATTTTTATTTTTATTTTATTTTATTATTTTTTTGGCACGCTGTGTGGCATACGGGATCCTAGTTCCCCGACCAGGAATCAAACCCATGCTCCCGGCAGTGGAAGCATGGAGTCTTAACCATTGCACAGCCAGGGAAGTCCCTAATGCAGAAAATTTTAAATTTTTATGATGTCCAATTTCCTTGTGTTACTTGTGTTTCTGGTGTCATATGTAGGAAACTATTGCCTAATACAAGGTCATGATGATTTACACCTAAGCTTTTTTTTCCTAAGGCTATTACTTTAGCTCTTCTATTTAGGTCATTGATCCATTTTGAGTTAATGTTTGTATATGGTATGAGGTAGAGAGACTACTCTTTTGCATATGGAGGCATCTTGTTTTATTTATTATTTTCTGTAACCTTCTGTTTTTTTCATGATTTGGGCAAGAAAGTCTCATTTTATCCCAGTCTCATTACTGTGGCCCAATAAAACTAGCTTTGCCACCATGCCATTGTGTTCCCATAGTGAACCCCACAGAAAATTATCTTTGAGCACGCACACACACACACACACACGCGCGCACACACACACCCCATGGGATTGGGCGTGCCCTCCTCACTGCTCCCGCCCCTGGCTACAAAGACTCCTGAAAGCTCTAACATAAGCAATTCTTTCCTTCAGCTGAGCCATCAGCCGTTTCTAAGTCCTTTTGCTAAAACACAAATATTTGTATTGCAACTGAGTTTATCAGAACTTTTCCAGGGATGGCTAGCCATTCCTCAATAGCTGGGGTCAGGACGTGGGGAAAAGAGCCAATGCAAGGTAGACTGCTTTGGCCAGGGGTCAGGTGGAGCAGATAACTAGGGGCCACGCGTGCTGTTCTTCTGAGAAGGTGGCATCCATGTCACACTGCAGTTAAAGTCCTAGGAAAGTCCTCTAGACATGGCAAGTACCATGTCTTATTTGTCATTGTGCCCCCAGCACCTAGCTCCTGGGCTAGCACAAAGCAGGAGCAAGAAAGAGCAGAGTGGAAATGTCAGCAGGAAGGGAGTGGAAGATTGGGTGTGGAAGAGCTTAAAGAGTGAGGGACACTGAAAGGGGATTGGGTGGGCTCCAGAGCAAAGGCTGCCTCCTCTTGCATGCTGGCTTGGCCGGCAGTGGGACAGGTGATACACGCTCCACACCACGTGACTGTCCCTGGAGAGAGGGCGCGTGGTGTGCACCTGGATGAAGCTGATTCATTCTTTCCATGCACCTCTGGGAAATGCACTCAGCCCCTGTTCCCAGCTGCATCCTCTGCCCGGTGGCCTCAGCTGCGTGATGGTGGGGTCCAATCTTTGTCCTGCAGGGAGCAGGATTGCAGTGTCCGCCTGCTCCGGTCTGGCCCCAGCCCAAGGCCGAGCACAGCCGCACTGGCTCACCCCAGAACCAGGCAAAGGGAGGACAGCAGCTGTTTGCCAGCCTGCTGGCACCAACGGGACCAAGGCAGCTTCTGCACTGCCTGCTGGCAGTCTGATAAGGGCCCTGGCCACTAACCCAGCTGGCAAATGATGGAGAGAAGAAGAAACATCTGCTCTTCACCACTTGGTCATAAAGGGGGCTGTTGGTGGGTGTATTCAAGCCTGCAAGTTGCTGTAGTGGGTTGAATTGTGTCCATCCATGGGCCGAAAGATTGGTCCAGGTCCTGACCCCTGCTAATTGTGAATGTACCCTTACTTGGAAATAGGGTCTTTGCAGATATAATAAAGTCAAGGAGGGCTTCCCTGATGGTGCAGTGGTTGAGAATCTGCCTGCCAATGCAGGGGACACGGGTTCAAGCCCTGGTCTGGGAAGATCCCACATGCCACGGAGCAACTAGGCCCGTGAGCCACAACTACTGAGCCTGCGCGTCTGGAGCCTGTGCTCCACAACAAGAGAGGCCGCGATAGTGAGAGGCCCGCGCACCGCGATGAAGAGTGGCCCCCGCTTGCCGCAACTAGAGAAAGCCCTCGCACAGAAACGAAGACCCAACACAGCCAAAAATAAATAAATAAATTAATTAATTAATTTTTAAAAATAATAAAGTCAAGGATCCTGAGAGGAGATCATCCTGGATTTAGGGTGGGCCCTAATTCCAACACCTGGGAAAGAAGGGAGGGGGAGATTTAAGAGATCCAGGAAAGAAGGCCACATGAAGACAGAGATAGGCAGGGATTGGAGTGGTGCAGCCACAAGCCAGGGAACAGCTGGGGCCACCGGAAGCCGGAAGAAGCAAGGAAGGCTCCTCCCCTACAGGGCGTCCAAAGGGGCCATGTCCAACTGTGAAATGCATTCCTGTGACGAATGAAGCAGTTCAAGGCCCAGCCTGTGCCTGCTGGGTACCAGTGTCCCCAGGTACCAAGCTGAGGGCCCCCAGGCCTCCAACAGGCAGTAGGCGGGGTTCCGGCGGCGGGGTGGGGTGGATAGAAAGGAGGAGGATTTGGTTCAACACCCAAACTGAGGCCATGATGCTGAAACACACAATTCCAAGTTTAATGTTTTCTGGAAGAGCACTGGGGCAGCACAAAGCAGGAGGCGGGCGCCCTGCTCCCCAGCTCACCCACAGATATGCACAGTTTTTAAAGTCTGACCAGCAGAAGTCCTTCAGAGGGAAGGATGTGCAGACCCCAGACCCAATAGCCAGGCTCAGGGAGGGCAGAGGGGATCGGTCAAGATCAGGGGTTAGCAGGCAGTGGGAAGAAAGGCTCCTGTAGGGGCTTAGGGCCCGAGCAGGCAGGGTGACCCTGGCCCTGGGCGTTGATGTAGAGAAGTGGGGAAGGGCTGCCGGGCCAAAGTCAGCCACGGGCCAGAGCACCAATCCAGGCAGCTCCCCACTCCAGGCATCCCCCCAGCCCCCCCTCAGAGTGGAGGTTCGGACCCCGGTGGTTGGGACGTGCCCTCTCTCCCCTCTCAGAGGCTGAGCCGTGCCGGAGCTCCTGAGACAGGCAGGGGGGAGCTTTCCGGTCCCTTCCAGCTCTCCCCGGCTCTGGGGCCCAGGAAAGCCCCTTCTGCATTGTTCTTAGGCTGCTGGTCAAAGAGGCCCCAGGGGAGGGTGCTGGGTCGCTGAATGGTGAACTCTCCGGGAAGCAGGACTCCGAGATGGTGTGTGAAGAGTTTCTACTGAAAAAGTTGTATAAGCAAGACAGCTGCTACAAAACCAAAGGCCCTGGTTCCTTCCACAGCTGACCCGTGGGAGAGAAGGGACAGAAAGCCAATGCCAGCACGCAGGCGTGGAGGCCCCGTCCAGGACGCAAGGGTGGGGCGGGGGAGTGGGCAGAGCCATACCGGGACGCAGGGCTCTGCTGGGTTGTACTGAGCTTGGCTCCTCACGGAAGCCTCTGCCGCCAGGAGCCTGCGGGCTCCGGTGAGCAAGCTGCTCAGCAGCGCAGAGACCACGGCCGAGGGCTTGGCTGTCCCTCTCAGGAGCCGACACTGGCTGCCCAGTTCGAACCCCCTCACCGTTGTGGCTCAGAAAGACCAGCTGAGCCCTCGGGCAAGGCCACAGGAATGTCCACGGGATGTGGACGTCAGTCCAGCTGTCCCCCAAGAAGCTTCCTACGTGGCCTAAAATATTAAGCCAGACATGGTTTTCCGGTCCCCACGCCCCCCACCCCCTTCCCCTGTCACCCTTGGCATCCACTTTAGATCTTCTCTTACAGGAAGTCTCCTGCAGCGTTGAGGGGAGACAGCCCTCCTGCCTGGAGCCAGTGAGGCTGGCAGAAAGGCAAAATTAATAATGCCTCCCTTTCTTTTCCATGGTTTACTTTGCTCCTTTCACAACCTTGAGAATTGGCTTAATTATTCCCAGCAATGGGAGCAAGGGTGGCTTACTCTGGGACACCCTGGCGCGTCGTGGCACGCGTGCAGGGGTCACTCGAGGACGTGCACACAGAGGGGAGCTCTCGCGGGCACCTGCCTGGTGATTTCATGTGCGGACACGGCAAGGCCTGGGACCACACAGCCGATGTTGCTTCCCACTCCCGCGAGGGGCGTCATGTCGAATGCCAAAGCTGGGGACGTGTGGGCCGGGGAAACCCGGGTCGGGGAGGGGGTCTGGCGGAGCAGGGCAGGGCACGGGGACAACGGGAGGTTAGCCTGCGGCGATGGAGCAGGAGGTCTGCGGGCGGCTAGGGCTCAGTGGCGGGCTTGACCAGGTAGCCACTGAAGGTGATGTAGGTGTCAAACTCATCGCTGAAGATGGCGTTTTCGCGTTCGCCCTTGAAGAGGCGCACCCACACCTCGTCTTGGTCCTGCAGCTCCAGCATCAGGCTCTGGCTCTGCATGATGCTGCGGTCGCTCACCTGGGCGTACAGGATCACCACCTCCTCCCCATTCTTCATGATGTGCAGGTATGTCTCCTTCTGGTTCCAGGTGTGTACGTTGAGGCTGAAGAAGTAGATGCCGGGGACATAGCAGTAGAATTTTCCCGTGAACATGTTGAAGTGGCCGTAGAGGTTCACGAACTCCGTGTCGAAAATCACCGTCTGGTAGTAGTCGTTGCTATGCAGGGGCTTCTTCCTGCCCACCGAAAAGGCGGCGTAGTGGTTCTTGCACCGGTCCCCGGGGGCCCCCATGGACCCTTTCTGCCCTTTGGGTCCCGTGTGGCCCCTGGCGCCCACGGAGCCTGTTTTGCCATATTTGCCTTGCAGGCCCCGATCTCCTCGGTCGCCCTTCTCACCTAAATGGGACGGGAAAACACGTGGCGTCAAGCAACCTCAAGGATTATTCTATTTTCATCCGGAAGCAATCATTTTTTTTTTTTTTTTCCTTCTTGAAAGTCCTGGCGAAGAAAAGGGAACGTATGGGTTTATCCAAAAGCAACAGGAGCAGCAGCCGGGCCCACGGCTCCCTCCGAACAAATGACTTACAGACGCAGGGGCTGGGCCTGAGGATCTGGGACCCGGGCCGCTTGGCTTCCCGATTCAATTGTCCCAGACTGTGCAAGGTTATCTGCTGCTCACAGGACCGTGAATCTGAGGCTTGCGGTGCAAAGGCAGGTGGGGTGAGACCCCCAGCTGCCCTGAGGTTCCTTCCCCTGTGGATCCCTCCCCCAAGCCCTCCTCTTGGAAAGGGGCCAGAGCCTCAGAGACGGAATTTCCTTCTCCCCGCTAGACGACAGCATGCCTCTGCTCGGTGCCCTGAGGGAGCAATTCTCCTCCTGCCCCCTCCTCCCTGACTCCATCTTCTGCCCTGCCCTCCAGTCAGGACAGAGCAGTGCCCCCTCCCCACGGGACGGTCCCCCCTGCTGGTCTCTGTGCCTGACCTTTCAGGATGGTGATGTTGATCTGGGGCACCGGGATGGCCTGGTACATGGGAGTACCAGGGTCACAGCAGCGAAAGCACCGGGATGCGGGAGGCTCCTCTTCCTGCCTGGAGTTGTATGTTTCATGCTTTTCTTCATCCCTAAGGGAGTAAAGACATCACCGTGAAAGCCAAGAGCTCTCAGAGCCAGGAACTCTTCTCTCTTCTGCCACCAGAGGGCCTAGGGTCCCTGTCTCGCCTTCTCTCACCTGGATGTGTGAGGCTGTGTTAATTTTCCCTCCACAGAGACTGCGTTGGCTCTTGGCAAATTCTGAGGCTTTTAGTGAAGGTTCAGAAAGAGCCCCCTGCCCTCTGTTGACAGCAATGACAGCCGTGGAAACAACGATAACAAAAACGGCAATAATTTGAGGAGCTTGGCAAGATAGAGGCTACATGGGAGAAATGTGGCACGTGACATGCCAGTGGGGTGACTGGACATCCCCTTCATGTATCTAGGATTCTAGAAGATGCTATGTTAAGCTGACTCGTTTGCAAATGAGAGGGCTCAACCAGATCTGCTCCTGGGGGCAGGGGGCGGGGGCAGCGACAGCTCCATGCTGCTACCTCGAGGTGTCACACTGCACTGCACTGTGCTCTCTGCTTGCAGCTCTTTGGCTGTGACACGACCATCTTGGAGGTGGCACAGTCCCTCTTGAAGGGTCAGCTCTTTGTCTCACTCTGCTCCCATATTCAGACCACAGACAATCCAGGAAATGGATCTATACACCCGAAACTCAGCCACCTACAAGCCCTAGACCCCCCCAACCTCTCACCAGAAGTCTCCATTTAGAGATTCAACAAGCCCCACATATGAGATGTGTCCCAAACTGATGGCCCATCACTGCCACTCATCCCTAGAATCTTCTCTTTCCAAACCCTGTTCACAGCAGCAGCAGCAACACCAGTCGCCCAGAATGGAACCCTCAGCCTCACTGCAGATGCTTCTCTGGCCTCACAAATCCATTCTGAGGATCATGGAGTCCTGAGGAGTCAGCCCACCCCACCATCAAAGTACCTCCAGGAGCTGGGCCCTCAGCTCTCCTCACCTCTAGGGACCACTGCTGTTCTGAATGCCCTCCTGGAATTCATCTCTCCCTTGCCAATTCATCCTCTGTTCCGCCACCCTCCAGCATTCTTTCTAGGACACCATGAAGTTTAAACCTCTCCATGACTCCCCTATAGATGAAGTTCCAGAGAGACCCTTTCCCACCAGGCTCATCTTCCCTCCCATCCTCCACCCTCCGGCATCCAACCCCCCTACCCAAACGACCTACCAGCCCTTACACTGCCAGACACTGGAATGGCCACACTTCACATGTGCCATCCTGGCTGCCAGGCAGCTTTCCCCTTCTGTGCCTGGGATGCTCCTCAGGTGTCCTTCAAGACACAGTCACTTCTCCTCCTAGCCTTCCCCAACCCCCCCCCCCACCACTGCCCCGCCACGTCCACACTGTGGACACACTGAACTGGATCGTGTGTGTCTGTCCCCCCATAGCTTTGGAGTTCCTGGATGCCAGTGACTGTATCATTCACGTGTGTGTCCCCAGTGCCTAGAGGATGGCCAGACCAATAACAATCAATGTTTGTTGAATGAAAAGAAGGAGGAAGAAGAGGAGAAGGAGAAGAAAAGACAAAGAAGAAGAATGATGTTACTTTGCCCCAAATCCTATGCAATTCCATTGTACTCCAAGATAGCCCGAAGCCTCAGGTATCAAGTCAGCCCAAAGCTCAAAGTGATAAAGAAACTCAAAGTCAGCATCAGGTGTCTAGAACCTCACGTTTGATGAATGACATTTTCATGAGTAATCCTAAACATTTTATGTATCCCTACAAAATATCCCAAATAGCCTGGAGTCTATATATCATCGAAGCTCATATATATGAAGACAGCGCCATTTGGAAGAAATTCATAACTTTTCAAGGAAAGCCACCACTTCTTGTGCCAGTCTTCGGCCACCATCCCCCATCTTGCAATGTGATCAGACATCAGGGTGGTGGAGATCAGCTCTCAGCCCAGCACCGTCCCTGTCTCCTACTTCCAGGTGGGACTTAGAACCCTAGCAGATATTCTCAAAGGACAGGCAAGGATGCAAAGAAACCGAGAGCTGGGGGTTGGGGTTTGGTGTGTTCTTTTTCTAAGGATGTGTCTGCAGAACCTCACGCAGACCCACATTCCCCTGGGGCTGGAATGAGGCTGGGTTACTGTCCGCAGTTTCAGATAACGGGCCCGGGTCACCGACAGGAGAAATGGCGCCTCTGTCCCCTAGCAGCGGCTTCTCGGCCTCGGCCTCTGCTCCTTCCCCTCTAGCTGCCAGCGAGCCCCCTGGGGCACCTGAACCCCAGGCTCACCCCCGCCGCTGAGCCGGCGCTCCTGCATCCACACCGCACAGCCTCACCTCTCAGCGTGGTCCAGCGGTGGCTCCCTGGTCCCCTCCTGCTCCTGCTGCCCAAGGGGCACGCGGCCCAGCACCGGGCCACAGGCGAAGGCCAGCAGCAGGCAGCACGCCAGCGCGAGTCCCAGCCCACGGGGGCCCATCTTCCCGCTGAGCCCTGCTGGGGAGACACACGGGGAGGACACGGGTTGGAAGGGCCCTGCAGGGAAACAAGCCTGCAGTGCTTGCCCGGCCCACTAAGCGCTTCAGCTGCCGCTCTTCCTGGGACGGCGATCACACACTCACACTCACACACACACTCACACAAGCTCAACATACATACTCACAAACCCCGGTGCACATTCCTGCACATATACACGTGCCCTCACACACGCACATACTCACACCTGTTCTCACACACTCAATACACACTCATGCACAAATACACTCTGTACACACTCAAGACACTCGGTACACTTACACACACTCAGACCCACACTCTCGTGTTTACACTTGCACACTCAACACACTCACGTGTACTCTGGTGCACTCACGTGCATGTACATACGCTCACATGCACACATGCATGCCCACACCTGGCCTTCACACTCTCAGCACACTCACAGACTTATACGCACAGACTCGCACATCCTCACGCACACACCCTGGGGCTGGGCTGGCGTTGGAGCACCAGGCCACCTGCTGCCGCTGAGCATGGCTCTGCCTGGCCCCCCACGCCTCCCAGGAAGGAGACCCCTCAACCCTGAGCTCTGCAGATGATCGTGTCTCGGCCCTGTTAGGACAATGAGCAAAATCCCTAATAAATTTGGGGGTTCCACTGTCCAGGGACTTTGCCCCAGCCTGCACTGTGGGGCCTGGTGGGCAGGCAGGTGCTGACACGTCGCTCTCTGGCCACCAGGGGGCGCAAGAGCGTGTCCTCGAGCATCTGATGTCGGGCTGGGGGCACCCAGCCACAGAGGGCATTTATTGTCATCGAAGCCAGCCCCATGTCTCTCCAAAAAGCTCTGGACCGGACCCTCTTTGTCCAGGATTGAGATAGTCCTTCCAGAAAGAACTGTCCACTGGGCATTCCCAGTGAGCCCACAAGGGGGCAGTGCTTGGGCTGAAAACAGACAAAACATCCCACCGGTTTCTCACCGTCAGAGGTATCACCCTGGCTAACCCCAGCTGTGGGATTTACACGCGTGCCGCAGCCGTTTCTGGTGTGTGGAGTCAGAAGTCACACGTGCCTCGACTTTCTGGTGGCTGGGAAACCTCCCCATCACGGAGGGGGCGACGGTGGTCAATCCCAGCCCATCTTGTTCACCGAATCATACAATTTAACACCAAAAGGGCTGACAAGGACACCTAATTGGACCCTCTGGCCTGCACAGTGAAAGAACTGAGGCCGGGGGAGTAAGAACGCCTCCACCCTACCCCAGCAGCTGAGCTGGGGCCGGGGACCAGGCATCGTGGGGTGGGGGGGCAAAGCATCAAAGCAAGGGAACAGCCTCAGAAGGTCCTGTCTGATTTGTCTTTAATTCCTCTTTGATGTCTAAGGAAAACTAAAACTGAGACGGATTTCTGTTTTTGTCGGTAATCGTCTACCCAGATGAATGCTCCTTTCACGCATCTCGGGCCGCCATGGACCTCCTTCAACTCCATGGCTCAGAGGTCTTGCAGCCGGTGAGGGCACGACCCTCTCCGCGGGGCCGACTCTTTGGCTTTGTTCTTTATTCTGCGTGTTAGTAGGCTCGCT
The DNA here is from genome assembly GCF_009873245.2 of Balaenoptera musculus. Lineage (NCBI taxonomy): Eukaryota > Metazoa > Chordata > Mammalia > Artiodactyla > Balaenopteridae > Balaenoptera > Balaenoptera musculus. The sequence continues at coordinate 10,040,265 of NC_045804.1, read as the reverse complement.
GTTTTAGCTCTGAAGGCAGAATGCTCTGGCCGCCCTCACTGCTGGAGCCGCGTGCCAAGTCAGGAGAACCTGGGGGAGGCAGAGGACTGGGAACCAGAGCCAAGGCTCTCCCGATGGATCCTCAGTGATGTGCTATGAGACTCTGAGCCAGGAAGCCTGGCCTCCCCAGGAATCCCCCCACCCCCTGAACCCACACTTCTGCCCGCTCTTCAATTCTCTGCACAACCCCCATCCCCTGCAGTGGATTAGCTGGGCCCCCCACCTCCACGTCCTCTACCTGCCAAGGGTCAGGACCCAGAGACCTTCCAAATGACAGAGAGACTGCTTGGACCAGCTCCCTTACTCAAAATGTCCACTACCTCCCCTCCACTTGGCAAAGAAAATTTGTACATGTAAATGTAATTTATAAAATACATATTAAAAGAATCTCTCCCTCTCTCTCCTCGCCCCCTCTACCCATCTATCATTTCTCCAGTCTCCTTGCCAGGGTGGGCACCACCCTCCCCAGTCTGCTCCCACCCTTCGCCTGCATTGCCCAGCACCCCTCATCCCATGTTCAAGCTCCCTGCTTCACGTACTGCAACGTACATACACATCACCTGGGAAATCTTGTGAAAATGCAGATTCTGACTGGGCAGATCTGGGACAGACATTTTCCAAAAGCCCCCAGGTGCTGCCAAGGCACCACACTTTGAGCACCAGGTTCCAGCCCCACCCCCAAACTCCTGGCACCTGCCCACCTGCCCGCATCCTTCTCCCCTGGCCAGGAGCACCCTTTGTCCTCTTCTCTTCTGCTAATAACCAGGCTAACAGGACTGACAACTGCCCCAGGCCCGGTGCTGGGCATCCCTGCATCATTTCCAGTCATCCTTACAACCCTAAATGTTAGGGTTCCTTCCGAGAACACTTCTTCATTAACAGTTTTTACCCCATCACAGGTCTCATATGGACCTGCGGTGAATCTTTTAAGGAGACAATACTCATTCATTATTAGACTGAATTTACCAATGAAGAAACCGTGATGAGAAGTCGATTAGCCTAAGGCTGCCCACTTTTTAAGCCATGGGGGCTGGATTTGAATTCAACAGGCTGCCCTCAGATCACATCAAAATCCTACCCAAGGGACCTCCCTGGTGGCGCAGTGGTTAAGAATCCGCCTGCCAACGCAGGGGACACGGGTTCAATCCCTGGTCCGGGAAGATCCCACATGCCGCGGAGCAACTAAGCCCGTGCACCACAACTACTGAAGCCCGCCGGCTCTAGGGCGTGTGCTCCACAACAAAAGAAGCCACCGCAACAAAGAGTAGCCCCTGCTCTCCGCAACTAGAGAAAGCCCGCACGCAGCAACAAAGACCCAACGCAGCCAAAAAAATAAAAATAAAATCCTACCCAAGACCCAACTCAGGTGCTTCATATTCCTTCTGAAGGCCTCCCAGACCCTCAACTGGAACAAACTCTCCCTGCTCTTTTTTGCTTGCGTTTCTCATATTGTCTCATTCTGCAGAGAGTTTTTCTTGGCCTAGAAGATTCTGCACAGCAGACCCGTGACCTCCTCTGGGCTTGGGGTATGGTATTGTTCATCTTGGACCCACCAAGCATCCTGCAGCACCCTGAACTCAACAAATATTTGTCAGATTGAATTCTCCAAATTTGTTTATTGCCCTATTTCTGTATTTCCTCTGTTTCTCCTTGGCACCTTGACAATTACTCTCCTTTTCCTTTTCAATGCCAAGCTTGCATCCCTTGAAAGGAAAAGAGGTTTTCCTTTCTTCAAACATTTTTTTTTCCTGAATCCAAAGTAATATATATTCATTTGGGAAAAGCTAGAAAATAACAGCAAAATAAAGTAAAGAGCTATCTTGGACTCCTTTGTCCCCAGGGTTCCTCAGCCTCGGCACCGTTGGCATATGGGCTGGATCAGCCTTTGTCGTGGGAGGCTGTCCTGTGCATTGTAGGATGTTTAGCAGCATCTCTGGACTCCACCCACTAGATTCCATCAGCACAGCCCCACCCCCAGCTGTGACAATCAAAAACATCTCCAGACTTTGCCACGTATCCCCTGAGAGGCAGAAATCCTCCCAGCTGAGAATCAGTCCTCTACCCTCAATGGAAGTACACTTTTGCACGTTGGTACATCTCTTTCTAAGTCTGGAAAAGGGATTTTCTGTACCTAGATAGGAGAGATGGGGACCAGGATGCAGCCGGTGCAGGGGTGATGATATCAGTGGGGGTGGGGCCCATGATGACCCAGCAAAGAGTCGGAGGTGCCGGGAGGACTGAGTGAGGGCAGCAGAGGCTGGTGGTTCTCCTCAAGGACCTCCTCTTTGGAGTCAAAGCAAACCCAGATTGAAAGCTTTCCCTCTTCGAAACTATCTTCAGAACGCTTTTACCAAGTCCCACAGCAAAGTCAACATCATGAAATTATGATCATTTTACTCACTTTTGGGCAAAAACAGTATTGCCCAACATCTAACCAAACTTGGCTCCAGCCCTCTTTAGCAATTTCCAGTGAAACGAAGTGCCCTGCAAGGGGGGAGGTATGCCCCCAGAAAGGTGACCCAAAGAACATGCTGTGCTCAGTGAGGCAGGTCCGGGGAGCAGCCCCCAGGACTCCTTGGCCAGTGGTGTGTAACCCTTGTGAATCTGGACCCGAGTGGTCCAGTCTCCTGGCTGCCTTGTGGTCAAGACATCTGAGGTTAATTCCAACATGACTCAGAACTGGACTTGCCTACCCCAAACCCTGCGAAGACATTCATTTTCCAAATTCCATAGCAATTCCATGAACATCTTTATCTCCCACCCACTCCCTTCAGGACCCGCAGCTCCTCCACTCCCCTCTCCTCAACCCTCCCCATCTCCCTGCATCTTAACTTCCCCCAGCAAGGAAGAACCCCCCTCTACAGTAGGTGGGAGGGGAAAAGGAGGAATTGGGTCAATGACAGGGTCCGGAGGAAGGCAGGAAGTCTGAGAACACTTACTGGTTAATGATTTTTATCCTCCCAGCCCTCGAATGGATCTGTGGTGAATCCTTTAAGGAGACAATATTCATACACAAGTTCAAGTTTCCTTATATCCGTTTAAAATCGGTCCTGTCATTTTGGGGGGCCCGCCCACCTCCATGGTGTCATGCCTGTGTTCTGACAGTGAACTCCTAGCCCTCAGGCTCCACATGTTTGCCTTCTGTCTTGTTGCCAACCCCGCCCAGTGCCCTTTGACAAAAGCATTTTATAAACCTGGTTTTCCCTCTTCCTTAATCCTCATCGGGTAACCAGCTGTTCTGAGAGGCCAGAAGCCTAGGATCTCCCTGGATTAGAAGGAGTTTAGAAGACAAGTCGAAATGCCCACGTAGCTCAGGAATTCCCTCTCAGTAGAAAACTGAACACAGGGGCTTCCCTGGTGGTGCAGTGGTTGAGAATCTGCCTGCCAATGCAGGGGACACGGGTTTGAGCCCTGGTCTGGGAAGATCCCACATGCCGTGGAGCAACTGGGCCCGTGAGCCACAATTACTGAGCCTGCGCGTCTGGAGCCTGTGCTCCGCAACAAGAGAGGCCGCGATAGTGAGAGGCCTGTGCACCGCGATGAAGAGTGGCCCCCGCTTGCCGCAACTAGAGAAAGCCCTCGCACAGAAACGAAGACCCAACACAGCCATAAATAAATAAATAAATTAAAAAAAAAAATTGCAACCTCCCTTTTAAAAAAAAAAAAAAAAAAAGAAAACTGAACACAGGCATGGTTTACTGGATGCCCGTGATTTGCACAGCATCGGGTAAGAGCTTGGGAGACAGTGATTCCACCGCAGATTAAATATACTCCCTGACCTCAAGATTACCATCCATGGGGACTTCCCTGGTGGTCCAGTGGTTAAGGATCCGCTTTCCAATGCAGGGGACGCTGGTTCGATCCCTGGTCGGGGAACTAAGATCCCACATGCCACAGGACAACTAAGCCCACAGGACAACTAAGCCCGCGCCCTGCGACTAGAGAGAAGCCCATGTGCCGCCACGAAGATCCCGAGTGCCAAAACTAAGCTCCGACGCAGCCAAATAGATACAAATAAATAAGTATTAAAAAAAAAAAAAGATTACTGTCCAGTGAAGGAGACAGATATGTACACAATCACAGCTCAAAGCAGAGCAGCAGATGTTGACTCAAAATGTGACACTCTAGGCCTGTGCTGTCCACTGCAGTGGCCGCTAGCCACCTGTGGCTATTTCATTTTAAACCAATTAAAATTAAAGAACATTCTAGGGACTTCCCTGGCGGTCCAGTGGTTAAGACTCCGCACCTCCACTGCAGGGGGCGCGGATTAGATTCCTGGTCGGGGAACTGAGATCCCGCATGCCGCACAGCATGGCCAAAAAAATAAATTAATTAAATTAAAATAAATTAAAGACCATGCTAAATTCCATTCCTCAGTCACGATAGCCACATTCCAGGGGCTCAACGGCTACAGGGAGGTGGGAGCTACCTTATTGGACTGCACAGAACATTTCAATCACTGCAGAAAGCTCTGTTGGGCGGCTCTGTTCTATTAAGATGAAGTTGGGGGGTGGGGGAGTAGGAACTATGAACAAACAGCGGGCCAGAAATCTGGGAGTCATTTAGACGCCTTCCTCTCACATATCTGCCACATCGAGTCAGTCATCAAGCCTCTTTAATACCTCCTGAAGGTCTCTGCTCCTCCGTACCATTTGATGCTTTCCAGGAGCTCTGGCTGTGTCCCAGACCTCAATTCACCCAAAACAAATATCTTTGTCTGGCTTGTCTAGGGCCTGGACACCACCCCCAAATTTTACATGCTTCTCCCGAGGAAGCTTGGCATAAGATAGGACTGTCTCCCACACCTAAGGTCTTCTAGGTCAAGAAGGCGATGTGGACCAGCATCCAATCCATCCTGTTTCAACACAGCATCAACCATCCCTCAGCCACCAGCAATCCTTCCGCACATCTGCTCCTGCCACCCTCCCCTCCCCGGTATCTTCTCTACCAGAAAGGAAGCCCTGGGGCTGCCCCTCTCTGCTTCGACATCTGGCGGAAATTCTCCTGTTGAGACACTCAGAGCTCTCCAGTTGCTGCAGGAGGTTCCCTGGACTCAGATCCTGGGGTGCCCAGAAAAGAGAAAGCCCCATGTTGGGGTGTCCCTCTGGCCCTGATGACCATCAGGATTGTCTAATACATGACGTCTGCTTTCCTTCCCCAGAAGCCATTCATCACACTCATTTTCCACTTACCAGACTCCTCTGGTGATGGGCAGGAGAGAGGTAGAGTGGCTTCCACTTGATAAATGACGTTTGTTCGCCAATCCCAGGAAGCCATTTCATATCTAATTTTCCCTTCTGTAATGGGGCAGCCCCAGCCGGTCTCGGACCCTCTCCTGCTTCCTCCCAACCTTGCAGAGGAAGCAGCAGTGGGGGCTGTGCATCCTTTATTAGAGGAGCTCTGGTCCACTGGAGGTGAGCTGTGCCTTTCCCAAAAGATGAGGGCATCCTGGCGCCCAGTTCACTTGCTGAATCTCCCTCTTTCCCTTTTTCCAAGAAGCTGTTCTCTGGCTTAGAGGAAGACAGTTTATTTTTTTTAAGGTTTGGGCGTTTATTTGGTTACCTCCAAAGCCCAAGGCCAGCGATAGAGATGGGGTCTTCCAGGGCTACTTGCTAATTAATAAGCGAGGGCTTCCTTTGTGCTGACTTGGGATAAAACAGTGAAGGAAAGAGGGGCCAGGCATCTTCCCCATCCTGAAACATCTCCATCCTCTCCTGAGGCAATTCACTGCGCCTAGACCAGGAGAGGCTTACCTGGAGCTGAGAGAAGACACTGCCTAAGTTTCTGCCCAGGCCCTGCAAACTAGGAGACCACGTGGGCTGCAGGCGGCGGGCCTTCGGGGGCACCTGTCCAGCCCAGCCTCCCCAGTGCAAACAAAGATTTCCTTGACTAGAGCCCTGTCCTTAGATCACCTCCCAGCTGTGAGGCCTCAGGCGGCAGGCTTGCCCCCCGCTTTGAGAACCGTGTGAGAGAGAAGAGCTACTGACAGCTCGTGCCTTGCCGTGAGCCCGCGCCGCAGGTGGCCTGGCCCACGTCCCACTGCCCCGCAGCAGTGACAACCTCGGGGGCTGACCGTTCCCAAGACGGAGGGAGGAAAAAAGCTGGGAATTCCACGGCCTGTGCCCCGACCTCACCATCCCTTTTACAAGCACCACACCGTTTTTCGTTTTCTAGGGCCTGGAAGTCACTGCCGCGTTTTACAGCCATCTCCGGGGAAAGCTTGGCAAAAGGTAGAACTTTGTCCCACATCTAACGGCTTCTAAGTCAAGAGTACAATTTAGCTCAGCATCCAGTCGGTCCTGCCACTGCCTGCTCCAGCCCAGACTGCTCTGGCTGAGATCACCGATGTCCAGCTCCTGCACGCTGCAGGGCGCCTGCCGGCGATGACCACCCACCTCCCCGCCCCCGATCCGGCCCACGCTGTCTCCCTGTGTTTACCCTCCATGACCTCCCCCTTAGCGACAGGTGTTTTCCAGACCGTGTCCTCCGCCCTCAGCCCCTCTCACTCCAAACACTTTCCGCCCATCGTTTCCTGTGTGATAGCTTCAGCGGACAGCTCCTTGATCCTTGTCCCCAGCAGGCGTCCCTGGCCACCAAGCTCTAGGCCTGCGCTCTCCAGAACATTGGCCTCTGGCCTCTGGGGCCAGTTAAATTCTTTACAACTAAACATAGTGAAAAATTCCATTCTCGGCCACTCGAGCACATTTTAAATGGCTACCCTCTTGGACGGCACAGCTGGGAGGACACCTCCATCATCACAAAGTCCTACTGCACAGCGCTGGTCCGGACCCAGATATCCAGCTGTCTTCAGATCATGTCCTCTTCGCTCTGTCGTAAGATGCTCAAGCCCCCAGTTAGTTCACTGTCTTCTTCCCCAGCCCCCGCCATCCCTGCTCCTCCCCGTGCGCTTACAGCTGTTCGCACAGGGCCCCCAGGCCGGCATCTCGGAGCTCTACAGACTTTGGCCTCTCTTGCACCGTAACCAGGTCTCCTGGCAGTCTCTCCTCTCCCTCCCTTCGGGCGCTGTCACTGCTTCTTTCTCAGCCCTGCGCTGGTCTCCCCGTCTCTCCTCTACCTTCCAAACTGCTGGCCAGAGGCAGCTTTCAAACCTGCAGATCTGAATGCCCCCCCTTGGCTCAAAAGGCTTCCATGAAAATAAAGGAAACATTTAAGCCCTGTGCTTCACCATCTGCCTCCCGTCTCATCTCTGGCCCCCTCGTGCCCATCCCTGCACGTGCATCCTTCACTCCAGCCAACTGGAGCCACCGGAAGTCGCAAGTCACACCACGGTCTCGTCCTCTGTCTCTTTCTCCTGCCACCTTCCTCGTCGCTGTGTCCTTCAGAGCCCGGCCTGATGCCACCTCCTCCAGGAAGTTTCCTCCCCCAGTATCTAGCACAGACCGGCTTCCTTGTCTGGTCCCCCCACAGACCAGGAGGTCCTCATACACAGGAGATGTGTCTCAGTTCACACGTGTCTCCAGTGCCTGGGGTCTGACTTTCAGTATTGACTGAACTCCACAGTCCCTTTCAGCCCTTCCCAAGTAGCAGAGCCATTGTCCAAAGAGGACTCAAGCCAGTGTGTTCAAATCTCTAATTCAGGTTGGGGGTGGTTTGGGGTGGGGGGAGAAGGGAGATGGGGAGAGTGACCCAGGGCACACTATTTTATTTTATTTATTTATTTTATTTTTGGCCACACCGTGCACTATGCAGCATCTTAGTTCCCTGACCAGGGATCGAACCCATGCCCCCTGCAGTGCGAGCGTGAAGTCTTAACCACTGGACCGCCAGGGAATTCCCAGGTCACACTATTAAGTGTCATCAGAACGCTGAATCCCGATGTGACCAGGTCGCCATCTTTTCCGCAAGTGCTCCTCTTATCAGCACTCAGAAAGCCTCCTGCTTCAAAAAGAGTTACAAGCGCTCGCTTCAGCAGCACATTTACTAAAACTAGAACGATACAGAGAAGATTCGCATGGTCCCTGAGCAAGGATGACACGCAAATTCGTGAAGCGTTCCACATTTTTAGATGTAGAGAACGGACTTGAGGACGTGGGGAGGGGGAAGGGTAAGCTGGGACAAAGAGAGAGAGTGGCACGGACATATATACACTACCAAATGTAAAATAGATAGCTAGTGGGAAGCAGCCGCATAGCACAGGGAGATCAGCTCTATGCTTTGTGACCACCTAGAGGGGTGGGATAGGGAGGGTGGGAGGGAGATGCAAGAGGGAGGAGATACGGGGATATATGTATATGTATAGCTGATTCACTTTGTTATACAGCAGAAACTAACACACCATTGTAAAGCAATTATACTCCAATAAAGATGTTAAAAAATAAATAGAGTGAGATGCAAAATAATTAATTCATTCATTTTTAAAAAAGAGTTACAACCCATTGCTTCCATCAGCCAAAGTTACAAACCACCTCAATGTCCTGCAAAAGCAGTCTAATCAGACAAATGATGGTGCAGCCACACAATGGAAAACTAAAGACAAGGTGGTTGGTCAGGCTGGCAAACCCAAATGCCTTCAGCCATTGACCATGGGCTGGGTGTAATGTGACAGGGAGGGGCGGAGATTGCTTCGAACCCAGAAACACATGCTCCGTTTAAAGGCATTTAAATAAATAAATAAATGATGCTGGGAGGGGGAGGGGCAACTTCAGCTGGTAGCACCAAGGGCTGACCTCTGTAAACAGACGAATATTTACTGGCGTGGAAAGATGTTTGTAAAATGCTGATGAGTGAAAATGCAGGTTGAAAACATACATACATAAAAACACATCCACACATGCACGTACATTAGCCCAGAGATTTGAAGGCCACCCACCTGGCGGCTAACAGCAATTATCTCTGGGTGATGAAAATACGGACGTTTGCCATTTTCTTATTTTGGGGTCTCTGGGGTTTTCCCCTATAACCGTCACATATTTTTTCACATTAAGTACACATTATTTTCCACTTCGACAAATGATAAGTAAGCCCCACCCTGGGGACTAAGAGAGCATTTTGTTTATTCCGGGGAATTTGAGTCTCTGCCTAGAAAAGGAGAACGGGGGAGGGGCTTGAGGACGGTGTGGCAAGTTTGTGGCTCAGGCGGGACTGTGGGGGATATAAACTGCCCTCATGCTGAAGTCCCACCTTCTTTTTTTTTTTTTTTTTTTAGAGAATTTTTTATGTATTTATTTTTGGCTGCATTGGGTCTTTGTCGCTGCACACGGGCTTTCTCTCATTTCGGTGAGCGGGGGCTACTCTTCATTGTGGTGCGCGGGCTTCTCATTGCGGTGGCTTCTCTTGTTGTGGAGCACGGGCTCTAGGCGCGCAGGCTTCAGTAGTTGCGGCACGCAGGCTCAGTAGTTGTGGCTCGCGAGCTCTAGAGCGCAGGCTCAGTAGTTGTGGCTCACGGGGTTAGTTGCTCTGCGGCATGTTGGATTTTCCCAGACCAGGGCTCGAACCTGTGTCCCCTGCATTGGCAGGCGGATTTTTAACCACTGTGCCACCAGGGAAGCCCAGAAGTCCCACGTTCTTTCGCAAGTGTTTGTTGAGTGTCTACTGCCCAGTGGGAAGAGGGCTGGATTCTAGGGACACGGTGGAACAAGAGGAAGATAAGGCCCTCCCCTGGGGCAGCTGAACCCTGGAGTTACCGTGGGTACTGATTACGCCGGGAAAGGCACCCAAGTGAGGCTAGAATCAGGCCAGCCAGAGAGAACACGTTTTCTAGAAGCAGGGGATTTGTTCTGCCTTTGACACACCAGTCACTGGTGTACTTGCCACTGAAGGAAGCTGCCTGCAGCCACAAAACAGGAGAAAATGGAGCCAAATCTTTGAGGTCATCATCAGGACTTCTGCTCAACAGCCAGGCGAGTTAACGGGCCCAGGAGCAGCCCCGTCATTTAGCAGAGATTCCTTCTAACAAAGCTCTGGTTAAGCACCTGCTACCTGCCGGGCTCTGGGCATGTGCTTTACAGAAGCTACTGAACTTGTCCCCTATAGTCACCTCGATTTCTCAGAGGAACAAATGGGCTCAGAGGGAGGGAGTCACTCACCCCAGGCCCTGCCGTGGCAGGGGCTGCAGCTCAGGTGAGACCCAGGTGTGTCTGACAGCAGATCTCCTGCCACTTCGCCTCGAGGGGGCCTCCAGGAAGATGCCGGGTAGGTAGGATAGGCTGGTCCTGACAAACCACCGTCCTGAGGGCACTCCCGCCTGCCCGGCGGTGTCCACCTGCTAAGCTCACTCGGTTATGGTGGGAACAGCAGCAGCAGCCCCAGGCCCTGGGGAACTTATCCCCCAGCTGAGACCTCGCATTCATCCCTTCAGCAGATTGCTGAGGGCCTGCTCCATGCCTGGTACCATGCAGGGCACCAGGGATCCGTGATAACCGTCCTCATCCAAGCAACGTGCTAAGACCTCCCGGCGCCAGCATCTTAACATCCACCACTGGAGCTCAGTTCCTTTGGGTTTAGGCACAGAATCAACAGGAACCTCCCTCACACCTCAGAATGGAAGGGACATGGGGGCTGTGGCCCACTGAATGTGCATTTTGAAGGCACTGCTTTTGCAGGGTAGAGAGAAAACAGTGCATGGGTGAGCTCTGCAGGGGAGGGGAGGGGGAAGCCCACATCTCACAGGGATGGTAAACGGTTCCACCCTGACCCCCATGCCCTCTGATACTCAGAAGCAAAGGGGACTGAGGCCGAGTGCAGCTGGCGGGAGGGAACGATGTAAAGAATTGACATTCTTTACAGGGGGTGCAGTGAGTGTGCCCTGTGTCTGCCCATCCCTGGGGGCTGCCAGGGGTCAGGTGTGGGAGGGGCCCCACAGGAGAGATCCCTGCAGAGAGGGAACCGGGAGCAGAGCGGAACAGAAGGGGGAAGGGCAGGCATCAGGCTCCAGCCCAGCGCCCCAGCTGCCCGGCCCTGGTTCTGCTTGCTCTGCAGGGCCCGTTCTCAGGGTCTCCTCCTTGTAGGTCCAGCCAGTTTACAGAACCACAGGTCTTGCTCTCATAGCTATACCTTAAGGGGTCGGGGGTAGATGTCCTGAATGCTGAAAGACCTGAGTGCCACGGCCACCCCAAACCCCACCCAGACCCACCCATCTCTCACCAGAACTCACTGTAGACTCTTCACAAGCAGAAAGGGCCCAAGTGTTTCCAAGCACACCCCAGTCCCCCACCCTGACCACCAGCCTCAGAACCTGCAGGGCAGAGCTGCAGGGCCCAGCCCAGCCGACGCCTGGCCTGCATCCACCCGCAGCTCCCCCAGGGCTGGCAGCCTTCTCAGGCAAGGTCCTTTTCCTTCGCTGGTCCCCAGGGCAGAGGGCGGCTGGTAACCAGATGTCCCCACTTGGGGACGGGGTGCAACGGAGGCGAAAGGTTTGGGGCCTCCCCCCAAGTGTGGATTCACCAGCGGCAGGCAGCAACGTCTGACCCAGCACAAGGCACCAAGCACCTGGCGTCCGCATGCTCCCCACCGCCCCCACTGCCCGTCCCGCCTGCCTGCCTCTTTTCCCGCCTGTCTGCCTCTTTTCCCGCCTGTCTGCCTCTTTTCCCTCCTGTCTGCCTCTTTTCCCGCCTGTCTGCCTCTTTTCCTGCCTGTCTGCCTCTTTTCGCGCCTGTCTGCCTCTTTTCCCTCCTGTCTGCCTCTTTTCCCGCCTGTCTGCCTCTTTTCCCGCCTGTCTGCCTCTTTTCCCTCCTGTCTGCCTCTTTTCCCACCTGTCTGCCTCTTTTCCCGCCTGTCTGCCTCTTTTCCCACCTGCCTGCCTCTTTTCGCGCCTGTCTGCCTCTTTTCCCTCCTGTCTGCCTCTTTTCGCGCCTGTCTGCCTCTTTTCCCTCCTGTCTGCCTCTTTTCCCGCCTGTCTGCCTCTTTTCCCGCCTGTCTGCCTCTTTTCCCTCCTGTCTGCCTCTTTTCCCACCTGTCTGCCTCTTTTCCCGCCTGTCTGCCTCTTTTCCCGCCTGTCTGCCTCTTTTCCCTCCTGTCTGCCTCTTTTCCCACCTGTCTGCCTCTTTTCCCGCCTGTCTGCCTCTTTTCCCGCCTGCCTGCCTCTTTTCCCGCGCTCCCTTCCCATCCTGCCTCCTGCCCACAGTCTCCTGCTCTGCTCCATCTCATTTCAAGGAAACTTCCTACAGGAGCCAGGGAGGTGGTCAGTCAGGGAGGTGGTCGGACACGGAGGCGCAGGATGGGACAGGATGCCCCAGTAGGACTGTGCCAGTGCCGCCCACAGCTGGAGAGGGTTTGACTCCAAAGGCCTCTGGGCAGGCCAGGGACACCCCGGTGGGCAATGGGGGGCCTCCGGCGCTTCTGCCCACACCATTCCTGCTTTGAGCCCAATTCTGGGAAGCAAGCGTGGGCAAGGATGAGCGGCTTCCCGGTGTCTGGACGCCGCTCCCACCTCCAGCTGCTCAGGCCCCTCTCAGCTGCAACCTTGACGAGGACCCAGAGCTAAAGCTGCCCCCAATGAGCTCAAGAGCTCCCACTCCTGCTCACAGCATCGAGCCCCTCCCCGAGAGGCAGGAAGACAAGGGTCAGAGGTCACAGGCTGCAGTGGCAGAAGTTTCGCTGCGGGGCTTGGGGAGGAGGAAAAGTGCCAGCGTGCTCGCTTCTGCATGTCCGTGGTTAAGAGCAGAACTGGTCCTGCCAGGCTGCGGATGCCTGGGCGGGGCCCCAAGAATCCTGAATCCTGGGCCCTGAGGAACCGGCTCACTGGGCTGCCCCTAGAGCACGGAAGGAAGCTTTGTTCAGGCTTTGATGGTCCTTTTCCAAATCCTTCTCCAAGTGGGCAGATGTTCCCTCCTACTGTGTGAGGGGTCAGGGAGGTGTCTGGGGTCCTGTCCAGGGAGCTGCCTTGTCTCATTTGCCTTTACGAGAAGGCAGGTTTCAGCAGGTAAAAATAGGAAGAAAATAATAAACCTCTGCCCACACGGTAGTTACACCACCAAGATGAAGTGCCCCAGGAGACCATCGCCCCCACTTAAGATCTCTGGACTCTCAGGGCAGGGAGACGAGGCTGCTTCCGAAACACTCCCATCTCTCTCCAGTGGATGGGCAGGCAGAGTTACCTTAAGTAGTCAGCAGAGTGTGGGGACCATAACAGAAAGGAAACTTCTTATTCTTCCTTTCCTTTGCAAGCTATCACCACCACCTCTCCCCTAGGACCCTGGAGCCTCAGCCACCAGAGCTCCAGGAACAGGGACCCGTGCAAAGGTCCGGCCCCTGAAGACAAAAACGCAATGGCAAGCTCCTGTCCGGTGAGGGCGCCCAGCAGCACGACTGTATCTACAAAATTCTTTTCATCTTCGTTTTGATGGGTGAAGTTCAATGCCAGAATATTTGGTTTATGAGTCACGCTAATTACAGCTGGGGGGGGGCGGGGGGGCGGAGGGGCGGGTAGGGCGGGAGGCACCAGGAAGAATAACAGAAAGAAGCATGTTCCAAAATAATTATGCTGTGCTGGTTGCCCTAAATAGGGAGGTTACCTCCCAGGAATGAGGAGGGAGTTGCCTGCACCCTTCCTGGGGCCATGTCGGCCTTCTCGGCTCCCACCTGTGAACGTGCCCCTCACTGGATGGCTGTCCCTGCCCCAGACAGGCAGCGGTGGCCTCTGGCAGAAAGAGGGCCCATCCAAGGCCTCTGGCACCTACATTTGTCTGTCGCCCTGACCTGCTGCTCACCCAGCAGCATGTTCCTTGGCATCCCAAGAGACTCAAGATGGGAGAAGGAAGACAGAGAGAGCCAGAGGAGAGGGCTAGAGTCCCTGGGAAGCAGACCCTGGCTGTCCTTCTGGCCCCCAGGGAACTTTCTCTGTGGGCAGCTGGGAAGTGGAAATTTGGAAACTTGAGAAGCTTGGGTTCCAGCTTCGGCTTGGAAAGTTGTGCATCCTTGAGCAAGTCACATGCCTTCTCTGGGCACAGAGATGCAGGCCTCGGGTTCTCCATCTACTGCCTCTGGGCAAGTCATAGCCTCTCTGAGCTTTTCAGGGGTGAGAGTGCCATTGATCGAATTGTTGAGAATCAGCATTTGCTCATTGCTTGCTGGGTGGGAAACATACACACACACACACACACACACACACACACACACACACACATCCATGGCTGCCATTATTTATATTGCCACTGTTGTTGTTGGGTCATCTCTAAGCCCCACCTCAGCTCTCAGGTCAAGAGGGAGAGTGGAGAAGGGGGACCAGAAAGGGCAGCTCAACCCTCTGCACCCCCCACCTCCCCTTCACCTATATTTTTCCCACCTCTCTAGTTGGCAAAGACAGTGAGCAGGCCTCCTGGAGAATGTACTTCCCATAGCAGGCCTCTCCCTGCAGTATGCACAGGCAAGTGCCTCTATTTGTGAACTTGCACGTGGGGCTGTCCGCCTGCTTCCCTGAACTATAAAAAGCAAAGGCCTAGCGTCTCTGAGGACCTCACATCCTCCCCCAGGGACCCAGGATGTAGCTAGTGGTTGAGAAAACTCAGTTTCTCAGGACACTCCCCATTTTCAAAGCTTGGAAAGAGGAAGCTCCAAGTGTGCCAAACTGCCTCCCTTCTTAGAAACCAAGTGAGATAGAGGAGACAGGAGCAAGTCACAGAGAGAAGCAGCTTCCTCCCTTCCTCCCAAGTGGATTAGGAGGGCCCGTGAGCACCTAAAGCACGTTGGGGTCCCACGGAAGACACAGCAGCTGTCCAGGAATCGGCACGGTAGGGCCCAGGCTAACACAACGTGGGTGCCCAGGACAGGTGGGGATCACACCTGTGCCGTGGAGATGCTTGGTACTTGGTAGTGCACAGTCCAGACGCTCAAGGGCAGCTCAGTGACCCGGGCCCAGACCAGGGCCACATTCAGTGGTGTGGGCAGACCAGAGGGTCCCCCGAGAGGGACATTATTTTTTCCTGTCCAGGCTGGATCCCCTCCAGGAACACCAAAGCCATTAGATGCAGGGGCCAAAGCCGGCATTCCCTGTTCTGTGTAGGGTCCAAGTTGCCCACAGGCAGGGCTGGCTCTCAGACAGTCCAGGCGCTATTGGGGTGGGGTCTCCCCACCAGGTGCAGAGGTGACTTGGGTATCACTCCTTTCCCTTTCACACCCAGGGAAGAGTGAAGCAAGATAAACACGCCACAAAAATCGGGGGAGGTAACAATCATTCCTGACAGCATCTGTCTGCCACGGAAGCCCCCTGCTCCCTGGTCAACAGAGGGAAACCACGGCCACGGCTCTCCACGGCACCTCGGCTCCAAAGGGAGTATCAGGAAGGGGCCCTTCTCCGCCAACTCCTGGTCTTTCTGCCCCTTTGCCGCAACTGCCCTCTGGCCCCTCCCACCCCGCTCCTCGCCCCATATAGGTGTCTGCTCCGCGACCAGGCTGAAGCCAGGAAAAGGAGCACTGGGTCCCCCTCCTTCCCGCCACCCCCGCCACGGCCACGTCCCGTCCGCCAGGCCACCTACCTCCAGCCACCAGCGTCCGGGAGCGAGCGGGGCGCCCGCGTCCTCCCCGCGGCCTCTCTTAGAGCATCTCCCAGCGGCGGAGCCACCTCCCAGCCAGGTCGGGGGAAGACCAGACTTGTCGAGGGAGAGAGCAGGCAGGAAGGAAAAAGTCCTCCGGGAAGAGGGCGCAGAAAGTTGTCGGGGTGCCGGACAGCCGGCCGCTCCCCGGCACCTGGATCTCCTCGGCTACAAGGTCTCTTTGGCCAGAAGCGGAAACGCGGTTTCTCGAAAGTAGAGGAAGAACCGAAGAAAGCGGGACAGACGCGTAAAGAGCAAACCCGGGCCAGATGTGAGTGTCCGCGGAGCCTCGAACGCTCCCAGCGCATTTTATCCAAACAGCAGCCGCCGAGGATTAACTGTGTGTGTGCCCGGGGGGGAGGGGAGCCCAGCGCAGCCCTCCTCCTGGCTACCCTGGGAGCTGGCGGGGGCCGGGGCCTGGGGACTGGGGGCGGGGCTCTGAGAGTCCGGAAGTCCCTCCAGGTGCGGGAGTGGCCGGGGGTCCAGGACTAGGAAGGCTGGGAACTCCGAGTTGCTGGGTGGCAGGGGGATGGGCTCCAAGGAGCTCCTGGCGCGCTTGCAGCCAAGACCCTGGAATCCGTCCCCAGATGGTGGCAGACCTGAGACATCCACCTGGGGTCCGGGGACCATGGACAGGTCTGGGGGAATCTGTGAACCCCCGAAACAGAACGCAAACTTGCACGTGTGCCCGTGTGTGTACACACATGTGCGTTGTTGGACGCTGATGGTCTAATACTTTGATCAGATTCTTGGAGGAGTCTGCGATCCGGAGGTTAAGAACCCTGGCTGGGGGTGCAGACTTCCCAGGGGACGTGAGAGCCAGGGCAGGGCGGGCGGGGCCAGC
Organism: Balaenoptera musculus; assembly: GCF_009873245.2. NCBI lineage: Eukaryota > Metazoa > Chordata > Mammalia > Artiodactyla > Balaenopteridae > Balaenoptera > Balaenoptera musculus. The sequence goes on along the minus strand of NC_045804.1, from coordinate 10,023,894 downwards.
AGGAAAGTCAGCATTTCTGTCTCCAGCAGGCCTTTTATTCCTTGATATGAAAAACAGACATTTTTCTCCATCTTAAACAACTTCCTTGGCCCCTCCTCACATCCTGATAAGCTGCCCTAGGCTTCTCAAGAGCTGCCCCTGGTCAGGCTGGTCTCCATCCCCAAAGTCTGAGTCCAGATAGTTCTAGAATCTTATCAAATCAAGAGAAGAGGAAGGATCTGGCCTGAGGAACACAACTTTGCTGTAATGATAACGGTTTTCTTTCTTTTGTGTTTCTCCCCCTCTCCCATGGTCTCTGCAATCTGTTTGGATGCCCTCCCTGCACTTTTTGTTTTGTCATCACTCCTCCCAGGGCCTCTCCCTCTGGCTACACCTGGACAGGAGATGTAGAAGCAGGGGTGCCGGATTGGGATACTCGGGGCAAAGCAGACTGAGTCTCACTCTTGCTTGCCTTGGAATTTCTTCTCCACCTCTCCTCCCCATGCGTCTGCCTGGAAGGCTAAGAAATCAAGACAGGAGGACGAGGGGTGTGCATTTCTGACATCCACCTGACACACCTTCTCGCCGGGGCAAGCTGAGAATGATGGAGATGAAAGAAGACGGAGGGCTCCAGGCACGGGAAAGACCCTGGCCACCAACCTGCTCCTGTGGGAGCAGAAGGGCAAGTGGTCCTGATGCTCCGTGACCCTGGAGAACTTCAAGGACACCGTGGCAAGATTAAGTACAGGCATCTCCCCTGGAGATGTGGTTTCATTTCAGCTGGCATTAAAAGACTCAGAACTGCTCATGATCTTTGGCGTGTGTCTGAGACTTGGCAAACCCTACATCCCCGGTCGCTGATCCACACAGGAAAACCCAGCGATAAACTCATCTTCGTTCCCACGCATAACCCAAGGACGTGTCCTGGTAAACAAGACCCGGGCCCAGCACACCCACTGACCTTCCTCTAGTTGCTCTGTCCTCAAATAACCTTCGCAGCAGGGTGACAGCAACACGAGAGAAGAGGCAAGTAGGCTACATCTTCATGCAGCCTCTGTGGGACCTGCGTCCCGGACGTTAGAGGATTTGGGTCTTTCTCAGAACTCCTAGGAACGGGGAACGCCCTGAGAGCAATGGGAAAACTCCCTGTTGCCCTACCCAGGAGACTCAGACCTGGGAAAGTCCTGGACCAATACCAGAATTCAATGCACACAAAGTTGGGCATGCAGCTTGGAAGAGAAAGAGATGCGAAGTTGGAAGATTTGTCCCCCTCTTGCCCCCCCGTGCAAGACGGCTTTGGTGTTGAAAAACTAAAAGATAGTTACCTTTAAGATCCTTCCAAGACATGAACTCAGAGGCCCAATGTAGAGCAGAGCTCTAGAAATACAGCCAGACAATGACCATCTCTTCCTGCAGCAGCTGACTTGTTCTAACAGGAGTCTTTGAGTCCTCAGCCAGGTGATGCTGCCCTACCTTGGCGAGCCTTAGTCCCCTTGCCTGTAAAGCAGAGCCAGGTCCAGGGTGTCTTACTGGAACCCGTGAGGACAGATGTGCCTAGAATAGGCCACAACTATCACTAGAGCATCTTACCCAGTAGGCTTTGGGCAGGGCCCCTTCATCAGACACTTACATAGTCCTAAGTGGGACAAATAAAGGGCATGCATAGTCTCCCAACAGTTCAAGTCACATTGTTCTGTGAAATTTGTTTTGTGCCAAATTTAGGGGAACACTAAGTTTTCAGAGTTTTTTGTACTGGGGGATTTGGGGTAAAGCATGAGAATGTTTGTTATAACCATCAGTGTTACAGGTATAATCTTCTTCCCTCTCTCCTCTTGGGTTGAGTCCCCACATCTTCCAAGAGTTAGGAAGAGATGACTCATTTTTTTGAGGCAGAAACTGGGGGTTAGGGGGTGTTGATATTAAATGTGGCAACAAGAGCCTGGGGTTTCCCAAGATATTCATGAGAAAGAGAAGTCTCAGAGGTGAGGGAAGTTCCAGAGAATGGGAACTGAAGTCTGAGTACATGTTGGGTAGTGCCACCAGGGCCCACAACTCAAGCCAACAGGCAACTGGGCAAAGATTCGCAAGGCTAGGCTCCCAAAGAAAGCAAAGTCATCTCTCAATAAAAGAAATATTATGTCACGCAAATGGAGCTGGCCAGGGCCCTGATGCCCTTTGTCAGGTACTTCCTTACTGCTTTAAAATGGTAAGTAGGAAAGATTTGGCAATGCTTGATTCTCTCCATCGTGGCCAAAGCCACCCGCCCCCAGCAACCAGGGCGGAATGTTCTCAGTTCAGCAAATATCTTCCCGTCAGCCAGTCTGGGTCAGCTCTAGGACAAGAGTCATGGTGAAAAACCAAAATTAACGAATTAGAACCCATAAGCCAGCAGCAGTGACTGGGGGAGATTTCATCAGCCCTGTGATGGGTCAGAGGCCAAGGCCAACCAGAATGATGAGCCCTCCCACCCCAAAGAGGTCTCTTAAGTTCCCAGAAGAGCCGTAGGCCACACCCACCCTGGAATTCCCTAGGAGCTCACACCTCCTGTACTAGGATGTCTGAGCCAAACTCCTAAAGTCTTCCTGAACATTCATGCCCAAGTGGCTCCACATTCTCAGACAAGGGCAGCTCATGGGATGTAAAACCCAGCGGCTCATGGTGCTGGGAGGGGGGCACATTCCCTGGAATCCCTGCCCAGACACAGCACATTCTGTGCACTCCCTGGTTTGGCAATTCCTTCTCTCTCCCTGGGCATGTCACTGTGCTCACTCTGCTTGTTTTCTCATCCTCGGAAAAAAACTACATGACCTCGGTTAACGTCGGCAAGGCGCTCGGTTCCAGATAAGCACAGCCTGTCATTAGCGGCGCTGTGATTTTTCCCCCTGAGGCCCTAACATTCTGTCTCTCCCGGCTATTTTGGGCCAGGCTGCCCAGCCATCCCACTCTCAAGGGCAGAGACTGGTATTGCAAACTTCTGAATTCCCTTCCAAAGGGTAGTGACAGGCAGGCTCGGATGGTGGCGTCCCACTGCCAAGGGATGGGGGTGGAGAGCCTCCATGGAGAGTTGGAAAAGGAGCTGAGATGGAAACTTGGCAGCCAGACCCAGCCTCCCTGGCCGCTGGCCCACCCTCATTGCTCCTGGATGGCGCTGCTGGTGTTCTGGAAGGGTTGGGGGCAGGTGGGAATCAGACTGGCAGCTGCAAGGATGGAACAGGCTAATCTGCTGTGATCCTCACACCTGGAGAAGATACTCTCACTATAAGGAAGACTGCCCTCTGGACTCCAGGCCAAGATGGGAGGTCGGGGATCGGAAAATACACTCACCGTCTTACTTTTGCCCTTTATATGCTTTCCGACTCTAATCAAGCCATTAAATGCCCCATGCCTCGGTTTCTCCATCTCTCAACATTTACTCCCCTATTTTGGGAATTCCTTTCCAGCACTTTCAGTTACACAGAGATAGTCCTAGACGGACCGGTTAGGTAATACTACTTTACTTGATGTACAAAATAGGAGGGCCCCCTGGTGGACTGCACGATTCTAGGCATTTCACTCTGAAATGAATGAGTGAATGAGTAAGTAGACACATGAATGAACAATTAAAGTGAAGAATTTTTAGTCTTTTATGCAGAAACAAAAGGAGGAGAGAATTTCCAGGAGAAGGTCACGGTGAAGTCTCCTAGGATGCAAAGAAGACAAGGACAATGAAACTCAGAAGGAAAACCTGGTTGTACATGATTGTAGACTGGGAGGAAGGCAATTCCATGCCACAGCCTCCCGTGAAGGCAGGGTCTATTCACCAGAGGATGCAAGGCCCCTTTGATCTAATCATTTTTCTTCTAGGAATTTATCCTACAGATATACTTATAATTGTGCTCAAATAAGGAAGTTCTGGGATATGCCCGGAAACATCACTGTAATGTAGAAAGATCATAGATAGCCTAAAAGGACATCATTAGGGGTCTGGTAAAAGAAATTACAGGACATCCACACAGTGGAATACCACGCGGCTCTTTAGGGAATGAAGCAGCTCTCTATATAATGATATGGAACAAGCATTAACGTGAAGTGAAAAATTACAAACCTTATTGAAAGACATTAAAGAAGACCTCGGTAAATGGAAAAGGCAAACCATGCTCGTGGGTAGAAGACTCATCACCATAAAAATCTCAATTCTCTCCCAATTAATCTACAGATTCAAAGCAATCCCATTCAAAATCCTAAAAGGCTGGGGTGGGTGGGATGTAGTGGGAGGGAGTGGGGAATTGTCCTGCAACATATGAAGGCTTATTATAAAGAGGTAATGATGAGGACAGTGATATTGGAGCTACTATGAGAAATTATACCAGTACAACAGAAAGCCCCCAGACAGACCCATGTGTATATGGAAACTTGATGTATGACAAAACTGGCATTGCATACATATCAATGGGGGAAGATGGATTCTTTCCTAAAAGGAGCACAGAGATATTGGGGCATCTCCAGAAGAAGAAATAGAAACGACCAAAAAATATAAGAAAGAAACACAAACTCTCAATAATCAGGCAATGAAAAGACATTTAATGCCATCAGTGGGCAAAATTAATACACCTGATAATATCTCTGGAGCGACATGATCTTTCATCCACTGCATAGAGTTTTATTTCATTGTTGTAAAAGTTATAATAGGTATATATGTTGTTTAGGGATACATACCTATTTGCTAAAATTATAAAATAAAGCAGGAGAATGATTATTAACACAACATTCAAGATTGTGGTTACCTGCTGGGGTGGGAGTGAATTGGGAAGAGGGAGGAGTACCAAAAGAGCTTTCAGGATAACAGGGCTAAGGTTTTATTTCTTAAGCTGGGAGGCATATATAGATTTAGATATCTTAATAAATAAAAGATTTGAAGAATTTACAATAATAACAGTATATATGGTGTATGGAACAAATGAATTCAAGAAGGTTCCCCCCCCCAAAAAATGCAGAACCATGTTCAGCACATTTCCATTTTTTTTATAAGGTAATTTAATATATGTGTTTATGATTAGTTTGTGTGTCATAAAATACCTCTAGGAATAACCACAAGAAACTAGTAATAGTGATTGCCTCTGGTCAGGGAATGCAGAACGGGACCGGGGGTTATTTTTCACTGTGCACCATTTATATAATTTACATTTTCCCCTTGTGCATCTGTAAGCTCTCGGGGGACACGAGGCTCTTTGCAGGCACCGAAAGGCTGAATCAGGTGCAGACCTGCAGAGCACTGAGGCACCCTCCTAGCCAAGCTCTTGGGTGACGCGCCACTGCTACCAGGTTTTTTCAGGATTTCTAAAATAGGCACATTTCAGGACTTGGGGGGTGAAGGGCCAGGATACCTTTTAACACTTCCATTAAAACAGCTCGGGGGCTGGGGAGGAGACTGGCAAAACGAGATGAATCAGAGACCCTGATTTGGGAGAGGATTCGTTGATTGCCAACCAGGGGCAGCGAAACCTCCACCCCATCCCCAGGACCCTCCACCTCCCAGGACAGTACAGCCTGTAGATCTGATCTTTGCTTTGGAAACGGATCAACGTTCCGATGTGGCCGATTAGAAGAGCCAAGGAGAGGGGCTCTCTGAGAATGAGGGTGGCACAAAGGGGCCCACGCTTCTCTGCCTCCAAGCGAGGGGTCCTATAATCTCAGCTCGAGGAATGATAACCCCTTCCTCATAGCCTTCATCCCACTCCCTTCCCATTTTGCCTTGGCCAACGTTCCGGAATAACGCGGAGGAGATGGCCAGCGGGTGGGCAGCGCAGACTCCAGCGCCCCTCTCTCCGGTCTATCCCCTGGCCGGCGGCTCCTCCTCCCGGACCCGCTCGCTGAGCAGCAAAAACTACAATTCCCAGCAGGCGGCTCGGCGTCCGACGCGCAGCCGCAGAGCAGAGGCTGCCGGGAGCGTGTTGCCCGGAGGCGGGGCGAGCGCGCCGGGCGGAAGTCGGCCGCTCGCTAGGTCCCGGCACTGCCAGCAGCGAGGCCCCGCCGCCCGCGGGCCCCGGAGCCAGCCCGCACCGGGTGAGTGACGGCCTGCCCGCGGCCGCCGGCGCCCGCCGCCGCCTCCGACCCCGGCCCCGCAGGCTCCCTCCCCATCTGACTGAGCGGGGCCTCTGCGCCCTGACTGGGGTGGGACGCCTCCCTCTGACTCTGAGAAACTGTCCTCTTCTCCCGACTGGTGGCGGACACCTCCTCCCTCTGACTTGTAAGACTCTTATTTCCTCTGACTTGCGGGACACCTCCCGCCTCTGACTTATGAGATACCTACCCCGTCTGACGGCAGCACTCCAACCCCTTCTGACCTGGGAGACTCCTGCTCCCTCTGACTGCAGGACTCCTACCCTTTCTGACTGCAGGACTCCTACCCTTTCTGACTGCAGGAATCCTCCCTCTCAGACTTGCAAGACTCCCCCCGCCCCGCCCCAACCCCCGACTTGTGGACACCTCCCCGCTCTGACTAGGGTGGGACATCACCCCCTCTGACCCTGAAGGATGCATTCCCTTCCTGACGCTTAACTATCCTTGAGAACAACCCTCTCCTGCCCCCTGTGATTTCACTGCTGCTCCTCTGACCTATGCAGGGCCTCTCCTAACCGGTTAGGGAGCCCTCCCCTCTCTGACAGGCACTTTGTCATACCTGCAGCAGGCCAGCCTTCCCCACCCCAGCAGGCCTTCCTCTCCTTCCCTTCAGCACTTTTCTTCCTTTTGCACCCAAACTGTGCGTCCTCCCCTCTCCCCTCCTCCCAGCCTCCATCTGGCCTGGATGGGCACCATCCCTGGGACAGGCACCTCTTGCCCATCCTTGTCGCTTGGTGCCTTTCCCTTGCCCTCATGTCCCTAGGCTTGGCAGGCACCTACACCTGCGCTCACTCTTCTGTCTGCCAGGCACATCTTTTCCCAGGCACCTGAGTGTCCCCCAGGAGACCAGTGTCCCTCAGCACTCTTGCTCCATTTTGCCTGCCTGTCTTGGGGTATGTGCTTGACGTCTTTTCCTACCACGTTCTCAACAGAGTGTAGGTTTGGGAGCGCGCATCTCCTGATGTCGACTGAATCTTGCTGGCTCTTCAGTGTAAGGACCAAAACTTGACCAAAGCGTGGGGTCACAGGGGGTCCATGAAAAGGAAGCCAGTGCTGCAGTCCTTCAGGAGCCGGGGGGTGGGGGGGCGGGTCTCTGCAGCCTCTCCCTCCTCTCCCTTTGAGGAGCTTGATTGAGAAAGATCTTCCTGGATTAGGCTGTGGGCCCTCCTCCAGCCCCCAGCCCCACCCCACAGGCCTCTCAGTGGAACAGCCCAGCCTGAGCCTGTGGGCATGGTGGGGCGCCTCCCAGAGCAGCCAGCAGCCTCCCCGGGGGACCCCTCCCTGCCGGCCTCAATGAGCCCTCTATTCGGCCTGAGAGGCACACTGACTGGCCAGCCCCTCCCTCTGCACTTGGTAGGGGCTGCGTCCTGAGAGTGTCTTCGGGAGAGGACTCAGGGGAAGTGTAGATTTGTTCAGGAGCTGTCACGAGGCCACTGCAGTGGTCTGGGGACAGGATTCTCTGTCTTCTCACTCTTTTTCTCATCCAAATTTCTCATCTGCTCACAGAAGGCACTGTGACGTCACAGGGTGGTGGAGGAAATCCCGTGCGTGCAAGTACACTTTGTGCCACCATATGATCTGATCGTTTGATACCTTCTGTTAGCTGAAAGTCTCCTATCTTCCCCCTAAAGATGTTCCCCAAATGTAGTACACACCTTTTTTTCATAGCCCACAGCAGCGTCATAGACTTTAAGCCGTTGGTACTTGAGGGATTTTTTACATGCCAGTCTGACGGCACCCTGTGCATGTGCCAGGCATTCCCGAGCCACAGAGGCAGGGAGGAGGGACCCAGGGTGCAGGAGGAGCGGCTGTGTCCACCCCACTCCCTGAACGTGGCCTTTGAGGTGAGCACTTGCAGGCTGCCGCAGACACACACCCCTTTCATCTGAGTCTTGGGACTTCCCAGGCAGCGACGTGGCCATCCTCATGGCAGCTGTGTGGGGGGTAGGTGGATAAATGCCCTAGTGTTTTCTCCTTCAAAAACAAGAGTATCTCAGCTCTGGGAATGTGGTCCAGAGTCCTGAAATGACTCTGCACTATGATAAGGAAGTCATTTCTTTCTTGTTCAGACGTTTGTGGAGTGGTACCTAGGACACTGGAAAAAAAAAAAAAAAAAGACAGTGATTATTCTTTTCCCTCCAGTAACACTCTGGACTGTGGAGATTCCTGGAAAGATCTCATTAAATGCCAACATTAGGGGACTCTAAAACTTTCATCTTGATCTTTAAGGACTTTTATGTTGATTTCCCTTTTCATTAGACCAAGGTGATCAATTAGGAAAAAATCCTGGTAACAGAGAAATCTGTTTGGGAAGATGTTCGGTTTTCTCTTTTTCTACACTTTTTTTTTTTTTTGAATCCTACTTGTTTCTCTGTAGTAAGTCCAGTCATTAAGCGGAACTCACAGCTCCAGGTTCTGAAGCAGAGCCCTACTTCCATTCGTGCTCTGCCGGCAGAATGGGTCGTGGGGAATGAGGCCGGAGTAGGGATCCAGACGGCAGTGTGCAGCCGGGGCCAGACCAGATGCAGCTGCGGTTACTGGCGGTGTGAGAGCGAGGGTGAGGCCGGAGCCCGCCCACAAGGGCTCCAAGGGGTCCCAAGGGTTGAATGAATCCCAGTGACGCTGGCCACTGAGAAGAGTGGGGGAGAAGCTGGGTTCTTGCAGGTGCACCTCCACTGTGGGAGCAAGCCCCGATTCAGGTCGATCGTGGGGTGATTGTGTCCCCATATTTGTGGGCTCTCTGGGAAGCAACCCCAATGATGTGTGGTTTTGTTTGGGACCTCACTTCCAACTGGGAAGATAACTTTTTGCTAAAAATCCTCCAAGTATGACATTAACGATACAACTGAAGCTCACGCAGCCCTACTGTGATGGGATAACTGCAAACTGTGGATGATCTTGACACTGCCGCCTGCCCCAGAGACAGAGCCGTGTGTGAATGGCCCTGCCCCTTGGGAAAAGCCGGAGGTTCTTTCCCTGTCTCCCTCCTTGTGGTTGGCAGAATAATGCCCCCCCAAGGTGTCCACATCCTGACCCCCCCCAGAATCTACAAATATATCACGTGACGAAGGGAGATTAAGGTAGCAGATAGAATTAAGCTTGTTAACCGGCAACCTTTAGATAGGGAAATCATCCTGGATTATTCAGGTGGTCCCGGTGTAATCACAGGGTCTTTAAAAGTGGAAGAGGGAGACAGGAGAACTTCAGAGGGAAATGATGGCAGGAAGGCTAGAGAGATGCAGTATTGCCGGCTTTGAAGGTGGAGGAGGGGGCCATGAAATGTGGACGGCCGTGAGAAGCTGGAAAAGGCCAGGAAGCAGATTCTCCACCAGCCCCTCAGGAGGGGACAGAGCCCTTGATTTTAGTGAGACCCACGTCAGACTTCTGTCCTGCAAGACTGTAAAATAAGTTTGTGGTGTTTAAGCTGCTGAGTCTGCGGTGATTTGTTACAGCAGCAGCAGAAAACACATTCACTCCTCTTGGGTAGTGACTTCAAAGCAAGACAGAGGGCTGAAAACTATGTTATCTCAAAGTGTATTTAACTGGATTCAGTAAGCAGTTGTGAATGCCTGTTTGCAGAGAAAGAGAGGAGTCAGGGGAGGTGCAGAGTTAGGTAGCACCCAGAGTCAGCCCTGACCTCAGGAGTCCCTAAAGGACATATTGGACTACTGGGACCTTTTCCTTCCTCCCTGGTTTCCTAATGCTGCCCACCCTGTCCAAATTTGAAATGGACTTTTTAAGTACAAAATAGTAAGCCTTGGCGAGTCCAGAACAGAAGAATGCCATGAATCAGGTCACATTCTCAAGGAGCTGAGACACATCATCCGCGTCCTTTGAGACGCTGTCTCGCTGCGGCTTTGAAGCCCTTGGCCTCTGTCTTGGCCGCCCTGAAGAGTCAGTGATGTCGACGGGATTAGCTCTTTTTTTTTTTTTTTTAGCATCTTTATTGGAGTATAATTGCTTTACAATGGTGTGTTAGTTTCTGCTTTATAACAAAGTGAATCAGTTATACATGTACATATGTTCCCATATCTCTTCCCTCTTGCATCTCCCTCCCTCCCACCCTCCCTCTCCCACCCCTCTAGGTGGTCACAAAGCACTGAGCTGATCTCCCTGTGCTATGCAGTTGCTTCCCACTAGCTATCCATTTTACGTTTCGTAGTGTATATATGTCCGTGCCACTCTCTCACTTTGTCACAGCTTACCCTTCCCCCTCCCCATATCCTCAAGTCCATTCTCTAGTAGGTCTGTGTCTTTATTCCCGTCTTGCCACTAGGTTCTTCATGACCTTTTTTTTTTTTTTTTTTTTTCCTTAGATTCCGTATATATGTGTTAGCTTTCTAACCAGGAAGTGCCCTTGGGCAGTGAGCAGAGCGGGAACTCTGAGGCCCGCCTGCTGTCTGGATGCGTCTGCGCTCTCCGGGACCGTTCAGATCAGAGACCCAGGCAGGGAAGGGAAGGCAGCTGCTCTGCAGGAGTGAGAGGCTGGGAGGAGAGTGGCCACCGCTCTGGGCGACAGGGAGCTGGGAGGGGCCTCCTGTCGCTTCCTGCCTCCCTAGATCCTGAAGGGGAGGAGTTTTGCCCTGGCAGCTGTCGTTAAACCTATTTGCCCTGCCACCTGTCACACCCGTGTTCCTAAAGGAAGCTACAGAAAGAGGCCCTCAGCTGTGTCCAGAGTTGCCGCCCGCTTTTGTCTGAGCCCTGCTAAGTCCAGTGGCGAAAGGCCCAAGGATGGCCTGTGGAGGTAGGGGTGTCGGAGCCCGTCCTCGTTCTTAACCGTAACCAGACCTCGGAGGGGCTCCTGCTTCTGGGGTGGGGAGGTGGCGTCACCCTGGATGGACATGCAGGAAGAGGTCGTACCGCCTTCCTTGGGCCTGGGAACCCACTGGCAAGTGGACAGACCCCAATGCCACACCTGGCTGTTTCAGGCCTGTTTTCTAAGGAAGTTTTGGTTCGACAGAAACCGGAAAAGCGTGAGTGTCAGCGAGCCGTTCTTGGTACCCGCCCTAAAGAGAGGGGACCGGGGAGGAAATTAGGACTCGAGCCTCCTGGGTGGTTGTTGCCCCTTGGCAACCAGCGACTCCTTTCTGTGGATGTTGCAGTGGGGCTGGCGATGGAGAAGGAAGCCAGCAGGGGTGCAGTCCCCTGGGGTTTCTGAGCAGGAGAGGACTTGGCTGCAGGCCCCCTGGACAGGCGAGCCTGGCTGGTCAAAGAGCCTGTGACTTTTTACTGCAGCAACTTGGTTCCAGTTTCCCGGGTTATATAAAATCAGCCCATTATGCTGCACGTGGTGGGACTGACAAACTTCTTGTTACACTAAAGCAGACATTTGAACTGCTTAGTGTTTGGAGGCGCGTGGGCAGGGGGAGAAGCCTCAGCCGGGCCCTACTGGGAACGGCTTTGTCCATCTCACCTTTCACCTGCAGTGGCTCGTTTCTCTTGGTTCTTGTGGTTTGGTTTGGTTTGGTTTTTTAATGAAAATGCAAGCTCTCGCTTGGCACCAGACCTCCAGCAGCAAGACACCACAGGCAGCTCACCATCAGTTTTAGGTGATAAACCAGCAGACCTTGGCATGGCGTGAAAACTCATGTGATTGTAAACTGTCTTTTCCACAAAATAAAAGTAATTCCTTGGAATCCTAAAGGAGGGATGGAGACCAGGGTTGGCCTTTGATCCAGTGGTGAAGCTAAAGGGATTTTCTGGAAGGCAGCCTGAGTTCTTCTGTCACTGAGAGCAGTTGAATGATTGTTTATTTAACGAAAGGTGATCGAACCCCAGGTGTCCTTAGGTCTTGAGAGCCAACCTGACTGAGCAGAGCCCCTTCGCTCCTGGGCTCAGAGTCGAGTCGGGAGGCTGTGGACCGGATCGCAGCCAGACAGATGGCAGAGCCCCTGCCCAGAGAGAGGCCTCACACAGAGGCGCAGCAGGCACGTCGGGGGTGCGTTGGTTTCTAGGGCTGCCCTGAGAGATCACCACAAACTTGTTGGCTGAAAACAACACATGTGCCCTTGTAGTTCTGGAGGCCAGAAGTCCATTTGAATGTCATTTCACTGGGCTGAAATCATGGTGTGGGCAAGGCCACGCTCCCGCCGAAGGCGCCAGGGGGCAATCCGTCCTCTCCTCTTTCCAGCTTCTGGGGGTCCCCCGCATTTCTTGGCTGTGGTCCTCTTCTTAGTCATCGAATCTCCCTCTGTCTCCCTTCCGTGAGGACACATCGCATTTGTGGCCCACCTGGATGATCTCCCCATCGCAAGGTCTTTGACTTGCTCTCATCTGTAGAGTCTCTGTTGCTGTAGAAGGGGACAGTCACAGGTTCTTGGATTCGGCCTGGGTGCCTCTGGGACCAGTGTCAGCCCCCCCCCCCACCGCAGGAGGGACGCTTACTGGTGGGGGAAGGGCACTTCACCATAGATGCAGGGCAGGAGGGGGAAGGGACAGCGGAGGCATGACTCTCATGGGACAGCCAGGGACTTCTAGGTGGTTCCGTGTGGCCGGTGGAGAAGGCATCCCGTGCAGGGGTTCGGCAGCTGGATCATGGGATCGCAGACAACATGCTGTGCGTGGGGAGCACACGCGAGGCGATGAGGCTTTCCCTGCAGGCTAAGGAGCTTGTCCTTTAGCAGGAAGGCGTTGGGGGCTAGTAAAGTTTCACTTTTTAGGAAAATCTTTCTGTCAGTTGTGTGGAGGATGGATTGGGGAGGGTCTAGCCTGGGGATCTGTTCCTGGGGGGGAAAGAGCGTGGATATTCTCAGCTTTGCAGGCTGTCCAGGTCACCGACTCTGCAGCCATGCCTGGTGCTTACAGGGATGGGCCGGCACCTATGCCAGCTTTGCCTGCAAAGCCACACCCCCCCAGCAGGTGGGCGAAGGTGCTAGTAAAGTGAGGAACAAAGCAGCCAGCCAGCGGCAGGCAGTCAGCGCCAAGGCCTACAGCATCTGAGCCAGCGGCCGTGGCGCTGGGAAGCCAGCACGTCACATACGCATTCCACACGTGGAGAGATGGAGGCCCAGAGAAGCCAGGGCACTTGTCTGAGGTCATGCGGCCGGTAAGTGGCAGAACTCAGGTTGGACCCGGATGGCCTGGGTCATCAGGAGGCCAAGGTGAGACAGAACCAGGGCAGAGGCCGTGGGGGTGGGAATCCAGAGCTGGGGTACTGACGGGTGAGGGGACCTGGCACCTGCCTGGATGTGAGGAAGCGAGTGATTTTGACTGAGGATGGCCCCTGAGCGCTGGGAGTGCCCTCAGCCAGCAGTACACTTCTGAGGGGAACCTGCTCCGGGCACAGGAAGCTCGGCAGCTGGGCTCCTAGCCTGGATTCTGGGGGAAGATTCAGGCTCGGAAGGTGTGGATTCAGGAGAAGAGGTGGGTGGCAGGGAAGGAGCCAGCCTTGGGGGCAGAGAAGAGACAGGCAGGAGGAGGACCACAGACAGGTCACAACTCACATCCCCGTGCCTGCCAGCAGGAGGTGCAACAAGACACCCTACGGGCTGGGATCTCGGGGCTGGGCCCCAGGAGCAGGCCTGTCGGTGGGTCATCTCTGGGGGCACGGGCAGACCCTGGCATGGACGGGAGAGTGAACGCTGTTCCAGGATGGTGAGGTGGGGAGGAGCAGAGGTGTCACAGGGTGGGGGCGGGCTCTCCATTCATTCGTAGATTCATGGATTCACCGTTCATCCATTAACATACTGAGCGCTTTCAGTGTACCTGAGAGTGTAATCTGGAGATGGAACGGTGACTCGGATAGGAGATCTGGACAAGTACAGACTGTGAGAAGGAACCAGAAGGGCAGGCGTGGCTGAACTGAGCCTGAACAGCAGGAGGAGGCCCTCCACCCGGACCAGGGCTGGGTGGCCGGGCGGGCTCCACCAGCCCCTGGCTGCTGACGGTGGCCTCAGATTCTCTGCTGGGAGCCAGTGGGCAGGAGATGGGACAAGATCACTGGTGACAGTGAGGATAGTGACTCAGGAATGGAGAGAGAGTTGGCCGGGGGCAGTGAGGATGCCACATCACAGTGGTGACACACCTTCACTGGCAGACACTGTGTCCACTGTGCCGGCAGCTCTGTGACCAGGGGGCAGCTCGACCATCAGGGGCTGGATCCAGGGCCATGGGCTTGCGTGTAACCAAGGTGGGGCTCAGGGGCAAGGCGCTGAGGGGCTGCTCAGGAAGTGGGTGTATTTTTCACTCCTTCAGCACTGGATGCTGTGGGGTAGAGGGTGGGCAGGGAAGTCCTTCTGAGGAGGTGAAAGCGAGACAGCCAAGAGCCAGGAGCCGGGGCGGGAGGACGGCAAGCCCTGTCTGGGGGACGAGGGCTGGTGCGTCGGGGCAGAAGGGAGACTGGCGTGGCCAGTCGCTGGGGAGGGTTGAGGGCTGGCAGGGGTCGTGTAAGTAGCGAGGGTTTGCTCACGGAGCAGGGAATGACGTGGCCAGAGGGACTGGCTTGAATAGCAGGTGTCGCTGGCCGCGGGGCACCAGTGGCTGTCAGGGAGGGGAGTGGCAGCAGGGGCTGGAGGGCGGCCTGTGTGGTTGCGGTGAGAAGGGGCCGTGAGAGCAGATGGGAGCCGACGGGGAGGAGACGGGTGGCCGGATTGCTAGGGCCTGCTGGCGGAGCAGGTGCTGCGGAGGGGAACCAGGGCTGTGCCTAGGCTTTTCGAGGTGGTGGTGGTTCATAACTTACTGTCAAAGTATGTTCAGGTGGAAAGTTCCATCTCCCAAGGTTTCAATGAAGGTTTTGACCAGGGCAACTGCAATTATGGCCGTCCTCCATCACCACCTCTGTTCCTGGGGGGGAGGATTTGTGAGCGAATGCATGTTAGAAATCCAGGCAGAATTCTGACTAGGAGGTGAGATGCAGGAATTGAGAGCTCAGTGGTGACACTGGGCTGGACGTGGACACAGGGCAGCTTTGGCCTGGTTGTGCTTTTGAAGCCTGGGTTTGGTGAGACCAGAGGAGGGGCTGGGACTCCTGTTTCTCCCGCGGAGTCCTCAGCGACCAGCTTGCGGCTCCATGGCAACTTGGGGGGCTGCTTCCTGGGGGAGGAGGGAGCCCTCTCCCAGGAGGGGAGCCGGGGGCCAGTGCCCAGGGAAGGAGAGGAAGACTCCGAGGCCGTTCTGCAGGGCCCCACGCGTCTTGCTTCCTCCTTAGAAGTCACTTTTCTGCACTTGACCCTGTGGCCGAAACCTAAGAGTGTCCAAAAAGCAAGGGAAGGGGAAGGCCTGGTTTCCATGTGGACCTGTTGCCGTGATTTTCCATCCTAGGAGCAGGGCCGCATGCTCTGCATTTGGGGGCAAAGGGTCGGGGGTGGCACAGAGCCACCAAATCCCCGTGAGTCCCCACACCCTTCCCAGCTGCTGCCTGGTGGAGGGAGGAGCATCTGCACGGAAAGTCACACCGATGGTTGTTTTGGGGGCCAAGGCAAAAATGCTCCATGGCCCGAGGGAAGTTTCTCAGGCTGAGACCTACTGAGTTACAGCTGAAGGCCGAGACTGAGAGCGGCCGAGGGCTGGCGTTCTGCTGATTCCGCCCCGGAGACAGCGCCGGCCTGGTGCCGCTGTGGCCTCGCTGAGCTGCGTGGTCTGTGCTGGGGACAAGAGCTGCTGTTCCTGGCCGCTACAACCAGCTCTGGAGCTGTGCCTCGAGCTGCGACCAGGGAATGGGCTGTGGCGAGCCACGCTGTCCTCGGAGCTGACTCGCTGACACGCTGGGCTCCAGGCGGCGAGGGTCCATCAGACTCTGGTCCCTCGACCATTTGCATTACAGAAAGATGCCAGGGGACGGAGGTTGCCAAAACCAGAACTATTTTTGTTTGGATTGAATGTGTTTTATACTTACATTTGAATATTACAGAAACCTAACCCGGGAGGAAGTAAAAGCTCACTCAATGAGCACGCGTCTGCACTGTGCACTGTTCTAGGAGCTGGGGACACAGGTGAACAAACTGATAACTATAACATGATGTCAGGTGGTGACAGATGCCAAGGAAGGGGATGGAGGGTGCCGTTGGGAGCAGAGCCGTCAGGGAGGGCTTCTCGGCTGAGGTGACCTTGGATTAAAATACAGACCTGTACTCTCTCTGTTACCCTGTCCTGCCCGACCCCCACCCCACCCCCCAGCACGTGCTGCCCCTCCCGCAAGATTGCAAAGCACCAGCCTACACGGAACCTTCTCTCACCGAGCTTTCTGTCTTGCTAGCTGGGATAGAGGAGATGGAATAACATTGCTTTGGAAAGACTTTTCTTCTTGCTGAATAAGAGTAAACACAGATACTGCTAGAGTCGGGGTTTACTTAAGCCAAGGAAGTAGTAATGGCACAGAGTCGCGGCAGTGCTGTTTACCCTGGTTGAGGCGGCCTCAGACTGTGTGCCCTCACATAAGTGGGAAGCGCTGTGCCTGGCAGGTCGCTGACCTCTCTCCTTTCCCCCTGGGTTGCAGGTCCCGCCTGCCCTTCAGTCTGATGCCCGTCCAGCCCTCCGACCCCCTGGAATGGAATGAGTCTATGCACTCCCTCCGGATCAGCGTGGGGGGCCTTCCCGTGCTGGCGTCCATGACCAAGGCCGCAGACCCCCGCTTCCGCCCCCGCTGGAAGGTGATCCTGCCCTCCTTCGTGGGTGCCGCCGTCCTCTGGCTGCTCTACGCCCACCGCCCTCCTCCTGGCCGGCCCCCCGTGCCCAATGCCCACAACTGGAGGCTCGGCCAGACACCCGCTGACCGGTACAATGACACCTACCCCCTGTCAGCCCCCCAGAGGACACCGGGCGGGACTCGGTACAGGATCGCTGTCATTGCCGACCTGGACACGGAGTCAAGGGCCCAAGAGGAAAACACCTGGGTCAGTTACCTGAAGAAGGGCTATCTGACCCTGTCGGACAGTGGGGATAGGGTGGCCGTGGAGTGGGACCAAGGCCGTGAGGTCCTGGAGTCCCACCTGGCGGAAAAGGGGCGGGGCATGGAGCTGTCGGATCTGATTGTCTTCAATGGGAAGCTCTACTCCGTGGATGACCGGACGGGCGTTGTCTACCAGATTGAAGGCTCCAAGGCTGTGCCCTGGGTGATCCTGTCCGACGGCGACGGAACCGTGGGGAAAGGTCAGTCGGGCCATCTGTCCTCTGGGCTCGTTGCGGTGCTAGAGGACAGGTCCTGGGTCACCCTCAGCTGGCTTGGTTTGCACACGTGTGCAGTGAAGCAGTCACGGGTCCGGAGGGAGGGGACGTCAGGGAGATCTAGTCTCCTCCCTGCCTCTGACCTGCGGCCCCCAGGGCGTGATTGGAAGCCTCCGAGACCTCAGACCAAAGCTGCGTCCAGGAGTGCGAGCTTCTGCTGGGGGCCTGCGGGGGAGGCGGGCCTCTCAGGAGGAGGGCTGGGCTCCGCCGCTGCTGCTCTCACTGCCCCAGGAACCAGCTCCTTTCTGCGTCCTAAACGGCATCTTGAGAGCATGCTGGGACTGCACCCTCCACATGCCTCACCTTTAAAGCTGGGGCATCAGATTTTCTCATTTTGAACCAAGACTTTATTAAAAAGCAAACGTCTCCTTTCCGAAAACCCAGCAGAAGGAAGGTCTGTGTGAGCAGCAGTGACCGCCCCCCACCCCTTGAGTGGCATCTGACCTCTGGCATCGGCTGTGCCCCACTGCTCTGCTGTTTGCCAGCAGGCGGGTAGGAGAGCTGCGAGAGGGAGCCTGCGTGCCCAGAGCCTTCGGGCAGGGCGGCAGGAGAGTTGACACCAACTTCTGCGCGTGCCTGTGCCCTCGGGTGGGTTCGCACCTTCTAGAAAGCCAAACTCCACGGCAGGCACCTGAGGTCAAAGGGGGAATCACATTAACTCACTGGGCCCGCTGCCAGGCCCTCCCCCTCCCCCTCTTCCTCCCCCTCTCCTGGTGATAAAAATCTCTCCCATGTTTGCCCAGGGCTGGGCAGGTTGGCAGGACTGTCTCAGCCACCGTTTTATTGAAAACGTTTGTTGTCCGCTTCCTGCCTCAGGCTGTCAGGGCGTGTAGGGCACCATCCAGTTGTTCTGTTTGCCCCTTGGATCGGGAGGAAAACGGGATAAAGGGAGCTCAGGGTTGCCCTGTGGTCCGTCATCCAGAGCCGCCTGCAGAGAAGCATCTAGCAGGGAGGGTTGCAGCCCCCGCTCCTCGGGCTGGCAGGAAGTTTGCAAAACATTTGGGAAGCAAGCACAGTTTAGAACACGGTGTAGGAACAGGTGAGAATATGCTAGAAGAACAAAGCACCCACACAGCCTTCAAAACTAGGCTCATAGTAAGTAAATCCGTCTAAGGAAACAAACACCCTGTTTGGCGTGGCTACCGTGAGCCCCCATGCCAAGCCCCACTTAGCTCTGGCCGCTGGCACATAGTTGACTCAGGAATGTGTCAAGTGTGGCCTCAAGGACCGCAGGCGCGTTCTGTGTGACTGACACTTCCCTACACTTTCCTAGGATTGGGTGTAGTCTGAGTCGGGGCTGACAGCTCGAGAAACAGGGAGCTTGGGGTCCGCGGAGATTTGTGAGTGGAAGGTGGGCCTTTCTGGCTGTGCAGGGCGCAGGAGGGTTCACGTGGGTTGTGAGGCAGGTGGTCCCAGCAGGGTTTCTGGGGTGAGTTTGGGAGGAAGATGCGGGGGCTCTGGAGGGCCGGGAGAGAGAAGGGGGAGGCAGCAGGCAGAGGTGGCGCCCGTCTGCGCCCCGTGAACGCCGTGGAGTCAGCGCTAAGGAGAGGATCCCAACCGCCTACCCTCTGGGGTGGAGCTCCCAGCAGGCTGGCCTGGCCTCTGCTCTCTTGTCGCCGCCCCGAGTGACCTCTGACACCCAAGGCTGCGGACCCAGAGGGCTCTCTGCTCTTGCCTGACGAGACACACGGAGCCAGGCCAGCAGAGGACTGGCCGTCGCCTCAGGCCCGCCCCCTGTCTCCCTGTCCCCAGGCTTCAAAGCCGAGTGGCTGGCTGTGAAGGACGAGCATCTGTATGTGGGCGGCCTGGGCAAGGAATGGACCACCGCCACGGGGGAGGTGCTGAACGAGAACCCGGAGTGGGTGAAGGTGGTGGGCTGCAGGGGCAGCGTGGACCACGAGAACTGGGTGTCCAGCTACAACGCCCTGCGGGCCGCTGCTGGGATCCGGCCGCCAGGTGAGAGCCGGGCCCGCAAGCGGGCGCTGCGCAGACGGGTGGCTGCGAGCATGCGTGTTGCTTGCCGAGCATGGGCTTCGCTTCCTGCTTGTTTGATGGTTCGGCTGTCTCTGACGGTTGCTCCCACCAGGCCACTGGGCTCAGGGGCCAATGAGACATTTTTTCTCTCACCCCGACTCACCCAGACAGACGGCCCGGCCGGCTCAGACAGCAGCCCCGTCTACAGCGTCCTCCCGGCCGCCACCCTGGGGTCAGGCCTCGCATCTGACGTGGTGGGAGCAGGTGCACAGAGCTTTGCTTCTTTGCCCTCGTTTCCAAGAGTCCTGGTTTGTAGTGGGGAGTGGTGGTGCTTAGAGCGGCCCGGTCACCTCTAGGCCTGGGGCATGTGGCTGAGGACGTGGCTTCACGCCCAGATAGGCCCACTTCCCATACTTTTCTGCTTCGAGGCAGCCTCTCCCCACCCACCCTGATCCATCTTCACAGATCGGACCTGCGTGTTCCTCGTGCCTCTTCCCCTGGTGCTCTCTTTTGCGCCACTTGAGTAGCACCAAGGAGGCGAAATACAGACAGACCTCGCAGCCACGGCTACTCGGCAGCGCTGGGGAAGCTGGTGAGGAAGGGTGGCCAGAGAGGTGGCGCAGCTGAGACTCAGCGCGGCCCCGCGGGCTCTGTCCTGCTGTCCCGGGCTCAATCACTCTGGACAGATGGGAACAAAAGCACATGGAAACCTAAAGAAAAGATGACGGAGACGCTGCCTCCGGCACCGGGCCGCTCGCGGGTCTGCGTGCAGGGGCGAGGCCGCCCTGGCTCTGGGGAGGGCGGGCGGTGACCGGTCTGTGTGTCCCCAGGCTACCTCATCCACGAGTCTGCCTGCTGGAGCGACACACTGCAGCGCTGGTTCTTCCTGCCGCGCCGCGCCAGCCATGAGCGCTACAGCGAGAAGGACGACGAGCGCAGGGGCACCAACCTGCTGCTGAGTGCCGCCCAGGACTTCGGCGACATCTCCGTCCGGCACGTGGGGGAGGTGGTCCCCACGCACGGCTTCTCCTCCTTCAAGTTCATCCCCAACACCGATGACCAGATCATCGTGGCCCTCAAGTCCGAGGAGGACAGCGGCCAGATCGCCACCTACGTCATGGCCTTCACGCTCGACGGACGCTTCCTCCTGCCCGAGACCAAGATCGGGAGTGTGAAGTATGAGGGCATAGAGTTCATTTAAACTGGGAAAAATCAAGACGATGAGCAAGGCTGGGGGGGTGGATGGTTTTCAGCTACGTCAGGACTCAAATTTTATAAAAACCCGAGGACTGCACTTTTATGTGATGTTTAGTTTTGCTTTTTTTTTTTTTTTTTTCTTTCCTCGGAACTCTGAGGTGTATGCCTGGTTTAGAGATTTCCAGAATCGGGAGCTCAGTCCCAGCCTGAGATGTGGCTTCTCAGAGGGGAAGGGGCGGGCGTCCTGGGACTGCAGGCTGGACATTTCCCTGCACTGCCATCTGGTGGTATAAGCTAGTCATTGCAGGCATCTTAATTTGGGGCCCATCCTCTGATTCAGCCCTTTCTCCCATCTGACCTACCTTTCTTTTCTCTCCATTTCTTCTTTTGTTCAATAAATATTTCTTGAGCTCCTACTGTGTGTCAAGCACTGTGCCCCCTCTGGGAACACAGCAGTGAGTCTGAAGCAGGCCTGCCAGTTAGGTGCTCCTGGGCCGCCCCCTTCTCTTCCTTCCTCGTGAACCTCGGGCATTAAACCCACACCTCCAGACCCCTGGAAAAGAACCTGTCCTGCTACAGGACATCACAGGGCTGTGAGAACGAGGGCAGGCCTCCGGGAACGCTGCAGGTGCCCAAAGTGCTGCAAGAGGGGACGCAGGCCCACCATCTGCCCCCCCATCAAACTTCTCCATTCAAGTGACTGACCCCGTTTTCTGCCTTCAGGAAAATTCTGCAGCTGTGTAGTACTTTGAAGTTTTCATTATTAACTTATATTAATTAAAGTAATTTCCTTTCTTATAAAATGGAATTGGCAAGTCTTATCAGAACAAAGTCTTGTAGTTAACAAATTCATTCCCAGCAGTGAAGGAAATGGTAATTAAGCAGTTACAAGTTGGTCAGGCAAGTTTTCAAGCGTTTCTAAGTCCTTGGTCAAAGGATACAAAGATAAGGATAAGGATATATTGCTGTTTTCTAGCAATTATCAGAAATTGCCATTCCTTTTAAAGACTTCCATGAATGACTTGAATTTGTATTTCCTGAGTCAAGTGGGGCCCTGGGTTCTGGCGAGCCTACACCCTGCCCTAGGCACTGGGGCTCCCTTACCCTGGAGGCTGTGGACGAGGCCTGCCTGGCCCTGTGGTTTCTGTCCTAGCCTTTTATTTCTCCTCAGCCTCTTCTTCCTGGAAACTCTTCACAGAAACCTTGCTGTGTCTCAGTACCTGTGGCCTCTTCTCCACGCTCCAGGGTAAAGGCGGAGGGTTTGGGACAGAGGTCAGCCAGAACCAGAGCCTAGAAGGGCCGTTGGCCATCAGCCCACGGCGCCCCTCGCCCAGAAGCTACCTCACCCCTCAGGAGAATGTAGGGTTCGTGATGGCCGGGAAGGGCTGTGTTTTAGGCTCTGGCTGTTACTGTGTGGACCCCCTGTCTCACAGACTTTTCCCACTTTGAAACTTTAATACAGATACTTGGAGGGAACCCAGGAAGGATCCCTCATTCTTGTGCCGGTTGTCTGTTTCTTCCACTGTAAAACAAATAGCAAAAGAACAGAAAACAAATCTTGGAACGTGACATGTTTCTCTAGAACTCAGCTCCCACTGGACACAGTCTGAAGGCCCAAGTCTTTTCTGACTGCCCAGCTGGGCTCCCTGACACACCTCCTTGATAAACATCCATGAATGACATCAGGGCTGTGTGATATTAAAAATACAAAGATGGAATTAGGAAGATTGGAGGACTGGGGACAGTCACTGAGTTGAGATCCAAGACTCAGGTGCCCAGAAGCACCATTTTCACACAGTGATTTTCAAATGTTTTAAAGCTAGCCTTTACCGACCCCCCCCCCCCCCCCCCCCCCCCGTATTCGCTGCTGTAAGCATAATGATTGTGTTCCTTCCTACTGGAGCCATTGTTTTGGAAACAATAAAGTGTATTCTCTTTGTCTCCTGGTCTGTGTTGGCTTTTGGCGCTGCCCCAGGGGATATGAGAGCTGATTCACACAGGGGCTCAGTGAAGGGTGCGCTCCCTGTGGGGGTGAAGAGGGGGTCCTGGCAAGGAACAAGCCAGAAGCCTTCTTGACCCAGGACGGCTGATGTGCTGTGGGAGTTCACAGGATAGGGACCCATGGACCTTTGCAGACGAGGAGACTTTTTGGAAACCGAATCATCCAGTCCAACTTTTCCCCCAAGTCTGAAGATGCTCTTTTGGTCAGAGTGGTTAAGAATATAGGCTCTGGGACTTCCCTGGTGGTCCAGTGCTTAAGACTCTACGCTCCCAATGCAGGGGGCCCAGGTTCGATCCCTGGTCAGGGAACTAGATCCCACATAACGCAACTAAGATCCTGCACTCAGCAACAAAGATGCTGCGTGCCGCAACTAAGACCCAGCACAGCCAAAGAAATGAATAAATAAATACTAAAAAAAAAGGAAAAAGAATATAGGCTCTGAGCCTACTCTCGCCTTCTGAAATGGCCCACACTCTGTTTGTGGGGTGTGTTCCTCTCTGAATAAATCCACTTCTTACCTAAAGAAACAATATATAGGCTCTGAGTCACTCCCAGCTTCCAGTCCTGGCTCTGAACTTCCCAGTGGTATGACCGTGGGTAGATAATCTAACCTCTCTGTCCTTCGACTTCCTCAACTGTGAAAGGACGATGATAATGGAGCTACTTCACAGAGCTGTCGTGAACAGTAAGTGAATCCATTCACAGAGGGGAGTAGAAAATTACCTGTCTCTTCCTTAGCACCTGCTCACCCATTTTGTTGGAGGTGCTGGAAGACTGGTAGTGAGGTGGGCCCTGGCGAGAGGTCTAGACTGGTCCAGGTGTCATCAGGGTGTCTGACGAGTCTGCAGGAAAGAATGAGATCATTCTGCAGGACACGCGGGGCCCTAAGAAGTTCTAAGAAGAAGCCTCAGGCGCACAGAAGGAAGGGACTGGTGAGGAAGGGAGGCCTACACTGGTGGAGGACACCAGGGGAGCATGGGGTCAAGGGGCAGTGTGCCCATCCTCCTTCGTCCCTTCTGTCAGACTCTGCAGGAGGTCAAGTAAGAAGGTTGAGCGTGTCCACGGGCCGAGCAACAAGGAAGATGTGTTCTTGGCGATCCTGTGAGTACAGTTCCGGGGGGGTTGGGGGGGGAGCCAGAGCGCATGGGGCTGAGGCGGGAACAGGATGAGGAGCTAGCTGCACACAGAGCAGGAAGGCACGGAAAATCGGCTCTTGACTGTGTCTTTAAGTAACCGCTGTACACTGGACTCGCAGTGACTCGTGCCTGCCTGCCACTCACGCCTGCGATTCACTAGCAAAAGGAAATTTCCCAAAGTCGTCTCAGAACTGCGTGAAAGAAAATGAGATCAGTTTCTTTACAAATGTTAATCCTGTCTTCTTGTGCACTTTAAATTGGTAAATTCCAAGGTAAATTATACCTTAATAAAATTGTTAAAAGATTTGGGTAAAATGGAAATAAAATACCTTCACACAAAGAAAATTCCAAGGGCAACTGGCTTTACTGGTAAATTGCGCCAAACATTTAAGGAAGAAATCATAACGAGCCAACACAAAATCTTCCATGATTTTGGGAATTGGGAACACTTCCCAACTCATTCTGTGAGAGCACCATTACCCTGATACCAAAACCAGACAAATATAAGAAAAGAAAAATATAGACCAGTGTCGCTCATGAACATAGAGGCAAAAATCCTGGGCAAAAATTTAGCCAGTTGAATACAGCATCATATAAAAATGAAAATACTTCATGACAAAGTGTGATTTATTCCCGGAATGCAAGGTTGGTTTAATATTCTAAAATCCACATAATTCACCATATTAACAGACAAAAAAGGAAAAAACGTATGATAATCTCAAAAGATACAGAAAAAACATTTGACAAAAATCCAGTACCCGTTCACGATTTAAAAACAAATAAGCAAAGAAACCCTTAGCAAACTAGAAATAAAAGGAACTTCTTTAAGCTGGTAAATGTCATCTGTGAAAAACCTGCAGCTAACATCATACTTCATGGTGAGAGACTTTCCTTCGAAGGCTGGGAACAAGGTAAGAAAGTCAGCTTTCACCACTTTTTTCTCCCACCGCTTAACTTTTTATTTTAAAGTCATTTTAAACCACAAAGAAGTTGCCAAACTAGAATAGTGTTGCTGCGTTCCCTTCATGTAGTTTTGTCCAGTGACAGCCTCTCACATAACCACAGCTCAGTGATCAAACCAGGGAACCGGCATTGTGCTCATTACTTTCATTCACCTGCTGTCCTATGCGAGGTCCCAGACAGTGCAATCAGGCAAGAAAAAGAAAAGTCTTTAGATTGGAGAAGAAAGAGTAAAACCGTCTTTATTCACCAAGAACAAGATCAACTAAATAGGAAAACCCTAAGGACTCTTCAAAAAAGAACTAACAGCTGAGTTTAGCAGAGCTGAAGGATACACGGTTCACATACAGAAATTAATTTTGTTTCTGTGCAGCTGCAGTGAACAGTTGGAAATGGAAAAATTTTAAAACAGCATCATTTATAATAGCACCGGAAAACATGAAATAGTTAGATATAAATCTAACAAAATATGTGCAAGATCTATATGCTGAAACTAAAACACTGATGAAAGATATCAAAGAAGACCCAAATAAATCAAAGAATATGCTGTCTTCATGGGTGGAAAGACTCAAATTTTGAGGAAGGGAAACAAAGTTGAAGGACTGATACTATCTGACTTTGAGCCTTAATGTAAGGCTGTAAGTCATCAAAATGTATTAGTGCCATAAGAAGAATAGATATATAAAGTTAGTAGAACAGAAGAGAGTCCAGAAATAAACCCATATGTGTGTGGTCAATTGATTTTTGACAAAGCTGCCAGGGTAATTCAGTGGGAAAAAGATTGCCTTTCCATAAGTAGTGGTGGGACAACTCTATTCTATATGGAAATAAATGACTGAAACCCTTATCTCCCACCATACACAAAATTAACTCACATTAGATAATAGACCTAAATATAAGAGCTAAAACTACAAAATTCTATAAATTTCTATGCAGTAGAAAATCTTTGTGCGTTTAGGTTAAGCAAAGATTTCTTAGATGTGACACCAAAAGAATGGAAAATTGAGCTTTTTCCAAACTCAAAATCTTTGCTTTTCAGAAGACACTGTTAAGGAAATGAAAAGGCAAGTTTTTCATTCCAAACAATTTGCAAGTCGTGTATCCGCTAAAGGACTCGTAGCCAGAATATATAAAGAATTTATACGACTCAGTGATAAGACAACCCAATTTAAAATGTGTTTAAGATTTAAATAGACACTTCACCTCACCAAAGAGGAGGAATAAATGACAAGCATGTGAAAAGATGCTCCGGGCTTCCCTGGTGGCGCAGTGGTTGAGAATCTGCCTGCCAATGCAGGGCACACGGGTTCGAGCCCTGGTCTGGGAGGATCCCACATGCCGCGGAGCAACTAGGCCCGTGAGCCACAACTACTGAGCCTGCGCGTCTGGAGCCTGTGCTCCGCAACAAGAGAGGCTGTGATAGTGAGAGGCCCGCGCACCGCGATGAAGAGTGGTCCCCGCTTGCCGCAACTAGAGAAAGCCCTCGCATGGAAATGAAGACCCAACGCAGCCAAAAATAAATATAAAAATAAATTAAAAAAAAAAAAAAAAGATGCTCCACATCATGAGTCATTAAAACCACAGTAAGATTCCACTACACACCCACCAGAATGGATAAAACTGAAAAGACTGGCAATACCAAGTAGTGGTGAGGATTTAAAGCTACCGGAACCATCATAGAAATTGCTAGTAGGGTTGCAAAATGGTTCAGCCACTTTGGAAAACAGTTTGACAGTTTCTTAAAAAGTTAAACATTTACCTACCATACGACCCAGTAATCTTATCCCTACACAAAAGAAATAAAAACTTATGTTCACACAAAGACTTGTCTCCAAATGTTCCTAACAGCTTTATTTGTAATACAGCAGCCCCGCCTTTTTCTGCAGGGGATACTCTCCAACACCCCAGTGGACGCCTGAAACTGTGGATAGTATCAAACCCCATATATACTGTCTTTTCCTATATATACCTACCTATGATTAAGTTTAATTTATAAATTAGGCACAGTAAGAGAATATCCGAGCTGCCAGCATACTACTCTTGTGCTCTGGGACCATTATTAAGTAAAATAAGAGTTGCTTGAACACAAGCACTGTGATATCTGGACGGTCGATCTGATAACGACGCCGGCTACTAACTAACAGGTGGGATACACTGGATGAAGGGATGATGCACGTCCCAGGCGGGACGGCGCAAGATTTCATCACGCCACTCAGAACAGTGCACAATTTAAAACTCACGAATTGTTAATTTCTGGAATTTTCCATGTAATATTTTTGGACTGCAGTTTACCACGGATAACTGAAACTGCAGAAAGCAAAGCCTCGGATAAGGGGGCGGTGGGGAGGTGAGTGTAGTCCAAAACTGGGAGTGACCCAAATGTCCATCAATGCATAAGTGCAGAAACAGATTGAGGTCTGTCCACACAGTGGGCTACTACTCGCGAGAAAAGAACCAATTACTGATATTCTCAGTGACATCTCAAAAGCATGTGCTAAGTTAAAGGTTATATGTTGTGTGTTTCCATTTATATGAAATTCTAGGACACGCAGAGCTGCAGTGGCAGTAAGCAGATCCCCGGCTGCCAAGGTTGGGGGCTGGCAGAGGGGATTGTCAGCAAAGGCATAAGAGAACATTTGGGGATGATGAGAATGTCTTCTATATTATGATTGTCATGGTTACCATCTGTATACATTTGACAAAACTCATTAAATCGATGCACTTTATTGTGTGTAAATTATTAGATCTCAAGCCAATTTTTCTTTCTATATATTTATTTATTTTTGGCTGCGTTGGGTCTTCGTTGCTGCGCGCGGGCTTTCTCTAGTTGCGGCGAGCGGGGGCTACTTCTCGTTGTGGTGCATGGGCCTCTCATTGCGGCGGCCCTTCTCGCCGCGGAGCACGGGCTCCAGGTGCGCGGGCTTCAGCAGCCGCAGCACACAGGCTCAGGAGTTGTGGCTCACGGGCTCCAGAGGGCAGGCCCAGTAGCTGTAGCGCACGGGCCCAGCCGCTCCGCGGCATGGGGGATCCTCCCGGACCAGGGACCGAACCTGTGTTGCCTGCGTGGGCAAGAGGACTCCCAACCACTGCGCCAACAGGGAAGTCCCTCAAGCCAATATTTTAAAAAAGAAAGAAAAGTGTGGGTCGGAATCCCAGCTGTGTAGCTGGTTCGGATTCCCCTCTCTGCACTTCCGTTTTCTCATCTGTTAAAGAGTTAATAAGAGCAGCTACTTCCCGTAGAGGTTGGGAGGATTGAATGGGTCCTGTCTGAAGTTTACAGCAGTGCCGGCTACCTCGAGGTTAGCGTTACAGGCAGCGTTCCGTGTTTGGTGGGGGGGGGGGGGCGGGAGAGGAGGCACAAAGAATGTCTTACAGGCATCGTAAGGGCTCTGGTCTCTGACAGCCCCCAGGACGCTCGCCACCACGTCTCGGCTGTGGCTTCCTGTTTACAGCAGCGGGGTCTACAATGTCACCACTGGCCCGATTTTCCACAGTGTCGGGGCTTTCAGTTGGTCTCCTTATCAGAGCTGAGCCACTCCTCTCTGGAGCAGATGGTCTCAGTTCCTGTTCTTGTTCCCTTTGTGGGCTGGAGAGACCCTGAGAGCCGGAGGGGAACAGACACCCGTGCTTTGGTTCCATGTCTGGAACATCCTCAGTCTGACATTTTACCACCTGCACACAAAGGACTTTCCAGCAGGAAAGGACTCAGGGGCTAAAGATACGGCAACTTGGGTTTTTCGACGTTGCCACCAGTGCCTCCCAAAGGACTTCCTATGCACTCCTGACCTTGACTGGCCACTTATTGCTGCAAGTACCGATGGACGCTAGAAGTGACAGTGCTGGGGTTTCTGTGTCAGCCAGCACTGAGGCTCCTTCAGCTGGATGGCGTGTTAAAACTCCCCTGTCTCTTCTGCCACTTCTGTATCTGCTGGTCTCCCCACTGCTCTTTACGGTTCCTTTCGAGGGGATTAGATGAGCCGGTAGCCCCCCTCAGACCTCACATCTCGGGCAAATAGTCATTGAATGGTTGACCTGGGGGCTCACTCTCTTGGACGCAGGGCTGCCAGGGAAACTCTGTCTCCCCCAGTGGCTCTCAACCCCGGCTGCACATGGGAACCACCTGCAAGGCTTTAATGCCAATGCCTGTCCCCACCCCAGAGATAGTGATTTAATGGGTCTGGGCCTTAGGAGTTTGTGAAACTCCTGCGTGATTCCCATGTGCCGACCAGGTCGACAGCCACTGGGTTAGAGAGACCTGGGGACATTCCAAGGGGACAACTCTTGTCCAGAACCTGGGATGCAGGTGACAGAAATAGAAGAGATCGATTGCCTCATTTAACCTTGAAGCCAGGGCTTGGCCTTGACTTCAGGCCAGCTGGACGCAGGTGCTCAAGCTGTAGCATCAGGACCAAGGTTCCTCCGTCTCTCAGCTCTTCCCTCACCTGTATCCTCAGCTGGGCTTTCCTCAAGGCACAGTCTGGGGCACCACGGACATCACCATCCCCGGGCCGCCTGCTCCCTGCAGGGTCCCGTTCCAGGAGTCTGAAGCTGACTCCCTGGGCCGGCTGGGATCACGGCACCTCCCTGACACCATCTGTCTCCCACCCGCCAGGCCCAGGTCAGCCCCAGAGGAGCCACACAACCTGGAGGGAGAGACGGGGGTGCTTCCCCAGGGGAAAACCGAGGTGCTGGCTCTCTGTCAGAGGAAAGGCAAGGGAGTGGGCGTGAGGCCGGCAGAACAATTTACATCCACTCCAGAGGTTCTGCCCCCACCCCAGCAGGGTGCAACATTCAGGTCAGGCTTGTCAAGTGCTTAGAGCAGAGCGAGCAGACCCCTGGGCGGTGTCCCCTCTGCTGGCAACGTGTGAGACCCAGGAAACGGCTCAGGGTGTGCGGGGAAAGAGCCCACAGTCCCCGGATGCACACCCTGCCGGTCCATGCCCACCCTCTGCTCTTCTGACCTTTGTCCGCTGCTGCCCCTCCTTTCCCCTCCCCCAGCGCCCGGGCCTGGCACTGGTCCAGCTCGGAAGAGTGTTGCTATTCAAATGTGGCTGTCAGCCGCCTTGCTCTGGTTACAAAATCAGCCAGACTGCCGCCTTGGGCCGCTGCCATCCCCACCGCCCCAGTCAGCACCGAGGGGGATTGGGGTGGTGCAGGAAGCCTTGGCGGCAACCAACCCCAGAAGAAAACAGTGTCAGGTGGTTTCTAGAAATCGAAACTAGACTGAGCTTTCTGAAGCGTTTCCTGAGACCAGCCTGACCACGCTCTGTACTGGAAGGGTTTTCTGGGTTGAAGATTGGCCTGCAGAGGGATCGTGCAGGTGGGAGGCTTTAGGACAACCATCAGTAGTTGTCTCGGGCAGGTAAGCTTGTGCCTCTTGCTCTCAGGTGGGTGTCCCTCTCTCTATACCATGTAATCTCATGGGGGCCAAGTCTCCCTGCTTGTACCCAGATGGGGATCTGGTGCTTCTCCTGAATCCAGGGACCATCACTGCTGCTCCCACGTCCAAAGGGTCTCTGTGTACAGTTGGGCAGGTTGTTCACTGGCACACAAGGACACCAGCCCAAGGGGCAAGCAGGCTCGGCACTCAGCCAAGGTGCTCTCTCTGATCAGTGCTTTTCAGCCCAGGCTAAACCTGCCCAAAGGAAGAGCACCTTTTTCCAGTCTGCATAAGCTCTGTCCCACTTCCCAAATGAGTCAGGCAAAAACGGGTGGTCACGGCCACCTGAAGTACTGTGACATTTGGCATACCACGTGCCAAGTGCCTAAATGGCCATTTGTCTGGGGCCCTGAGTTCCTGCTTCAGGATGAGCAAAGCTGGTGGCTGCCACTGTCCAGGGAGCGCAGAGAGTGACCAGCCATCCCCGTGTGCCTGGGACCGAGGGCATGTCCCAGGACACAGGACTTCCCGTGCTAAAGCCGGGACAGGCCCCAGTGCACTGGGCAGTTGGTCATCCTAGCCCCTTGGCCATCTGCTGAGGTCAGTGTAATGAAGAGAGGGCACACCACCCCCCCACACACCACCCATGGCTCCCCAGCTGTGTGAGCCGAGCCGGCTACCCCTCTGGGCTTCAGCCCCCTCGCTTGTAAGGTGGGGTCAACGAAGCATTTCTCAGGCTCGTGGTCAGGATCCCACGAGCCGGTGGTGTGAGCGGTCCTGGTCCCGGGATGCCGTTCAATGATGGTTAACAGGCCTTCGTGCCTGGGAGCCCCAGGGGGTCTGGTTAATGCAGGCCCGGGGCGCCGCCCCGAGGTCACCAGGCCCTGACTTGAGGGGCAGCCGCAAGAGAGGCCACATCCCTGGGCCCCGGGGGTGAGTGTGGGTGTTGCAGTGACCACCCCGTTGTGCGGACAGGAGGGGAGGGAGGCAAGTGAGGGGCAGGATGGGGGTGAAGGGGAAAAGTGAGCAGTGACAATTGCACGGAGCCAAGACGTCCAGGCAAAGTGGGGAGACCTGGGGCCCCCCTGCCTGCCTGCCCAGGGCTGGCTGTGTGGCCTCGGTGGTCCCCCGCCTCTTCGAGCCTCTGCTCCCTTGGGATACTGACCTCAGAGGTCCTCTCATCCTGTGCCCCTCCCCCCAGCCTCTCCCCACCCACACCCGGCTGCACAGAGGCCTGGGCCTCAGCCCTGACCCCTCTCCTCCCCACCCGGCGCGCCCGGCCCAAGCTCTCTCACTGCTGGCTGTCCCTCTGTCACTCCTGCCCGGATTTCTGGGGCCTCCTCCTGATGCATCCCCCTGCCCTGCTCTTGCCACCCCCTCCCTTCCTGGGCTCACTGGGTCCAGAGCCCACAGAATGTTCTTCGTCTGCTGCAGACCTCAGGGCACCCCCTCAGGAGTCCATTGACTGAAGATAAAGCCCCATCCTGAGCAAGGCTCCCCAGGCCCTCCCAATCTGGGCCCCGCACCCCCTGCCTTCTCCCTCCCCACCCTCCCCACCCATCCCCCCGACAGCCACGCCCAGGGCCTAGCTTTCTGAGATGGGCTCCTGTTCCCACTGTCCTCACTGCCCAGAGACCGCCCCCCCTTCCTCTGGGCAGGTCTTCCTCGTCCTCGGAGGACCACCTTCAGATGAGGTAAGGGGCCCCCGCCGAGGCACCCAGAGCACCGGGCGCTCCCCGGGCTCCCGGCTCTGAGGGTGTAGGCCCTGCACCCGCCGGCCGCCCTCCGTGAGCAGGGTCCGAAGGGTGCCTGGACACACCGGCCCTAGTCCCGGGGGCTGTCCAGCTCCGCCGTCTCACTCGGCTGCCTCCTTTCACTGCAGGACAAGGGGCTCCCAGGCAAGGCCATGGCCCCCCTGCGGCTCCTGTGGCTGTGGCTGCTGGTCGCGAGCACTCAAGGTGAGCGGGGCCCCGGAGATTTGGAAAGCGGCGTCTGTGAAGCTGATGCTCCCTTGCTCTGCGGGGTCAGCCCCCTCTTTGCAGAAATCAGGGCAACGTTCTGCCCGGTGCCTGGGTGACGGGAGTCAGCCCGGGTCTTCTCTCCTGCTTGAAGCCCCGGGTGTCCCAAGTCATGGCTTGTATGTTTTGGTGGCGGGATGCCAAGGGAGTCACCATTTCATCCAGTGGGAACCAGAGGGACCAGGCAGGAGGGGCCCACAGATTGGCCAAACCCTGGGCGACACGAGGCCAGTGCCCTTCGGACACAGTCAGACTTCCAGAGTCCTGGACGGCTGTCCTCACCCTTCACACTTCGAGGCCCTTCCTCGTCCTGGTGACCACACAGAGGCCTGTTGCTCCCCGATCTGAGAAGTGCCCGTTGACACGGCGCCCAGCTCCCGCCTGACCCTGTCGGCTCCGGCGGGGGCTGAGGTGGGGCTGGGCAGGGGAGGTCAGCGGGCCGAGTCCCAGAAGAACAGGTGTAGGGCCAGGACCCCGCTTCCTCTCCTTGCCTGGCACGCTCTGCCTGAGTTCCGGGGCGCCCTGGGCCTGCTTGCCCCCGGCGTTCCCACACGCCCCTTCCAGCAGTCCTCGCTGTGGTGCCCGGACTGCACCCCAAGCCCCAGACACCCGCAGGTGGGGTCAGTGTGGGCCTCCGCCCCATCCCCTATTCTTTCCTTGGGGTCCTGCCACCCTACTCTCAGGTGGCACCGGGCGCCCCTCTGCCCCTCCTCTATCAATGAAGGGTTCAGACCTCAGAGACAAGAAAGGTGGAGCCTACCCTCACTGTGTGTATGGGGGGCGGTCTATGTGTATTTTCCACTCCTCCCCGGGGGGTGATCCCCTCGAGGATGGATGGGGTCTTCAAAGCTAACGATCCAGGGGTCACCCCCTACTGGGGGTACTTTACTGCCCCCATGAAAGCACATGACCCCCGAGGAGGGTGGGGCGGCCATGCTGCCGCCCTGGGATGGAGGCCCAGCACCCGGCCTTCATCCTTGCTGACCTCTGCTCTCCCTCGGGAGCTTGCAGGCGTGAAAGACGGTGACATGCGGCTGGCCGACGGGGACACCGCCAACGAGGGCCGCGTGGAGATCTACTACAGCGGCCAGTGGGGGACGGTGTGTGACAACCTGTGGGACCTGACGGATGCCAGCGTTGTCTGCCGAGCCCTGGGCTTCAAGAATGCCACCGAGGCTCTGGGCAGAGCCACCTTCGGGCCAGGTAACCTGCGGGTCCCCAGGTCCTCCAAAGCTGGACGCGCTGCTAAGTAACCAGGCCCAGGAAGGGATCGTACCTAAGGTGGGCCAGCGGCATTCCCGCCAGCCCAGTGCTGGCAGAGGTTTCAAAGAGATCAAAGCCCTGCGCTGGCTGAGCGCTGGCGGCCCGGCGCGCACTCACGCTTGGCCGGCGGCCGTTCCCTCCAGCCCAGTGGCTCCACTCCGGGGAATTTACCTTCTTGAAACAGTTTCCCCCCAAAAGAAAAGTCTGTGTGCAGTGCCTGTGATTCAAAAAAAGGGAAATCATCCAAATATTCAGCGACAGGGGTAGATGCATAAATTACGGTATAATAATTTGATATCTACGAGGCAGACAGACCTTGTGAGAACAAGACTAGTTCATGGTATGACGTTACAAGAGCCCCGAGAGCCCCAGCTCCCCCTCCAGGCCCTGTCGTCCTCGCTGTGCCACCAGGAAGGGGCCCTATCATGCTGGACGAGGTGCAGTGCACAGGGACTGAGCCCTCGCTGGCCAACTGCACATCCCTGGGCTGGATGAAGAGCAACTGTAGACACGACGAGGACGCCGGCGTGATCTGCACCAACGGTGAGCGGTGCGGGGGAGGTTGCCCCATCCTGAGCCCCAGGGCCCTCTCTGTCCCCCCGCCCAAGAGCTGCCACGGAGGCCGGAGCCCTGGATCCCAGGGACGGTGGTCACGCCGGCTCCCACCCCTCCACGTGGATCACACACCTCCCCGTGCAAAGGTTAGCGGGTGGTGCCTGCTTTCCAGGAGGGGCGGGAAAGCC
Organism: Balaenoptera musculus; assembly: GCF_009873245.2. NCBI lineage: Eukaryota > Metazoa > Chordata > Mammalia > Artiodactyla > Balaenopteridae > Balaenoptera > Balaenoptera musculus. Next base: position 9,989,983 of record NC_045804.1, on the reverse strand, counting down.
CGCAGTTCCCACAACCTCACAGCAACAGATCCCCACTTCCTTACCGCCCCCCCAACCGGAGCCGCTCAGAAATGCTCCATTTAACCCGATTCTCGGACAATGAGCCACATTCCAAATACAGACACACCTCGGAGATGTCTCAGGTTCGGTTCCAAACCACTGAAAGCGAGTATCACAGTAAAGCGAGTCACAGGAATTTTTTGGTTTCCCAGTGCCTTTAAAAGTTATGTTTACACTATACCGTAGTCTACTGAGTGTGCAATAGTGTTATGTCTAAAGAAACAATGAACATACTAAAATATTGAATCACTATATTGTACACCTGAAATTAATATATTGTAAACCAACTATACTTCAATTAAATAAATAAGCCAGCACACTTAGTTGGAAGCAGAGCTAGAACTGGAACAAAGATTTTCTGACCCTAGTCCAGAGTTCTAGGTCACTCCTGCGAGAGAGAAAGCAGCTGTCACCGGGTGCAGGCTCCTGGCCCAGCAGCGCCCCCTCCCTGTGATGGGGGGAGGTGCGGGGAGACGGACACCCCAGCTCAGCTGTACACGGGCAAGGCCTTGTCGCATTAAGATAGGATAGAAGCTGAAGAGTTTCAGATAAAATAAATATGCATATTTTCTCTTTTCTCTTTTTTTGTAGAGAACAAATTTAAAGACAAACCAGTTCTAAACATAATAGATCGATGGCATAAAATCAGTGAACCAGAAAAGCTATCGATGAAAAAAAACCACTCTACACACCTTAATTTTTAAAAGAATAATGTACATACCTTAACTAAACAATACTTTATTGCTAAAAAATGCTAACCACCATCTGAGCCTTCAGCAAGTCATAATCTTTTTCCAATAGTAACATCAAAGGTGACTGAGAATTACCAAAATGTGACACAGAGACGCAAAGTGAGCAAATGCCGTTGGGAAACAAAAAATGGTGTAGCTCAAGGCACAGTTGCCACAACTTTCAGTTTCAGAGAAACGCGGCATCTGTGAAGCACATTAAAACGAGGTGCCTGTGCACCCCGTGTCTACACACTGCAGGCTTGTCTCTCGAAACGCCAGCCTTTTGTTTCTGTTAGTTCTCATTCCAAAACATATTACAGCACACCCCCCGAACCCGGGCTTAGACAGCGTGCTGAACGTGCTTTAGACATTTCTTGGGGGCAAAAAGGCCTGATTGCAAACAGCCCCAGCCCTGCCCTCTCCCCAATGCCATCAGATATTCTAAATGGACCGAGGCTGCTCCGCAGTTTTGAATCCTCGGGTCCCAGTTTTATCTTGTCTCTCATGACCACTTGTCCTTCTCCCTGGGCTCGCACAGGGAGCGCGGGGGCACGTGCAGGAGACACACCTGGGCTGTGGGGCCGGGGTGCAAGGCAGGAAGCAGCCCTGGCCTGGTGGGGACCCCCGGGGTGAGAGTAGAGGAGAGTCTGGGGTGCAGGGAGGAATTGGGGGGGGCTGAACCCACCTGGTTTAATTGTCAGAATTGATTCAAACCTGTTTGTGGCAAAGAAAAAACAGATGGAATTTAATTCCCTGCTAAGCTTTGGGAGGGGCCAGGAGAGGGGTACATCACCCCCAAACCACCCTGGGGGCTTCAAGTAGCTTCTCTAGGCCTCAGTCCCCTGGAGGAGGCTGCTGAGAACCTCAGAACTCTAGATAGGGTTGTCGTGAGACCCTCCCTCTTCAGACCAAACCAGGCAGGAGGTTTGGGTTTTAGAAGGTCATATCTGGGTGAGTGATTGATTGGGATGGGGCCCCAGGCTCTGGAAGTCAGCGCCTCCAAAACACCCACCTGGATGTGCTGCCTGAATCTGGGGGAGGCAGATGAGCTAAGTAGGGGTGTTTGATGGATCAGGGGCTCTGGGCCACAGAGGGCAACAGCACCCTGTCTTCCAGGGCTGTTCTTTCCTTGCCTCCCCGGGAGCCTTTCTGAGTAGATAAGGCAGGACCGGGGCCACGATTTAAGGGAAGAAACTGACTCCAGGGAGCAAAAGTGTTTTCAGATCACAAAGGAAGCAAGTGCCGGGACCCCTCCTAACATGGCACGTTCCCTTCTACCTCTTAGAAACCAGAGGCATCCACACCTTCGACCTGTCCAGCGAGCTCCCCGCAGCTCTAGAGCAGATCTTTGAGAGCCAAAAGGGCTGTGATCTGTTCATCAAGGTGAAGACGAAGGACGAGGACGAGCTGGGCATCTGTGCCCACAAGCTGATCCTGTCCACCAACCCCGAGGCACACGGCCTGTGGAAGGAGCCAAGCAGCAGGGTCACCATGGAGGTGGACACCGAGTGTGTGCCTGTCGTCAGAGACTTTATCAAGTGAGTGTCCTCGGGGCCGGGGGCTGGGGACTGGGCAGCCTCCCCTCCAAGGCAAACCACAGGGACAAGGGATGCGGCACCGACTGCAGCCATGCTTGCGTGAACACACTTGTTCACACTTGTGTGCACACACACTCACACATTCACACATTTGCCTTCACAGCCACGCATCCTCACATTCACACGCACATTCTTTTTTTTTTTTTTAAGAGATTGGAGTTTATTTATTTATTTATTTATTTTTGGCTGTGTTGGGTCTTCGTTTCTGTGCAAGGGCTTTCTCTAGTTGCGGCAAGCGGGGGCCACTCTTCATCGCGGTGTGCGGGCCTCTCACTATCGCGGCCTCTCTTGTTGCGGAGCACAGGCTCCAGACGCGCAGGCTCAGTAGTTGTGGCTCACGGGCCCAGTTGCTCCGCGGCATGTGGGATCTTCCCAGACCAGGGCTCGAACCCGTGTCCCCTGCATTGGCAGGCAGATTCTCAACCACTGCGCCACCAGGGAAGCCCCACGCGCACATTGTTATGCATTCTTTCTGCAGGGGCTATGAGAGATGGGGCAGCACACACGCACGCACACCCCTGTCTCTCAGGTGTGGTAAGCATCCAAAAATCAACTATCAAAGGATTTTCCCTCTTCTCACCTGACTGATCTGCTCCCTCGAAAAATTTTTTTTGAAACCCGAATCCAAATCTGTTGCTGGAGAAAAGTGGGGGGAAAGCCCTCAGGCGGGGCCACCCAGGCCTCGGGTCTAACCAGCGGGCCGGCCACGCTCAGGAGCCGGTCTCCCAGATGAGGAGAGTGGGCCCCGAGGGGCGGCCCCTTCCCCCCTGACCGCCCTGCTGGGGGCCACTCTGTTACCACCCAAGAGGCCTCCCGGGGGGCTGGTGTTCTGAGAGCATCGATTTGAAAAAAGAACCGCGTCTATGAAAGCTGTTCTCTCTCGTGACCCAAAGCTGTAGGTAGCTGAAAGTGACGTTTAAGAGAAAACAACAAATGGCAGTTAAAACAGATTAAAGTGGTTTCTTTTCAGCCAAGTACAATATAGGAACCAAGCAGTCATCCTGTGCCCCTCCTAGCGGGACTGATTTCTGTAATGCGTTTGCACCTGTCCCCAGCTTCCTGGCCCCAACTGGAGTCACTGACCTTGGTCAGAGTTCAGTGATTTTCTGGACTGTCTGCCCATGTGCTCTGGCTCTCTCTCCCTGTCTCTCCCTGTCTCTTTCTGTCTCTCTGTCTCCCGGTGTCTCTCTCTGTCTCTGTCTCTCCCTCCCTCTCTCTCTCTTCCTTTCTCTCTGCCCCTGTCTCTCTCCCTCCCCTAAGGCAGAGAGGCCGCAGTGAGCCCCGTCCAGACCCCAGAAGGCCTCAGAAGACCCCTGCTCACTGCGGCTGCCCCGCACGCTCCCCTTCCCTCTGCCCAGTGGTCCCCACGCGGCACCTGCTGTTCAGAGCCTTCTGTCAGTAATCCGGCTTCTCACCAGTTTCTGGGGTCTCTGGGGGTCACTAACACCCCAGGGTCTTTGGTCTTTTTTCTACCTTTCAGGACGTTTTCTTCCTTGATGGTGGGGCAGGGCCGAAGGGCTGATTGCGATCCCCTGTCCCCAGCCACTCGGGTGCCCACCTGAGGCTGAGGGTGGACAGTGTGCCCAGACCGGGGAGAGCCAGCCGGGCTGGGGCGTCACCGGGTGGGAGCTGCACAGCTCCCAGTGGCTGGGAACCATCCCTCGCTGGCCCCAAAGCGGGATTAAGAGGTGGTGACAGAAACATTCTGTGGTTTCCTCGCTCCCTTTGTCAATGGCCATCTACGGGGCCCTCGGTGGCACCCCTTGCCTATGAGAGAGGCAGTGCCCCGTCCGCTGTCCGGGTGCTGCCCAGGGCGGAGGTTCCTGGGCTCAGGCCACCACCAGACAGATACCCAGCTATGGGCGACGGGCCAGAGGGTGCAGATGCCCTTTTTTGCCCCAGAGTTCACGGTCATCAGCAGGATCACGTGATGTGTTGAGTGCACGAGGGCAGAGAGGGTGGGAGGAGGGCGGGCCCGCCTCTGCCACCGGCACTGGACACTGCGGGGCCCCAGCTCCATGCTCAGGTGACAGGGTAGCCACCAGGTCCGCTGCTCCCTGGAAGGCTCAGCGTTCGAGAGAGGCCGTGGGGAGACTTTGGCTCTTCCCAAAGCAGGACCCCACTCACCATGTCCCAGGAGACAGCAGCCGCAGCCTATCGTTTCCCCTCCCAGCAGGCTCCCTCCGCACGCGTCTTCACGCAGCAAAGGGCTTCCTGGTGGCTCACTGAGTTACATGGCAGATGGCACAGACTGGGTGCCGCCCGCGGGGCTCACGGCTGGTGGGGAAGGCAGATAGGAGGTGGCCAGCGGCGATGCCCATGTCACGGGAACACCAGACAGGTGCTGGGGGCAGAGGGGCGCCCACGGGCACCCAGTGGGGGTCCGAAGGGGTCTGGCCAGGTGCGTGACGGTGGGAAGGGAAGGGCAGGGCAACGCTGATGCCCGGGTTGGCCGGCAGGTCCTGGCGCCCAGGGTCCGGCCCGTGAGGACGATGGTGATGGTGGAGGAGGTGGTGGGACCGCCTCCCTCACGGATGAGGATGAAGCAACGTCCTCAAGGAGCCTGGGATCCGCCCACACCTGGCTCTAAGCAAACGGGAGCTTGGAATGTGGGTTGACCCAGGAGATAAATCAGGGGGCTCTGAATGCCCCTTGGAATAGCTAGCACCGTGGGTGTCAGCGGTCAATAGCACACGTGCACCAGGGCACACCTGTTCTCCTGCGGGGAACGAGTATCACCAGGCATCAGCCCTCGTCTCCCCCCAGGTACCTCTACTCCCGGAGGATCGACGTCTCTCTGTCGTCAGTGAAGTGCTTGCACAAGCTCGCCTCTGCCTCCGGGGCCAAGCGGCTGCAGAGCTACTGCGGGCACCTCTTTGCCATCCTCCTCCCCCAGGACCCTTCTTTCCGGACACCCCTGGACCTCTATGCCTATGCCCTGGCCACCCGGGACCCCGTGCTGGAGGAGATCTGCGTGCAGTTCCTGGCCTGGAACTTCGGGGCCCTGACGCAGGCTGAGGCCTGGCCGAGCGTCCCCACGGCCCTGCTCCGAGACCTGCTGTCCAGGAGTGAGCTGGTCACGCCCAGCGAGCTGGCCGTGCTGCTGGCCTTGGATGAATGGAGCCAGGAGAGGCGCATCTCCCACGGGGAGGTGGAGGGCTTGGTGGAGAGGGTGCGGTTCCCCATGATACCGCCCAGGGACCTCTTCACGCTGCAGTTTAACCTGTCCCTGTACTGGAGTCACGAGGCGCTCTTCCAGAAGAAGATGCTGCAGGCCCTGGAGTTCCACACCGTGCCCTTCGAGCTGCTGGCTCAGTACAGGGGCCTGAACCTCACCGAGGACACCTACCAGCCCCGGCTTTACACCTCGCCCACCTGGAGCGCCTCCGTGACGGGTTCCGGTTACAACCCCTACCGGTCCTTCCAGACGCCCCAGCACCCCAGCTTCCTCTTCCAGGCCAGCTCAGTCTCCTGGACTTTAGTCTACCTCCCCACCGTCCAGAGCTGCTGGAACTACGGGTTCTCGTGCTCCTCTGACGACCCCCCGCTCCTGGCCCTCTCCAAGTCTAGCTACTCCAATCCCACCATCGGTTATGAAAACAAGGCCCTGATGCTCTGTGGGGGGAACTTCGTGGCGGACGTCACCAACTTCGAGGGCTGGAAGGCCCTGATCCCCAGTGCCTTGGGCACCAACAGCTCCAGGAGTGCTTCCTTCTTCCCCTGCCCGGCAGGGTCCTTCAGCAGCTTCCAAGTCGCCATCCGTCCCTTCTACCTGACCAACTCCACGGGTGTGGACTAGACCCGAGGCTGGGGGAGCCAGGGTGGCAGGAGTGCCCAGAGGCTGGGCACCTCCCATCCTTCACCTCCTCTCTGCAACCATCTCCAACCACCGGCCACCAGATGGCCCCCCTGCTTCCGGTGATCTCTCCGAGCTTAAAGAAATCACTGGAAGGTTTCAACTAGTGCAGTCCACAAACCGAGAACTCCCACTTCCCACTGCCCAGCTGGTTTGTCGGGAAGCAACAAGATGTGAACGAGGAGCTGTTGGGTCTCCTACCCTGCCTTTCACTCCGCCTTCTGCTGTCCCTTATCTGAGATCATTAAAATTGCACTGTGGTTCCCAAGGTCTCTTGTTCACGCAGAAAGAGTTGTTGAGTCCACTGGGTGTTCGGACATTGGGTGTGCTGGGCCCTGGGGTCCAGTGAACGAGCAGACCCAGTCCTTTCCTTGTGAAGCTGCAGTCTTGTGGATGAGACAGGCGATCACAAGTAAACAAACACTTGGGGTAAATACAAGCTGGAATAACGGGTGATGGAAACCAGAGGGTGGCAGGGGGGAGGCACAGGCCGGAGCTACTTTAGTGGCTCTCAGTGGAGAAATGAAGAGTGAGGAGCAGCAGATGTGGGGGAAATGGGAGGAGGGTGTGTTCCAGGTAGAAAGAACAGCACATGCTTGGAATCTTTTCTCCATCAATCCTTGCACATGTGCACAGGGATGGGGGCAGAGATTCTCATCTCAGCGTTATTTGTAAAAATGGAAATTTGCAAAGAACCTTAAAAGGCCACCAACAGAGTGCTTGACCACAAATAAAAGACACCCACGATGAGGTTGTCAGGCAGAAGAAGGATATACTAGAAGGATACTGGAAGACCCACAGAATCTAGGCCAAGGCGGGGGGACCGGGCCTGGGGTTCCATGGGTACATCCCGTTAGAATGCCATCACCGGGTTCTGGGCGCTGGAGGCTGCCCCTACCAGAGCAGGGCAGGAATTCTAAACTCTCCCCGCTTCTTTGTGACGCACACTTCAGGCACCGGGCCCCAGTGGAAGCATCTGGTTGGCCAGGCTCAGGCCGTGTGCCCTCCACTCTTGGCCAGGGTCTGAGAGAACAAGTTCTGGACTGTTTTGGCCTCGAGAAGGGAGGCGGCACAAGGCTCACCCAATGGGAGGGAGGTTCACAGGCTGAGCAGCCAAGACACAGCCATCCCCCCCACACACTCCTCTTCCCCAGCGGCCCTGCGAAAACAAAAGCAGGGACACAAAGCCTCCGCCTGATCCCACACAACTTCACTCTTTCCCAAAGGGTGCCCCCAGGCCCCCCAGGCTCCAGGCCCACCATCTTGGCCACCTCTGTAGCGGTCCTTTGACATTTAAAAAATCTATCACTTTAAATCACACCGGTGACCATTGCCATCACCACTATCAGCCACATCAGCAAGTAAAGGAAGACAGAAAGGAAATGATCGTTATCAATGTGCAACAGACACGCACCGGGGAACGCTTTCTTCGCTGTAGCAATGAGTCAAGAGACCACAGCATCTCCCCTCTCCTACCCACCCCGTGGACCTCTGCCCACAGCCAGCACCTCGGCAGTGAAGGTACAGGCCTGGTCAGATAACCAGAACCTTCCAGAGAGCTCAAGGCCCTGGTGGATCCTGGCTGTAAGGAAATCTACAGCCCCGCATTGAGCCATTGGATCCGGCAGTTTGAGGAGACACCCGAGAAATGACCGAGTTCCTTCCATCCTCCTTGTGGGCTTTCGAGTGGCGGACCTGTCCCCCTGACGATCAGGGCCCACCAGCCCAGGGCAGGCCTCCTGCTTTCCTTCTGCATGCATTTGCCCGAGCACATGAGTGGTCCCACAGGCCAGATGCTGCTCTCAGCTTCTGGTCAATGCAGTGTGGAGGTGTCTCTTGGTGGAAACATTCCTCTCATAGGTATAAAACCTCTAAACCAGCAGAGCCCAGAGTTAGGGGGACCAGAAGCAAAACATCTGCCCCTGGGGGACTTGCTATCCTGCTCGGCCACCACTGGCTCCCATACTGGGGTTCCAGGTCAGGGAGAACCGCACACTGGCCGTGAGACCAGTGTGTGCCACAGACTGGAGGACAGGGTTGGGTTTTTGTTTGGGGTTGTTTTTTGTTTTGTTTTGTTTGGCAGTAAATGATAAAAGAATTTATTAAGGAATCTGGAAGTAGGTTGATTCCAGGATTGGCTAATGGGCTGTTGACCTGTCCTCAGACCCAGGTTCTTCCATCTTTCGTCATGGAAGAATTCACAAACCAATTCCGTGTCATGGGCTACTCATACGACAGTGAGTCCCTGGGCCTCAGCACCTGGAGGATCTGGGGGCAGCCATCCGGGCACCATGCTGTTCGGTGAGTCCAGGGTTGGTACCACTAAGGCAGACTGATGGGTGGGGAGGACAAGTCCAAATCTAGTTCAACGTTGATTCCTTGGATGGAGGGCGTTGATACCTCGGGGCAAGCTGCCTCGTGCTCTGACTCCAGCCTTTTTGGGTCACCAGTAAAGGGCTGGAGCAGCACCAAGGGTGGTACGTGTCACCTCAAATGTCCAGAGGTGGTACCCTTTTCTAAGTGGCCAGGGCCACGTGTCTTCAATTCGGCCCAGGGCGATGGCTGTGGCATGATGAGATGGCAGGAGGCAGGCCCAGAATCAGAGAGCTGACGTGGTCCCGAGGCAGGTCGTGCGTGTGTGTGTGTGTGTGTGTGTGTGTGTGTGTGTGTGCGCGTGTGCCCGCACATGAGAGGGAGAGAGAATTGCTCCCAACAACAGCTGCATTCCACTTGCTGGGCTGTAACACTTTGCTCCGATCAGGCCGTGTCTGGAACAGAAGGGCCTATTGGGATCTTCACCTGGTCTAGTTCAGGATGATCTACTAACCAAGTGTTTACGAGAGCCTGTGAAGCCTTTCCCGGGAGCTCTCGGCCACCTGGTTAATGGCCAGAAGGAAGGTTGTCAGTACCACACGGACTACGTCCAGGCCCTAAGACGTTTGACCGCTTGCCTCTGAGGGGGGTCTGGGCAACCCAGGAATTGGGAGGGGACCATACCCCTCTCATGATGGCACAATCACTTCTGCTTACCACTTCTCAGGTTTTGTTGTTTTTTCAGTGATACAAATCAAGTAAGAGTTTTGCAAGCTGCTTATCTGTTTTAGTCTCGAGCATCTCACGGACAGCTAACCACATCCTTCCCATTGCATTAGGGAAACCCTCTCAACGGGCAGTGTCTCTGGTGGGGGGCCCTCTCTGACCTTCAGAGATAAGCCACAAGGGCACTTTCTAAGAGGCTGGTGCTTCCTTCCCCAGTGCATTTCACTAGGTCTTGTGGGGAGGAGAGCTGTCTGGGTCTTTCCAGATCAGGGGCTAGAGATTGACTGCACACAGTACACTCTTCAGGGGTCCCGGCTCCTGGATTCCTTTCTCTACATCGTACCGAGGAATTCGTGGGCCCCCAGGGAGGCCAGTTTTCAGTCAACCAATTGAGGAGATAATTAGCATTACTCTCAGCTGCTCAAGCTAGCAAGGACGCTAGATCTCTGATGGATGTACCTGTATTAGATATTTTTAGCTTTGGCTTCACATAATGAAAACCAAAAATAGCAGTGGTTTATAAGAGATACTCTATTTTTCTCTCACATGGAAGAGAGGTAGGCTCCTTCTCTTTCTACACCACTTAGTATGTGACTGCCATCCTCAAGGTTACCTTGTGGTCCATAATGGCTGCTGGGATTCCAGCCATCATGTCTGCCTTTCAGGAAGCAGGAAGGAGGTAGCAGAAAAGGACAAAGGGCTTTCCCCAGCTGTCTATCCCCAGAGACTGAACACATCTTAAATTTTTCACCTACGGTGCCTCATTTGCTTCATCCTTGCTTTTGTCCCACTAGAAACAATCACCTCTGACCCTGCAATCCTTAAACACCTCATTCCAAGGAACCACAGGCAATAACTGAATCAGCCTCTTCATGACTGTGCAATGCCAGATTCCCATCCCTGGATGCCAGCGGGATTGGGGGAAACAGATTTCCTGGTGTATAACATATACATATACCTATGCATATCTATATCTATGCGTATATACAAGTATATAGAGCTTAGTTCAGTGCTCTTCAGTGGAAGGGCAGCATGTGCCTTTCAGTGGCGGCCTTGTTTAGCTCAGTATTTTGTCTGGGATTCATGTGTATTTTTCCATGCAGCAGAGCAGAATTCCATTGTCTGAATTTACCACAATTCAACCTGTTCTACAGCTCTGAGACTGTCTCCAGTGTTTTGGTGTTTTGGGTGAAGCTTCTACGAACATTCTTGTGACATCTTTGGTGGACACGTGGGCTCATTTCTCTTGGGCGTGTACCCAGGAGTGGAATTGCTGGGCCAGCGCGTTTAGCTGTCCCAGGGCCCACGCTCCCCGGCAGCATGTGTGAGTCATTTGTTCCACATCCTCACCAGCACCTCACAGCCTCCATCTTTTTAACTGCAGCCGCTCTGGTATGTGTGTGTACAAATGGGATGTCCTCTGCCTTCAGCCCCCCACTTCTCTGAGGGTCCATTCCCTGAAATGCATTTCCAGCATCAATTTCTATACCAGCCAACATCCTTAGTTGCTAAAAACAGAAACCAACTCTGGTGAACTTAAGCAGAAAAGGGATTTGTAGAAGGAATTAGGAAGCTCGCAGGATGGGTGGGAAGGCTAGAGAACCAGGCCCAGGAACTGAGCAGGAATTAAGGAAGGTTAGTGTCCCAGGTAACTTTCGACAAGTAACTAACCACTGCGAAACATAGCAGCTCATTCCCTCCACCATTCATCTGTGTGTGACCAGCTGAGCTCGGCTGGGATGGGTTATCTTTGCTCTGCACAGGGTTGGCTGGGCTCACTCATGTTGAGGCTTCATCTGGGATGGCAGAAATCGGGGGGAGGGCTCCCTCCATAAGGTCTCCCATCCTGGTGAACACCGACCCAGGTTTGGTCACGTGGTGGGCAGTGTTCCATGATGCGAGATGCAAGGCCTCCCGAGGCCCAGGCTTGGAACTCACCCCCGAAATCCCAGGGCCAGCAGGGATCCAAGGGTTAGGAAAATAGACGCCACCTCGTGACGCGAGTAACTGCTATTTGTAATCGGCTGTTTGTAACTAGGAAGCCGAGAACGGCAGGACCCAGAGAGTCAGGTTGGAACTGAAACCACCAGTGCCCGGCCCGTGGACGTGCTCACTGCCTTGTGGGACCCCGGCTTCCGGATGCTGCCTCTGTGGCCGTTCCACCGCCCCCAGCAAGCACCCTGAACCAGCCCTGCATCACTGGGCACAGGCTGCAGACTCAAGGCCCCAAGAGGCCATCTGAGAGCAGTGACCTGGTCTTTTCAGCTCACGTGATGACAGCTTTCCCAAACACAGGAGGGAGATTCAGATGCACTGAGGGATAAATATGTTACTGGCCCTCCGCAGAGTAGAAAATCATACGGCTGTTCAAAAGGACTTCGTGGCCCCCTGTGTACTGACGTGAAAGATCTTCAAGACACACCATCAACTTGGACAAACAAATATGTAGAACAATCCTGCCTTGAACATTCACTGTTGTCTGTTGAGTCTCCATGTCTCACACGTTCCTTCCCAAAACGACGCAGATTTTCACTCCGGAACCTAACCCCCATCCCCCCCTCCACAGAGCAGCAGTCCTGGGTGATCCCAGGGAGGGGCCCAGGGGAGCCACAGTTACTGGTTTGGGGCGCACGTGGTTGGGGGCAAAGAGCTTATGACCCATGTCAGTGCTTCTGTTGGGGGAGGGGATTCACCGGCGACTTTCCCCTTGAAGACACTTGTGTATCCCTCGGGCAAGGAGAGGTGTTTGTTTTTAATTTATTCAATTTACTTTTTTTTTTTTTTTTTTTTTATAAATTTATTTATTTATTTATAGCTGCATTGGATCTTTGTTGCTGCACTCAGGCTTTCTCCAGTTGCGTCGAGTAGGGGTCACTCTTCGTTGTGGTGCACGGGCCTCTCATTGTGGAGGCCTCTCCCGTTGGGGAGCACAGGCTCCAGGCACGTGGGCTTCAGCAGTTGTGGCACACAGGCTCAGCTGCTCCGCGGCATGTGGGATCCTCCCAGACCAGGGCTCGAACCCGTGTCCCCTGCATTGTCAGGCGGATTCTCAACCACCGCACCACCAGGGAAGCCCCCAATTTACTTTTTAATGGAGGTGTATGTGACATAATGAAATGTTTTTTAAAAGCTGTCTCCCCACTGCTCAGGCCCTCACCCCCCCAGGTTTCAGCCACAACCTCACACAAACCTGCTCAGACCTCCCAAAATGGCTGGAATTCACAGTGACCTGCTGGTGCCCCACCCATGTGGCCCCAGGCGAAGGTGGCAGGCCCCGGGGCCTCAGGGAGTGCTGGACAGAAAAGGTCTGATGTGGCAGCAGCTGATCTGCTGAAAGAATGTCACTGGTGGGGACGCCAGGAGCTTGGAGCCAAGCATGTGGTCATTGCAAAACGGCAGGGAAGGAATGTGGAGCTCTCTTCCCGGTTCCCTGTTCCCCACGCGATCGCTCCCCTAATGCCATGACGATTCATCCGCGTCGATGCCCGCACCGGATGTGTGCGTTCAGGCCATCGCTGCAGGAGGATCTCACGGAGGCCCCTCCAGGCTGAGCTGGGGTCTCTGCCTGCAGGAGATAAACGAAGGGCAGAGACAGCCGAGATACAGACAGAATGACGCATGCGCCCGAGGGGGAGAGGGGGAGTTGTAACCCGGTTGGAGGAATCAGGCCGGAGGAGCGGCCGTGGGCTGTGGTCTAAAGAGAGAAAAGGAAGGAGGCGTCTGGGCTGAACAAGTGCTGAAGATGGAGGGCAGGCTGCTGGTCCAGAGGGCGCCAAGGGGCCCCAGGACGGAGGCGTCGTTGCCTTGCCCAGGTAAGGCAGGGAGGGTGCGGGGCCTGAGTCACAGCTGCCCTGTCTGGCTCCTTACTAGAACTTGCTCAAGCAGGGCCTGCTGGGAGCAGGCTTGGGGACCTCTGCCTCGCGGAGCTTGCCAGCACCTCTGACCCCTCTGATCCTAATGCTGGAGACGGCCTCAAACCCCGCTGGAGCAGGGGCCCAGGTCTGCCCTGCCCACTGCAGATCCAGGGGGCTGCACGGATGCCCAGGCCTGCCTCCGGGGGAGGGGCGGGAACTGGGGGCTCGTGTTAATTTCCTGGGGCTGCCAGCACAAATCGCCACAAACTGTGGGGGCCTGAAACAACACACATTTATTCTCTCACAGCTCTAGAGGCCAGATGTCCGAAATCCAGGTGTTGGCAGGGTTGCTTCCTTCTGGAGGCTCTGAGGGAACATCCGTCCTGGCCTTGAGCCCAGCTTCTGGAGGCTCCAGGCATCCTTGGCTTGTAGCTGCATCACTCCAGTCTCTGCCTGTGTCAGCTCCTGGCCTTCTCCCCTTGCCTCTGTGTGCCTCGAACCCCCTTCTCCTTTCTCTCACTGGATGGAGGGCCCACCCTAAATCCACGATGGTCTCCTCTCAGGATCCTTAACTTAATTACATCTGCAAATTCCCTTTCTCCAAAGTCACATTCACAAGCTATGGGGATCAAGACTTGGACATATCTTTTGGAGGGACACCATTCATCCCTCTATGGGGCTGTTCAGAGTTCCGGGCACAGGAGTTGCTCAGTGCTCACGTGCATTCTGCAATCCGAATCCTGCTGGTGCCGTGGGGTGGAGTCCTGTCCCAAGGGGACGCCCCCTCAATCCCACCACGGGACTCCTTCGGTGACGCTTAGACACCAACGGTGAATCTGATCCATCTGCGGTGTTCCCGGTGGGATTGGCAAGGACGGTTTGAATGGATCATGGACCACGACATCTTTCAAAGCTCCAGGAGGCCGAGGCAGGAAAGCCATTGAAACAGGCTTTGGCGTAATGTAAGGAGGCCCATTCTAATGGTCAGAGGGAGACAGGATGGAACGGCTGGCACTTGTTGAGGGATGATCATGGAGGCAGCCGGCTGAGGCTGGGACTGGGGACCAGGGTCCTGAGTTCCAGTGCTTAGCTGCGGAGCTGAGCAGATAGGGGCCCTCCCTGTTCCCCTACACACCACCCAGCCCCAGGCTCCTCTTCCATAAGGTGGGACCCTGCTGGCTTCTAGGCCCCCTTTCATCTCTGGAGTCCCCGCCCAGACGGACCAGCCTCTCCCAAGGAGACTGAGACAAATGGTCCTTTTCCTGCCTCTCTTTTCTGGAGCATTGCGGTGACACTGCTCGTCCCCCATCTGTTTAAAGAGCCCACCTGGGCACCACTTCCGGTCCAGGCGCCACAGGGAAGCCAGAGCTGACTTTCCAAAGAGCAAATCTGCTCTTGGAATTTCAGCAAAACAATGCCCCAGGTTTACCAGTGAGGAGTCCCCCCACCTCCTGGGGCAGTCAAGGGTAGGGTGACACACTGAAAGCCCCCCAACCTGGAAAACCAGAGCTTTGATTGCCCAGTTAAGTGGCGGAGAGCAGCCAGGAGTGTCCCTAGTGGCAGCCCTTCACAAGGAAAGAGGCTTCTCTTCCCCCCACCCCCAAATCCTAGCTCTGATCAACAGAACTTCTTTTCTTCCTTAGAATACACACAGATGATTTCTTTTTCTGAAATCCTCCCCTCTTCCTCACCAGGTTAATTCCTATGCATCCTACAGGTCTGGGGGCCTCTCAACCTCAGAGGAGCCTCAGATCTCGGGCTCTTGCTAAAAGGGGCCTGAACTTCTGCATTTCTAACCAGCTTCCCAGTAATGCTGGCGCCGCTGGTCCTCGGACCACGCTCTGGGGACCACACTCTGGGGACCAGTGGCTCAGATACCCAACCTCTTGGGAATGCCTCTGTCTTCAGCCTGGAGGCAGCTGCCCCTCCCTGTGTCCATGACACACTCTCCGTCCCCCCTCAATAATCCTTCCACAGGGCATGGCCGATCCCCACATGTGTCTGTGCTGCCACTAGACTGATTTCATCTTTCCACCATCAGATCCCAGGAACACCCAGCACAGAGCAGGAGCATGGTAGCCCTTGAATCTTGGTTGAATGAATGGATCAATTCATGCATTCAAACAAAAGGTCAACACAGACCTATGCCAGCTTTCTCCGCTCCCACATCTACACCTTGGGGGAAAACACCCAAACACTTAGAACTTAAATCTTGTTTGGAGTCATAAGAAGATGAAGTGAAAAAGCTGCAAAACGGCAGTCGAGCATGGCTGGGAAACTTGCTAGCTGTGCAAATGCTCAGGGCTGCCGCAGTCTCACTGAGTCAGAAACCCTACGGAGGAGGCTGTGATCTGTATTTCCGAGCCCTCCAGGGATTCTGGGTCACTCAGTTGCAAAGCGCCCCCCCCCCCAGGTCTAGACCAGTGACAGCTACTGGCTGTGTATTGGAACCACCTGGGAGCTTTGAAAGCTCTGATGCCTTTGCCCCTCTGTACTGCTGCTACAACACTTGACTCCAAATGAGAGGATTTTCCCTCCTGACACCGAATCTGTATTGTTTCCAACACCACGTCTCCAGCTCTCTGACACTACCTGGAGTTAGTGCAGACCCCACAGGTTAAGGCCTCAGTCCCGTAAGACTGCCTCCCACTTCAGATGCCAGTCGCAAGTTGGGGTGGGGCGAGGGGTTCCTACGACCCCCTCCTCAGGTGTAGGATTTGCTAGAATGATTCAAACTCAGGGAAACACTGTCCTTACTAATACCAGTTTATTATAAAGGATGCAACGCAGAAAGAGGCAGCTGGAAGAGATGCACAGGTGTCGGGGAGGGCGCAGAGCTGCTGTTCTCACCAGCCGCCACCGTCCCAGATTAATTGCAGCCCCTCTCCCCTCCCCGGAGGTCAGGGGTTGGGGCCAAAAGTTCCAAGCTTTAATGAAGCGGGTTGGTCCCTGGGGCAACCATCCCCATCCTGAGGCTGCCGAGGGGCACACCGAGAGTCACCTCATCCTCATAAACTCAGGTATGGTCCAAAGGGGCTCCTTATGAATGCGAAACGATGCTCCTCTCACCCAGTCACTCAGGAAATTCCAAGGGTTTTAGAAGCTCTTGTACCAGGAACCAGGGACAAAGACCTAGTGTGTATTTCTCAGTATGTGATATTTTACAATATCGCAGCCTCACCATCCCATTCTGGGTGGGTGGGCTCTGTTCAGGCTCCCCAAGCTCCGTCCTCCTTTTTGCTGCAATGGGGGTGAGGGAGGGTCTGGACAGGAGCAGGCAGGGGTCAACCAGGTGTGTGGCCAGGATAGCTCAACAAAGCAAGGGGGAGGGAGGCTGTCACGGGTGGGAGATGAGGGGGCACTGGCCTCTTTCCCTAGAACCTTGCCTGCGAGCAGGGAGGCTGGGAGGGGACGGTACCCATGCCAGCTCCTTGTGACTCTGTGTGTGGCGTGCTGAGCAGCTCAGCCCATCAGACCAGCCTCAAGCCTTTTCTAAGGAGGCTTTCGCTTTAGTCACAGCAGACCCCACGTGGGGATGGGTAGCTCGGGAGGAGCGTTGCCTTGGCAACACAAAGACTTAGGAGGGTGGCGCTGGTAACCAGGGCTGCTTTTGACCTTCGCCATCTCTCGGGCTGGTGGCTTTATCATCTCCTGCTCTGACGCTGGGGCCATGCCCAAGCCTGCGATGAGAAGTCAACCCCAGGGGAGGCCTTTGGCCGCCCCCTCCCATCTACCCTCTTATCTTAGAGGACATCACCATGAAATACAATTCACCAGGAGGTGCCCATGTGAAAGCACCTAAACCAAAGCTAAGCCCCTGTTTGCCCTGGATTTGCCCTGTAGCCACCACCCCGGGCCACGCCTGCTGCTCAATGTGCATCTACAACCAGACAAGCAAGGTGACCTCTGAGTTCCAGGTGGATCCAATGCAGAAGATGGTGAAATACAGCCTTAGCATCACTTCTCCAGGCTTGACTCCTCTCAGCTGTGTGACCTTAGGCAGAAGGCTTCACCTCTCTGAGCCTCAGCTTGATCTCAGTAAAGTGGGTGCTGATACACTTCCTCTCTCCAGGGGCTGTCGTCAGGGGATCTGAAGGCTCCCATGGGCCACAGTCCCTCGTGTCGTGAGGGTGAGGGTGTGTGTTAGTCTGCTCGGGCTGCTATAACAGAGCACCATAACCTAGTGGCTTATAAAACAAATTTAGTCCTCACCGTCCTGGAGGCTGGAGTCCGATTTGGTGTCGGGTGGAAGTCCTCTTCCTGGTTCATAGATAGCCATCTTTTTTGCTGTGTCCTCACAGGGCAGAAGGGGTGAAGGGGTGCTCTGGGTTCTCTTCTATAAGGACACTAACCCCATTCCTGAGGCTCCACCCTCCTGACCTGATCACCTCCTAACACCGTCATAGTGGGGGTTAGTTTTCAACATGAGGATTTGGGGGTGTGGACACAGAACTTCAGTCCATGCGGGACGTTCATGCATCTTCTATCGCCATTACCAGATGTTCGTGGAGGTCCAGGACTGTGCCAGGTCCTCCAGGAACCTTGACTCTTTTAAAGACCCCAGTTAGGGCTTCCCTGGTGGCGCAGTGGTTGAGAATCTGCCTGCCAATGCAGGGGACACGGGTTCGAGCCCTGGTCTGGGAAGATCCCACATGCCGCGGAGCGTCTAGGCCCGTGAGCCACAACTACTGAGCCTGCGCGTCTGGAGCCTGTGCTCCGCAACAAGAGAGGCCGCGACAGTGAGAGGCCCGCGCACCGCGATGAAGAGTGGCCCCCACTTGCCGCAACTGGAGAAAGCCCCCGCACAGAAACGAAGACCCAACACAGCCATAAATAAATAAAGTACGTTTCTTCCACAAAAAAAATTTAAAAAAAAAGAGTGAAATGAGGCCTTTAAAAAAATAAAGAAAGAAAATAAAGACCCCAGTTAGAGACCCCAGTACCCACCCCTGACTGCGGCCAGCCCAGCCATAAGCTTTCCTCCACTCCCTCCAGACCACAGGCAGTGTTGCAGGTTTGGGGTTCAGGCTTCCCAGTAATTTGAAGGCTTTGCACTGACTGGGGTTCGGGGAGGAGGAGAGGGGAGCTGGCCCCTGCTGGCACGGAGCCCACGCTGCAGCTGGGCAAGGCCCCAGCAGCGGGCCCCCTTGGCGGCCCGGGCCTCGGGAATGGCAAGGAGGGCTCACCACTGACCACACGGCAGGCCAGGCCAGCTCCTCCCACCCCGCTGGGCCAGGCAGCTCCCTTTGACCTTGGCGGGGCCTGCTGGACACGTGCGCGGGCAGCCTGCCTGGTCTCATGCAAGGTCAGAGGATTTCTGAAAATGCTTAAAAGCTTCAGCTCTTTTAAGAAGGATTTTCTTCATTTTGGCACAGTGGGGCGTTTCTGGGCTGCGAGCTGCCCAAGCCCTGGAGCGCCTTTGTTCCCTCGGTCTGGGGGTGAGGCCCGGCCGAGGGCACCTTGGCATGGTGTCCCCTGAGGAGTGGGTCTCAGGGACTTGTCCTGAGCTTCCTCGGGGTGGGGGTGAATGCCCTGTAGCCAAGGAGGAAAAGGAGGCTGGGTAGGTGGCCCCCCCAACCCGGACAGTGAGGGTGGCCTGGCCACTGCAGCCCCAGGGCTGACCACTGAGGGAGTCATCCGGCCTGCTGGCCCTGGCTGTCCCAACCCTGGCACCTGCTCCCCACACAAGGTCAAGAGGGCACCCCTGGGAAGGACCCAGAGGGAGGGGGTGCCAAGGCCCGGGAGCATGGAAACTAGCCGGGCCTCTTTAAGAATCTGTGTTACCAGAGGGGAGAAAATGCAGAGCAAGGCCTTTAGTAAACATCTGAGGGCTGCAGTAACAACTCCCAGCTGTGTGAGTGGGGCCGGGGGGGCGGGGGCGGGGAGGCCCACGGAGCTGGCTGGAGGGTGGGATGGGCTGAGGTCAGGCTGGGTGGGGACCAGCCAAGAACACATGGAGGGCGGGCAGCAGGCTGAACAGGGACAGAAGTTTGTCCGAGCGCGGTGGGCAGTGGACGAGCCTCCAAGCCGCTGGGCCTGGAAGTTTCCACTTCCCTCGGGGCCTTTTCTGAATCCTTCCAGAGATCTCTAGCCCCTCCTTGCAGCCAGGAGAGGAAGGTTTCAGTCCCGTGGTAGTGGAGGGGAGGGGGGGGAGGGAAGGGTCGGTGCAGCTTTTTCCAAGTCACTGCCAATAGTTCAATTGCCTGTCCGGGTGGTGATTAGTATCTCTTTCTATCACTCAGAGTACCAAGCACAGCACCTGTGAACTGTCCCTCAGCAACGCCCTTCTCCAGACCCATCCCCTGGAGCCCCACCTTCTCTTGCCCAGGAGTTGTGCTGCAGCCTCCTGGGTGGTCTCGCTGCCTCCCAGCTCTGTCCAGGCCAGCCCCATAGAGCCACCATCATTACTGCTCTAAGATACCTGATCGGGACATTTCTCTAGGCTTAAACCCAGGTGGTGATCCCCTGTTAGTGACAGGCGATATCCTAGTTCGGATGCTTTGGGTTATGAGTAACAAATCCAATTCAGAAAGGCTTAAACTTTGGAGAGGATATGGTTGTTCATATTAACTGGAAAGTCCAGAAGCTGTGTGGGTTTCATGGGTGGTTGAGCTAGCAGTTCAGCCATGTCCAGAGGACCAGGTTCGGGTCCACCTCTCCTTTCTATCCTCTGTAGCAGCACACTGCTACAGCCAGTAGCAATCCTCACACTGGCTTCCCTCATGTTGCCAAAATGGCTGCAGTGCCTCCAGCTCCATACCAAACCTTTAAATGGCGGAGTGAATCTCTTTTTCCAAACTCCTGTTCTGGTTACGTATTTCTGTACAACAAAATCACCCCAAAACTTAGTGACTAAATCTTTTATTTTTCTCATAAATCTGCAGTTTGGGCAGGGCTCAGCAAGAACAGTCCATCCTTGCTCCACATGGCATCAGCTGGGGAAGCTAAACTGGGGCTTGGAGAATCCATTTCTAGATGGCTCACTCACGTGGCTGACAAACTGGTACTGATGCTGGCTGGGAACTTGGTTCCTCCTCATACAGAGCTGCTTGGGCTTCCTAACAGCATGGTGCCTGGGCTCCAAGAGAACAAGGCAGGAGTGCATGGCATTCTTATGACCTGGCCTCAGGAGTCACACAGCATCACTTCCTTTGTACTCTGTTGGTTGCAGTGGTTACAAAGCCCTGCCCGGATTCAAGGGGATGAGCCATAGTCCTTACCACTCATGGGAGGAGCGTCAAGGCTGCATCCATGAGGAATTTGTGGGATGGGAGCTACTGTTGTCACCATCTTGGAAATATGATCGGCCACAACCCCCTGCAAACGTCTTCTCCACTCTCACTGAGCCAGTCTGGGGCACATGCCCAGCACTAAACTGATACCCGAGGCCAGAGAACGAGTTGTGTGTCACCCCTGGAGCCAGGGAAGACTTGGCTCTCCCCAGAGTGTCTGGGCTGCATGGGGGAGGTGTGGGTCCCCCAGAGAAAGGAAGAAGCTCAGGATGCAACCAGTGCCCCCTATAGCCACATTCATGGAACACTCACTACGTGCCAGGGGCTGTGCTAAGTGCTTGGTCTCATTTACTCCATTACTCCTCACCACAACCCAGTGAGACTGGTGCTGTTGTTCTCTGCACTTTACAGAAACTGGGGTTTGTCACATGCCCAAGGCCACAAGGCCAGAAGACGACAGAGACAGAGTTAAAGGTCAGGTGTGTATGGCTCTAAGTCTACGCTGCTAACCACTCCATAGCAAAGTTCAAGACTTCTGGTCCATGGCTGAAGAAAGCAACTTGAATGTGGAAGCATATAGCCTGGTTTCACTGGCAGCCATTTTGTGACCATGAGGCGATCCAATTTGAGAAAGAAGCAGGGGCACCGAGAAGGGGTGAACCTTGATCAATTATGGCAACATCTGCCCTCCGTAGGGACTCTTCAGTTATGTGAGTCAGTAAATCTACTTTACTGTTTAAGACTGTATGGGTTTGATGCATAGTTACTTATAACTGAGAGTATCTTAACCAACGAAGGAGGCTATTGTAATATTTTTCCTATTTCATTATAGGAATTGTCTGTACGTCTGTCTATGTGATTAGACAACAAGTGGCTTAGAAGAAGGGACCAGGCCTCAAGCATTTCTCTATGCCCAGTGCCTAGCACAGCTGGTGACACTCCATTTTTTGAACCATACTTGGAGAGAAAATAAATGTAGCTATTCTTCCAGAATTTTCAGGTGTTTATATCATAACCCCCTTCTCTTCTCTGCTTCCACATCTGGTGCTGTTCTTTCACTGCCTCTTGTTTTCAAAGCCCAAACACAGAACCTACATTGCAATTGAGTCCCCCACGATGTGACTTTGGCAAAAGAGGCGAGGAGAAGAACAAGTAGGTGCCTGGTCACCAGAGCAGCTGGGCTGTGGAGGTGGCCCTTGGCAGAGTGGCAGTAGAGAGACCGAGGAGAACCTTCGTGGGAAACAGGGGTGTGGCCGGGACGAGGCGAGCCTGGGTGCTTTTACACTATCTGCATATTTCATGGCAAAGAACTTGGCCTCGTTGCTGTAAAAGCCTTCAGCCCAAGACACGCAATCTTTCTTGTTTTCTTTGTTGAAGGTTAACTTTTCGCAAGTTAAATTTCCTCCTACTCATCCAGCCTCATCAAGGAGCTTTGGCATATAAAGCTTTGCTGAGCGCGATAAAAGAAAGCCTCAAAAAAAATAACATATGAGTGTTCCGAGAGCGTTTCTGGGAAAAGCATGCCCGGCCAGCTAGTTCTGCAGCCTTCCTTTCCCCCCACTCAGCTCCCAGACTTGGACCCACCCTCACCCTTGTCACAGTGTGTGGGCAGCAGGGTCTTTCCCCACGCCCACCCCTGGGGCCACAGCACTTCCTTCAGAGCAGCTGGTTGGAACCCAGTCCTAAGGCTGATCCCAGAATGGTGGTCACCCGTCTTCCCCATCTGTGGGAAATTAGCAAAATAAGGAAGATGTATCAGTCTTTTTAGAAAATGGGATCTCTTCAGCTGATGGAGCTGGCTCTTGTTCTGACATTGGGTCTCTATTTGGTTTGCTTTCCCCTGCAAATAAAAGAAAACTCCAACTCAACAGGTGTAAACAAGAAGAATGGTTTAAAAATCTCACTTAACACGGAGCCCTGAATCAGCGTCCCAGGGGTCCTCACCAACACGCTCAGGCCGACCGCATGCAGCTATCATTGCCGGATGCGGTTTTCTTTCTCACGGTGTTTGA